>NC_087155.1:13679191-13709191 GCF_035594125.1 Scylla paramamosain | reverse complement strand
TTACTCTGGTGCTATATCAATTCATCAGCTTGTTAGAGACTTATTGCCGAAAAACGATGTAACACGACCCCTAGAATCCATAGTTACAGTAAGCAATCAATATTAGTGATGTGAAGACTAAAACGTCTGCTATCTTATATCTTATTGGACTAGTAGTTCCTGTATTGCAGTACAACAGAACAATCACACAAGTAAGGGAGGAGTTAAGAATCTGTTACCATCTCCTATCATTTGTATTGACTCATTTGCTGCTATGATCGTCCTCCGTTAACCTTCACAGCACTGAAGAAAGTATTGAGATGGAGACGTGGGAGAGAAAAGAGACAGGATAGAATGTTTATTTACTCTTTTTTTTTTTTTTTTTTACTCTACAGAACTAGTGCAAAAAAGAAGTGTCTAAAAGTTATAGATGTTAAAGGAAACATTTGCCTAGCAATAAAATGGTTATTCTCAGAAGCACCACTACTGCAGACGAGACTGTGAAGGATGAAGGAAGACGCGAGAGAGGCGGTGGAGTGAGGCAGTGACGAGGAATTGGAAGTGGGAGGACGAACACTACTATTGCAGATGATGCAGTGGAAGATGGTGAAGGGGGACGTAAGGGAAGCGGTGAAGCTGCGGCATGGAGGATGAAAAGGAATGTGCGGAGGAACTGAAAGTGGGAGGATGAACGGTTTTATGGCAGCACGTCGATAGGCGCCGCCGAGGACTGCCTGCCGCTGGGGACAACTTTCTTCTTTCACGACTACCGCCTGAGTGTAGTGCGGGGCGCCGTGCGAGCATGATTGACGAGGCCGAGGCAGACTGAGCGTATTGATGGAGACTGATAAGTATTTGATAAGTATTGTTGATATGACACTAATTATACACTTAGGAGATAATTTTCAACCTTACGCGAGATCTGGTTCACCGGGAGCCGAGAGTCAGCAATAGCATCAAATCCCGAGTCCCGCACCTTCTGTAACGTTGTGCTTCATGCCCTTATAATTTTGAGCGATTTTCTTCAATAAACTTATCAGGATATTGCTTCCAATCGCCCTGCGCACTCCAGGCGGCGGGGAGGGAAAAAAAATGTGTGGCGGCACTTTATTTGGTGTGTCCATTCCGCAGAGTTTTGTGGCGTGTATATATGTGTGTGTGTGTGTGTGTGTATGCTTTTCTATCCGATAGTTCTTTTGGTATCTGTTCCCATGTATTTCTCTCTCTCTCTCTCTCTCTCTCTCTCTCTCTCTCTCTCTCTCTCTCTCTCTCTCTCTCTCTCTCTCTCTCTCTCTCTCTCTCTCTCTCCCCCCGATGCTCCAGTACAGATACACTTCCCTATTAACATTGCATCTCCCACTGTAATACCAACAACAAATACCAGTTTATCTGCTATATTTACTAGGCACTTAATTCTATATCTTACTGGCTGACGCTGAAGGTGGAGGTGAGGGACGTCTTGCCTCCCGCCGGCCTAGTAACGAGGAGCCAGGCGGGGTCCAGCTGGCACGCCATATCTGCTACTCTACCCTGGGAATCATAGAGCAGAAATGTGGCGAGTGGCGGTACCGGTTTGCTGAGGAGTATTGGAGCGAAACAGAATCACGAAATATGCAGATGGAGGGAGTATGAGACAGAGAATGGGAGGGTCGAGAAATGGGGAGGTGGAGAGGAAGGTGGGAGATGGAAACGATCGAGGGGAGGTGGTGAAAGGCCAGGGTAGGCTTGGCTGGTGGACAGAGAGGTGAGAGAAATGGAGATGGATCATAGGCGAGATGGTGAAGAAGGAACGGATGGGATATGAGATAAAGGAACGAGAGAGAGAGAGAGAGAGAGAGAGAGAGAGAGAGAGAGAGAGAGAGAGAGAGAGAGAGAGAGAGAGGATGGTGCAGGGTGTGGTTGAACTCCCAGCGACCCTTCAGAGCCTTACCTCAGAGCGTGACTCCCTCTGACCCTCGTGACTGACCCCCGGAGTGTGCTTGCCTCGCGCTAATAAGAGACGAAGGTGAGGAAGCCCCGTCAGGTGAAGTCGGGCTGGTAGACAAGGGTAATACCGTGTTCAGTGCCTTGTAGCTTGATGCCTTAACTTGATCTACAGATAAAATTACTCTTTCTGTGTTTGGAAGGAGAAACGTGGAGTTGTATGCAGATTTTTGTTAATGTGCTCATCAAATCCTAAATACAAGTAAAGATTATTTCATATTTTCTTTCATTCTTTTTTTTATTCAGCAGATTTTAGCAGTTTCTCAAATTAATGAATAAGAAACATGTTTTTTTAAAGAATAATAATGTATGTAATGTGTGTGTGTGTGTGTGTGTGTGTGTGTGTGTGTGTGTGTGGTTTCATGTTCACCATAGCACATGTAAAGACTGAAAACTACATAATTTTGAAGATAACACCACCACTTACATTCTCACCTCCACACCAGTTACACGCATTACATGAATAACACCCAAGTGACGCATGTTCAATAAGCTGCAAAAAGCCAAAGCTGCATCAAGTCAAGATCAGAATATTAAGACTTAAAACAAAGGGGCAGAGGGTTAAAAGAGACTAGCATAGCAGATGGGGGCGATGGGAGGACAAGGAGTAGGCGTGGTGACAACAGCACCTTTGCACTCCAAGCAGAGAGTATGATTTGCATCTTTTGAGTCCCACCAAGACCTCGGTCACGCTCAACTCTGTCTTCGTCTCTGTTAGTGGTCTTCAGAAGCCGCATTCCTTCCACTCTCCCTCCCAGCGTGGCTCTCATACCTCATATTCTCGCGTTAGCTCTCAGTGTTACGAGCTTGAGTGCAGGTGTAGCTTTTGTGTGTGATTGTGTGCGTGCCTGTCCGACTGTCTATCTGTTTGTCAGTTAGTTACTTAGTCGGCCTGTCTGATTGCCTTCTGGTTTTACTGCTCATTGTCTCTGTCTATCTACTGTCTGTCTTACTACTTAACTATCTTTGTGTGTGTGTGTGTGTGTGTGTGTGAGAGAGAGAGAGAGAGAGAGAGAGGACGTGTGTGTGTGCGCGCGCAGTGGTGTGGAGTAGTCTGGCTGTTGGCTGGTATATGTATTGGCTTGCACAGCGACCACTAATTTTCTCCCTTTACTCGCGTTTATTGCATCCTCTTGTATGTGCGAGTATATACTTGAGAATTTCTCGACTCATTCCTTCATCCCTGGCATCGCTTTGTGCTGAGCTGGCAAGCGGAGCTAAGGGGAGGAACTGCTCTGCTGAGTGGACGGTATTTGTGAAGGAGGGGAAAAAAAATCATTGCTTAAAACTCTGATGCCTCGGAGGTAGAAGCATATGCAAATATTTGAATACGTGTTGATAGCTTTTATGGATCACAGGAGAATATAAACTGTAAGCAAGTGAAGAGCACGAGGAGAAAGCGGCTCAAGATGATAGGTGACAGTTTTGTTGTGTGAAGAGCGACGCGAGTGAGGACGTAGGAAGGCAGGGGATTAACTCTGATTGCCAGTGACTGTATGAGACTTGTTACTTCACTGGAGTGCCTCTTGATAGACAGTAAGAGGTTTGAACTGCTCCATCCATCACTCCCTTTGTTGTCAGTCTTGTCTTGCAAAACTCTAAACTTGAATCGGTTTATTTTACTAAGGTTAAGGAGAAGCCATGCAGCAGTCATAGGGTTGAGTGTTGACACCGCCGCACTCTTTGCTGTAGTGATGGATGAACAGCGTGTCACGGCCTGAAATCTACTGGGAGAGGACATCTAGAACAGGACAGAAGCTGAGTTGTTGTGCAGTACAAGATGAGAATGGCAAGGGGAGAAGAATAAGAAAGGGCAGTCTTGATATCGCAACTGGTGACTTTTAATACATGTGATTATGATTTATAAACTTCAGCATCATAAGGGATTACTGAGACATTCAGAACTTCATCTGTAGTTACATTCTGTTTATATAAAAAAAATGTTAGTAAGCTGCAGTGTATATTTTATTATTTGATCTCCTTTACCATGAGAGACTTTTAATACATGTGATTATGATTTAGAAACTTCAGCACCACAGGAGATTATTGAGCCATTCATGGTTTCATCTGTTATCACATTTATAAAAAAACAAAATATTTATATGAGCTCCTGTATACATTTTATTATTCGTTCTCCTTTAGCATGAGTGTTTGCCTCGCCTTGCCTTGCTTGACAGGTTGTGGTACAGAAACACAAGGATAAAAATCATAATTTAATTTCTAGTTTAACAGGAGAAATATAACCCATATGTTTACCTTGAGAGCTATACAATAGATGACCTCTAGCTATGATGCACAAGATACAGCACCGTGCGGCGTGTGGCTGACCTCTGCTGGGTGGGGAGGCTCACGCGGGGCTGCCATGGCTGACGGTGGGCTCCCTGCAACACTTCCCTCGCAACAGCCCTCTCCTCCCTGCATTCCCAGCCCTCACAGCCCCGCGTGGCCTCGCCCTCCCGCGGCATGCAGCCACAACAACCCAGTAAAGTTTACACAAAATGTTAATTAGAATATATTTGCAATGATTGTCAATGTCACCTTTTGTATTTTTTTTTAATTATTAGGCAGCGTGTTGTGTACTTCATGTCTTTATCGTATGGCACAGACGGAATGACTAGATTTATATACGATGTGACAAAGTTGATCCGCAAGCCGCTGCCGCCCTCACCTTCCTACATTTTAGCTGGAGAACAGGGCCGTCTCGTGGTTGCCGAAAAATGTTTAATGACTGCTTACTGTTGATAGCATATTTATATACTACTATATACTCAAGAGAATTTTTATCGGACTTGCTTCACCAAATTTTCTTGAGGCGACTCGACTGTCATGGCCAGCAGCGGGAAATCAGGAGGCGGCCTTTGGGGGTCAAGGAGGCGCGTGGGTGCCCGGGTGCCCAGGACACACGAGGCAGCAGGCTGCAGGCCGGGGTGGTGGCGGTTGTGTGAACGAGACGAAGGGCACTACCGGTACAGGTCACTCCGGAAGTCGTCGTCTGGTCGTAATGTTCTGCCTTTTCACGGTTGCAAAGAGTGGACATGTGAACGTTACATCCATTTCTTAATCTAATTTGCACTCCCTGTTGACTTTGTGTCCTCAGCACGATCTACCTATTACCTCATAAATACATTTCTATATTTAACAATATATTATTTTCTGTCATCACAGTTCGCAGCTCAGATTGCGGCGACGGTCACTACAGAGGAGATAAGGCGAGGCTGGTGCCACTTGTCATTGTTATTGTTGTTGGTCCCGTCAGCGACCACACGCCCTGCAGAGTGGGTGTGGCCTTGGCTGTCAACATCAGGACACCACGGGCGTGTGGTGGACGTCGCTCCACCCTCGATTCGAGTCGCTCCCTAGCAGGAGAGCGACTGCCTCCGATTCAGACATCGGCGTCAGGTACGAGAACGTTTCGAGGTTATCTTGGAAGACTCCCGTGTCCGAGGAGGTGCACAGCAGGGACACCAAATCAGGATCTTGTTGTGAGTCGCTTGCCGTGTGCTGGATCTTATCGGGACCACTTACTTTCAGATTGGGTTGGTATTCTTGGAACTGGAATTTTGTCTTCGATTCTTGAGAGGCAGAGTCCTCACCCAGGATGCTGGAGATGACCCAGGTGCAGGTGTCCTCGGGGGCGTTGCCGTCCAGGATATCTTGCAGCGACCTGATATAGGCTGAGGCGAGCCGCAGCGTGGCGATCTTGGTCATGTCCGCTGCGGCGCGGCGGCTGCACACCCAGGAGGGCAGCACGCCCCGCAGGCTCTCGAAGGCTGTGTTGATCTGCCGCATGCGGTACCTTTCCCTCGCGTTAGCCGTCTTCCGGCGGTAGCGGGACAGCGGCTGCGGCCTCGGCTTGTGGCGCAGCGTGTCCTGCAGGCTCCACTCGCTGTCAGAGTGGCGCCGCGCCTGGAGGGACCGAGGCCGCAGCTGGTACTTGCCTCCGGAAGCTGCTGTGGGACTGTTACTCGAGGAATCATTCTGAGTTTTTCCCGTGTTGTTGTTAGTGTCCACAGAGTCACTCTGCCCCTCCACCTCCTTTTCGGTTTTCGCCATGGTCGCAGTTTCGCTAACTCGCGTCACCGTGTATCAAATACAAGTCAGTATCAGCTGGCATGTGTCGCCACCACTGTTGTAAAGTAATATCTTTTTTGTGCAAAACGGTGAAACTTTCAGCGTCTCGAACACCTGGGGACAGGTAAAGCTGTGTGACTGTCTTAGTGTTTCTGGCGTGCACGTGAGGGAGTTTGCACAGGTACGCCAACCGGCAAGTGTCGTCTGCCTCAACGGGCCAGCCACTGAGCCACTGAAGAGGTGTGGGAGCACCTGAGTCACACGTGTTGCCTTAGCGGTGGAGCCCGGCTAACTGAGTGCTGCCTCCCTCCCTCCCTCCCTCGCCTCCTGCGCTCTCTCTCGCTCCTGCCGCCCCAGTACACCACCTCCTCCCCAAACTCCATATATGGTTCACCATTTGTCACTTTTCCTACACTCTTTCTCGAATATTGGAAAAAAAATACACACGGTCATGTCATTCAAGGGTTCAAGTGTTGATTTCATGTGGCAAGGTCCGCGCTGCCTCATCCTGACGGGGACAATTGGCTGGTAGAGTCACAGATTTGACCTGGAACTGAGAGGTCACCGCATCCTTGACTCTCCGCGGCTGAAAGGCAGCTCCAAAGAAATTTCCCCAGTCAGTGTTTTTATTTTACGAACATCATTTACGTCTCGCTCTTTATTTTTTGTGGATGGGCAAATCGGCGGCAGGAGTGTGGATCTCTGTTAAAGGCGAGGACGACACGGAGTTTCAGCTACCTCCTCATAAGAACAGTGGTTTTCTATTGTTGCCAGTGTCCTACCTTATACCAACACCGAATCAATTTTAAAGCAATATTGATGTATCAGTACAACTAAACTAGTCAGAAAATAAACCCGTCAATGCCACAACGCTACGGAAGAGACACTCATGCATCCGCACTCACTTCGGTAAATCTGCAGCCAGCTCGTCGTGCCTCTATTTAGACCGACCGTAACTGTACCTTTCGCTCTTTAATTAGACTCACTTGTTGGCTCAGAACACTCATTAAGTTCCGCAACTCGTGATGTATTGAGACCTGTGCTTGTTTGCGTCGCCCTCGCTTAAGTTGGCCCTCATTTGGAAGCAAACGAACGCACGCCTGTGGCCCTTCACCGTCCTCGTGGGTGAATGTGAAAACCAGGCCGTTATTACCTGCCGCTGCAATCAAGGAATACCTATCCCAAAAATGACCACTGACTACTCACGCCTCCACCAGCAGACTCGCATTAACCAAAGTGTGCTAGGGCGTTCCTCTCTCTCATTGCGCTACAGACAGAGGTTATAAGTGACGCAGAGAGGATTCTGATTAGTTTATAAGTGGGTATATATATATATATATATATATATATATATATATATATATATATATATATATATATATATATATATATATATATATATATATATATATATATATATATATATATATATATATATATATACGTGTGTGTGTGTGTGTGTGTGGTGTGATGAGGTGCTGCTGTGTGCGTGACGATAAATACACTCTCTAATAGACATACACATCGCAATACGTCCAATAAACGTCCCACACTATGTTCCTTTCCACGGTCAACACTCGTGTCATATTTATCTTTGAAGAATCTTGTTGAGTTGTTTATTATGAGACTAGAGGTTTCACTCAGTACGTGCCATAATTTTTTTCCATTATTCTTTTTCACTGCCTAGAGATGGTGAAAATCTTGTCCAGCTTTTCCAGTGATGCATTTCGCGCTTCTGTCACAGTCTTCAGTCTCGTGGGTGCCCGTCGCTCCTTCCGTTACACACTACCGTGCAACAAAGAACAGAGGACAACTTATGTACACAGTATACGCACAAGACGGATGAATTAATCCATCCATCGGAGAGAAAGATGAAGCGGAGATGTGCTGACGTGATAGGATGAGATAAAGACAATACCTGACACTCGGCTGTCCGGCAATTATACATGCAATTGCTGTGCACTGCTGACTCCCTCAAAGTTTTGTGACGTATCTGAGCCTCAGCTGCATCACGGAGACTTGCTGGCTGTCTGCCTGGCCGACCATGTTTTTTTTTTTTTTTTCATTTTTTTCGTCGTCTGGCGGCCGAGGGCGACTTGCTCCTCCTACAGGTGACCGACTCCGCCCCTCAGGTGACGCCCCGCCTCCTGGTCACTCCTCGTGTGCTCTCTTGATCTTCTGCCACCTACCACTGCTTTTCATACATATATATATATATATATATATATATATATATATATATATATATATATATATATATATATATATATATATATATATATATATATATATATATATATATATATATATATATCCTTAATTTCACTTGCTCGCCCCGCTGCCATGCTATATTTCACTGTTCACTTTGCTTTCTCTACCTGTTTCTTTCACTTTTTTCATTAACTCCATTATGTATTTCTCCTTCACTTCTTCACATTACTCACGCTATGTTACTCTGGACACTCCCTTGTCCCACACCTGTATCGCTCATGCGTCAGGTGGGCGCCGCTATCTGCCGCTCGTCGGGAGAAAGCTGTGGTGCCACTGCCGCTCCGGCCACGCGATGCCCGGTGTGAGGCGCCCCGAGACCTTCACCACACACTGCTGAATTTTCTTTTCTTTATTTCTTTTATTTCTCTCCTTTTTTTCCTTTCTTTCTATCCTCCTTTCTTTCTTTATCTCTTTTTTATTTCCTTTTTTCCTCTCCTTTCTTTCTTCTTTATATCCCTTCCTTCCTTCCTTCCTTCTTCTTCTTCTTCTTCTTCTTCTTCTTCTTCTTCTTCTTCTTCTTCTTCTTCTTCTTCTTCTTCCTTTCTTCTTCTTCTTCTTCTTCTTCTTCTTCTTCTTCTTCTTCTTCTTCTTCTTCTTCTTCTTCTTCTTCTTCTTCTTCTTCTTCTTCTTCTTCTTCTTCTTCTTCTTCTTCTTCTTCTTCTTCTTCTTCTTCTTCTTCCAGTCTTCTGTGTCAACACGCTTTACTCTTGAGTATTTCCATAAAACACTGAGACCATAAATTTGACGGGTATCTTCTGCAGTACCATATTAATCCAAATATTTGGTTAGAAATCCAACTTTATTTACCTTCCCGATTCAAGACGTGTATTGATAATGTTTCTCTACAACTAAATGCGACTGGCACACCTTGAGGAACACCACACCCCACACTCGGCCTTCCTCGACACAGCACTCCCCTGGTCTCGCCTCCTTTCATTCAGTGCACGCGCTAGGAAAATCCGTATCATATTCCCTCCTCATGACGGCTGGCTTGCTGGTACACTGTGTGCGTATGTGTGTGTGTGTGTGTTCGTCAGAATAATAGAGCATTGTAATTACCGTGAGCAGTTACAAGAGTTCAATATCTTTTGGAAATGTGTAGCAATGTTTCCTAATTTTCATATATATATATATATATATATATATATATATATATATATATATATATATATATATATATATATATATATATATATATATATATATATATATATATATATATATATATATATATATATATATATATATATATATATATATATATATATATATATATATATATATATATATATATATATATATATATATATATATATATATATATATATATATTGAGCGGAGTGTAGCTGTCGACATCATGTTGGGAAACGAGCAAGGGTGTACCTCTTGGATTTCACGAGGATTATCGTCCCCAGCTGCTGCCACCAAGCGGTTGAACCCGTTGACTTATCTGTCCAAAACCTGCTGGGGGCTTGCAGTATCATTTTGCACATTTACTTTAGTACATGGTCTTGTACCTTTGACGTCTGGGAACCACTTTCGCTTTTGGTCATGATGAAAATGCAATACTAAGTAGGAACACTTAACTTTACATTCACCAGTAAGGAAACCTTGCCAGGTCAGCGACATACGGACTTCTATTGAAATTTATTATCGTTAAGAATGAAAATTTAAAACAAAAATGTTAAAGCTATCGTCAGAAAATGCATTACCGAGTGATCTTATTGTGTTAGTTAACAAATGTTATGAGTAACTACCTTTAAGCTCGTCATCTGCAAAATTTCTGTCATATACTTTCCTTGATCCTGTTTTCTTTTCTTCTTTGCCCGAATTACCTAGGCCTCCCTTTCTTTCATGCCTTACACGGTCTCATCTCCGATACTATTTCTCCTCTCTTCCTCTCTGCCTCGCTGTCATACAGTTCTTCATACTTGGCTGTTAGAGAAACAACTGGCAGAGGCTCATTGGTGTGCTGTACAAGAGCGCTACCAGACTCACTTCTGTCCTGACGTCTGTGATCCCACCTGTGACCTTCCTTTCCTTGATTAATTGGTCGCGCCTCGCCAGGTGTGACAGGGGTGGGCTGATAGAGGTGGGAATCAGTCAGCTGGACTCAGTGGTCAACAAATCAACTGAGACTCCCAGTGTTCCTGCTAATGGATGACATTACCTAAGTACATCGCCCAGCCTCCCCAACCAACCTGAGGGACCAGAGACGGGGTGAAGAGTAGGACGTCAGGAATGAACTGGTGGATGAGTGCAAGCTAAACAAGGAGCAGTGGGGGCGGGAATAATGTTGACTTACGAGATAATGAGTTTATACACAAATTAAATTAATTTGTGTGTGTATATATATATATATATATATATATATATATATATATATATATATATATATATATATATATATAT
Source organism: Scylla paramamosain (assembly GCF_035594125.1). NCBI lineage: Eukaryota > Metazoa > Arthropoda > Malacostraca > Decapoda > Portunidae > Scylla > Scylla paramamosain. The sequence continues at coordinate 13,698,475 of NC_087155.1, read as the reverse complement.
ATATATATATATATATATATATATATATATATATATATATATATATATATATATATATATATATATATATATATATATTTATTTATTTATTTATTATTATTATTATTGCTATCGGTTGTTGAAAAATGAATGTCATGAAACAAATCACATTTTCGTATCACACAAGCAAGCAGAAATTATTTGATGTTACCGAAGGTCATTAAGTTTACAAATATAGTGGTTTTAGGGAAATTAAATCATTATCGATTGTCAAAACTCGGATACCTTGAACAGAGAGATTTTACTTGCCAAACTGTGCAATAAAGAATATTTACGAAATAGATAATTAAATTTCTCGAATATAATGATTTAGGAAAGAAAAATGTTTATCAGCTCTTAGAATAAGGATGCGTTGATGTTTTTAAAGGCCGGCATCAACATACAATTAAAAGAAAAGAAATTGCGCTAATGTCGAATGGAACGGTTTTGGAAAATATATCGTTATTAATTTTGTAAATTAAAGATGTATCACTACCGATCGTCGAAATAGCAAATATGGAAAACAAATCGCTATTGCCTCCCGAAATGGGGATGCCTCGAAGGATCTAGTTTCGCATCAAACATTCCGACGTGAGCGTGTCCCCGTCTGGTGTCACCTGACCACTTATCTCCCCGGACAGCTGAGGACAGTAGTGGGTCAGGGCCGCAATGTGGTGTGGTCTGGTCCAGTGGCGTGGCGTCATTGGCTGTACTTGCTCTAATCTCCCATATATTTCTTTCTGACTTTGATCCTTTTCTCCTTTTCTTCTATTCAGGTTTGCATTTTACATCCACCTGTCTCTTGAATAATGCCACTCCCCTGTCATTCCTCTTTGCCAGCCAGCCTTCCTCGTCCTTCCTGCTTCACCCTTCCACGTCATTCTTTGCCTCGTCCATAATGCATGTAGTTCCTCGCCCTTCCTCCTCGCCGCATTCCTCCTTTCCTCTATTAACATAACCTTCTAGAGCACCACTCGGTATGACACACACAGACACACACACACACACACACACACACACACACACACACACATGAATATAAGACACGTCAGCTTCCGGGCGTGTCCAATGTGACCCTTGATCCTTGAAATGCCACCTGGGGAGACTCGAGAGGACGCGGCGATGGAGAGGATGAGAGGGAGGCGAGTGAGGGACGTGCAAAGGGTGCTACACAAGACGAGGAGGTTTGCTAATGAATGATGGGCTTGTATTGGTTCAGTGGATTTATTGAATGATACTGTTACAAGCAATTCAGTTCATAAGAGCACAGTGAATGTCGATAAGATTATTTTAAAAAGGGCATGTGCAAGGGTTAGTTAATGATGATATGCTTGTGTTAGTTAAGTAGTATTGATTCAGGCTGTGTATAGACTTAATTTGTAAGAACACAGTACTCTAGATAAAGTCATTTAGAAAGGAACAAGTGGAAGCGGGTTAGTTAATGAGTGATGCTGTGTTTGTGCTTGTTAAATAGTATTATTATATGATATTGATTCAGACTGCGTATCGATTTAATTTGTAAGAACACAGTACCATCAATAAAGTAAATTGAAGAACTAATTGTCCATATTGAAAATTATTAAGACCATTCTGTGTGTGTGCCAAACTGGGTGTATGTACATTGAACTAATAAGGAGACAATGAATCTGATAAGGGTATAATTTCAAGACTAATTATTAATACTGGAGATAATTGCTATTCTAGGAAGGCCGTGGGTGTGCCAGGTGACCGCCGCTCTGCAGGTAACGCCTCCCCTTGCCCCAGTGTGTGCGCGGTGGGGGGCGGCACATGACTGGCGGCGTCCTGGAGGCTGGGGACGTGGTGGCGTGGGCGTAACGCTTACTATTCATGTTAACCTGTGCCTGTCCTCTTCCTCCTCTTCCTTCTCCTTTAATCTCTCTAACATTTCATATTTTCGTTAATTTCTCTCTTAATTCTTACATTTTCTCCTTCCTCCTCGTCTTCGTCTTAGTATTCATCTCCGTCTTCTTCCCGGTTCTGCTCTTCCTATTTTCTACCTCCTTACTTCTCTCTGCTTCACCACCACCAATATCTCCTCCTCCTCCTCCTCCTCCTCCTCCTCCTCGTTCCAATCTTCAGTGCGATCCAGTTTTCTTCCTTTTTTTCTTTTTCTTTTATTGCCTCACTTCACTAATTTGATTTTTCACACTAAGACAATTTCTCCTCTCGTACATTTTACTCCCACTCGTTCGGCAACACTTGCATACATATTGGGGAAACTGGAAGCATGAAACTAATGCACTTAGCACCTGTTTCTTAAGCAGTCGCATTACCTGTTTTTTTTTTTTTTTCGATTCTTAGGTTGAGAATTCCACGTTAAGTTTAAGTTCTGGGGATGAATTATGAAGTTCCGGAATTTTTTCTAAGACGTATTGTTCCCTCATTAGCATTGTTTTTCCATTAAGGGTCGCATAGATGGTTGGTTGGGTTCTTATAGGTGATTTTTTTCCCTTTAATGGTGAAATAGTCTTTTGTTAAATGATCTGGAATCATGTTAACACCATTAACAACTCCAATTACTTAAAAACTGTCTTCTTTTGGGACGGGCATCTTTAGTGAGCCTTTTTTATAATTTTTTTCTTGTTCTTCACTGAAACTACTCAAAGAAAAGATAGAGAAGAAAATATAGATCCTGTTAGAAGTCAAAATCAAACGCTCATACATAAAAAAAGAAAAAAAATGCTATAGTCTTTTAAAATAATGAAGATCAGACGCAGGCACGTTAAGGAACACGAACCCTTAACTTCAGTATGGAAATTGTCCCTCACGCAGTTCCGTCGATAAATTCTGTGATGAATGCTCTTCCGCGAGACAAGTGGGCTCAGTTCAGGTCTGGCATGTCGAATGAGGACGGCGTCGAATGGGAATTGTCCGTGCGATGGGTTGTCTTCATGAGAGGAGGAGGATTAGTTAAGACAAGTCAGGTACGAACAGGTGACGTCAGAATGGAAGAGGTCAAACCGGGTGAGACAGCCTGTGAAGACGCCAAGTGGATGGTCTGGCTGGCTTGTCGTCCCTCTCCCTGTCTTTCTCGCCCTCTCTCTCTCTCTCTCTCTCTCTCTCTCTCTCTCTCTCTCTCTCTCTCTCTCTCTCTCTCTGTCCCGCCCCGCTTGACCTCCCGTACCCCGTCAACCTTTCCCTCGCCATCAGTTTCCTTGCGTGTGTTATAATTTATGGGGCTGCCTTATATTCTTCCATGGCAGGTGAGGTGACATCACGTGCTGCCTGTATATTATTACCAGCGAAGTAAGCAAGGACATTTCAAGGTGGTATTTAGAGTCGTGCCGTGCTGAACTTTCTCGTGCTTTCACACTTGCCACTAATTCATTGTGTTCTTACTTTGCTGGAAGGCGACGCGGGGAGTTTGTGTGTTATCTTATATACGAAATCTGCCTTGTAATGTATTTATTTTATTTTTGTATTCTTATTTTTCTGGAAAGTGACACGGGGAGTTTGTATATTGTCTTAGGTATGACTTTTGTCTTAGGATTTGTTTTATATATTCTTACTTTGTTGGAAGGTGGCACGGCTAGTTTGTCTATTGTCTTAGGTACGAAATTTGCTATGTGGAAGTTATTATGTTATTAACTATCGAACTCTGAAGAACATTGACGTATATTCCTACTTGTGATTTTATATATTTTTACCTTACTGGAAGGTAACACTGGAAGTATTTGTATTATTTTATGTGCGAAATTTCCCGTGAAGATTATTATGTTATTAACTATCGTACTGTGACGAATATTGACGTACATTCCCTCTCGCTGTTATTTCATATCCTTGCATGGCTGGAAAGGTAACATCACCCATGACTTATTTGATGTTATCTTGCACACGAAATAAGCACTGAGGCTTTTGGCGTGATATCAACTATCGTACCATTAAGAACATTCACGTACATTGGCGCTGGCAACTAACTTATATTCTGGCGACATCAAATAGAGCTTTCATAAAATTACCTCCAGTGGGAAACAAGAAAAACCATCCTGGAATGTAGTGTGAGATTAACAGTCGTACCATAAGGAACAATGACATACTGTACAATTCACACTCGCCACTAACATATATTCTGGCGACATCAAGCAGAAACTTTTATAATATTAACTCTAATACAAAAGATACGCGGCGGAGTTGAGTATGCTATTAAGAGTCGTACCATAAAGAACATTCACACTTACATTTACTCTCGCCACGTGCCGTAAAGTCCCCAAGCTGTCCATCACACGTCATGTTTTACTGGATGGACGTGTGGAGGAAATAGCGCTGGGCATTAACCTCCGCACCTGTAAAGGCTAAATAGTTGTTTTTATGGCACCTGATAAGCACTGAGGTTCTCTTTATCATTCTGACTTTGGTTTTTCTTCATGGTTTTTATTTATTTATTTATTCTTTTTGGTACAGTCTCTTCTTGTTGTGTAGGTGTGTTGGTTCTGCTTGTGTGTGTGTGTGTGTGTGTGTGTGTGTGTGTGTGTTTCGTTCTCTTAGTTGTACTGTAACTTTTAAACAATTTATTTGTTTTTGTTTTCGTTTTTTTTCTTTTCTTCTTTTTCTTTTCTCTTCAGTTTTCCTTCTTTGTTTCTTTTTCTTTCTTATTTTTCCTCTTGGTTTTCATCCTGTTTTTCCTCCTATTCTTGTTCTTTTTATTCTTGTTATTTTTCTTCGTGTTCTTATTCTTGTTCATGTTCTAGGTTTCTTCTTGTTCTTCTAAAAATAGCACAAGAACACACATGCACCTTAAACAAATGTAAAAAAAAACTTACTTGTTATAATTCTTAAACATTACAACCTTCCTTATCTCAGAGATTGTTTGTGTCCGACTCTATCTTTCAATCAATAAGACACATGTGTTTCTCAGTCCCCGATCACGTATGGATGGCTTCTCTTCTTGCAAACCCAAATAATACAACGAATATCAGAGGCACGAATCTTCAGCCATCATGCATCGTTGTAGTCTATTCCGAACTTTGAATAATATAAAGTCCTAAGGGGAGGGATTTACATTGAACTAAACATGGAATAGACGATACAGTGAGGGCCACGTATCTTGACCCCCCCTTGTCTGAGAGCATCGGTGGTCACTAATGTCGCTTCAGATGGAGGGTCCGTATGTAGGTGATGCTGAGACATGGAAGAGAAAACAACGATATCTTTTCGTATCTGTATGAATGGATGGATTGCCTCGTATAACCTATTGCTGTTTTGTGCACTTGAACTGACTAGGTATAAACAAGTGTAGATGGTAATGTTACTTCACTCTTAGTACCATTGTCACTCGTATGGCTCTCAGAATATTTTACACACTGATTCTTCATTAAAAAAAAAAAAGTACGTACATGCTTATTTGCCTCACGAATCTTAGGCTGTGGCATATTTAAGGAAACTTTTTGCATTATAGTATTTATTTTTATATATCGTAACATGTAAAAGACATTTCCCCTCCTAAAAGTCCTTGCCACTCCTCAAAGACGTTAAGTAGGAGAGGATATCAAGCGGACTAACCACTTTACTTTATTTACACCTTCCGTGTCTTAACCTTGGAAAAAACAGAGGTGACGCATCCAGTTAGCTGTCTCATTTAAGTTGAAGAAACTATAATATATCAGTTAATTCTGGAAGGGAGCGCAACATTAGGGACGCACCACCGGCGTATCATCACCACGGGGGGCGTCCGTCACAGCCACAGCCACACAGCCACAGCCACACAGCCACACAGCCGCCCAATCACTCCCACTGTCACTTAATCTGTAAACAATTCTGCGGTATGAATTTTAAAGCCTTCTTCCACTCAAGCAGGTTTGGCGCGAGGCAGCAGCAGATAAAGTATTAATGCCGTGACCTTTTCACTTTAATTCAGAATTTCCTCTGGTGTACCTTCACTGTTGCTTGGCGGAGTGAAAGCAGACGGGCAGGTAAGTGTGTGCAGGTGCGTCCAAAGTGCATTAATTGGACGTGAGTGTCACCTTGAAACCGTTTGTCTTGAGTGTCCTGAGATCCTCCTGAGATCCTTCATTGCTGTATCGCATCTAAATCACAATCGTTACTCTTGGTCAGTAGTCAGGTAACATGCCGCACTTACTTCCACTGTGTTTTACGTTTCCTTCAATCTTAAGCCTTTTAATCTACTGACAGTCTCCACACAAAAGACTCGCAATTTATAGACTCAGATCAGAGGCCTTGGGCGGAAGAATGGACATAAGATAAGAGAAACTGCAAGAAGCCATCAGTCTTACACGTGGCAGTCAGTCCCTGTATATAAAACATACCTGCCTGTATCTACCATTAATATATCTAGTATTTTTTTTTTCTTCTTCTTGAGGTTGAAGGAAAACAATTAACACAGTGGAAATGAGTGCAGCATGTTGCTCGACTTCTGAACATGACTGCACATATGAGATTATTTTTTCCTCTACGTCTTTTTTTTTTTTTTTCTGTCCAGCGTGAAAACAGCTCCTTATATCAACCCAGTGATTCTGAGGGGGAATATATCTCCAAAGTCTCTCAATGGGGCATTAATCTCCTGGAAATATAGTGGACCAAGAAGGCCGCGCTGTACCCTCAGACGGCCGGACCTGCTGGATGAGAAAGGAGGGAGGGAGGGAAGGGACGGGAGGGAGGATGGACAAGGGGGGAGAGGGGGAGGGGGCGACGGAGAGATAATCCCACCCTCAGGATTAGACATTCCGGCCAGCAGCACCATTATGTGTGGCGTGGAAGAAAAATGACTTATACACACGCACACACAGAAGGCACGCACAGACACGTACATCTGTAAGAGAGAGAGAGAGAGAGAGAGAGAGAGAGAGAGAGAGAGAGAGAGAGAGAGAGAGAGAGAGAGAGAGAGAGAGAGAGAGGGTTAAAGAAAAAAAAAAAAGCTGATGGGCAAATGCACTTTTCTCACATACGTATACCCTCATAGACACACACACGCACACACACACACGAACACACACATACACGATCCGGCCGTCTTGTAAGTCACGTTAAGTCTCTACCATCTATTACAAGAAACACACTTTCTCTCCTCCCTCAAAAAAAAAAGCTACACTAACTCTTACTGGAAAAGAAATCATTGGCTCTTGGATGGCCCTTAACTAGTTATGAAAAAGAGGAGCTGCTAAGAAGGATGAGGAGAGGGAGGGGTAAAGTTAATGAGGTGATGAAGGAGAGGGAGGGACAAAATTAAGTTGAAGAAGAAGGAACAAGGGAAGATGCATCGGGGAGTAAGAGAAGATAAAGAGAGTGAGGGAAGAAGTTTAGGTGAGAGAAGGGGAGGGAAGAACAAAGGAAGGGAAAATTTAAGAAGAACGACGAGACAAATTTAACGTGAGAAAGAAGAGGAAATGAAGGAAGATGGTGTGGAAATGAGAGAGGAAAGAGGAAAGGGAGTGAGGGAAGAAGTGTAGATGAAGGGAGGGGGAAAGGGAGTGAAATAAATGAGAGAAAGGGAGGGAAGAGCAAAAGAACGGAAAATTTCAGAAGTACGAGGAGAGGAAGGAACAAATTTAAGGTGAGGTAGGAGAGGAAATGAAGGAAGGTGGTGTGGAAATGAGAGAGAAAGAGAAATGGGAGTGAGGGAAGGAATTTAGATGAAGGGAAGGGGAAACGGAGTGAAAGAAAAGAAGGGTACAGAAAGCAGGGAACGAAGGTAGCGTGAGAGGTCAGGTTTAAGAAGAGTGTTATTAATATCTGAGCGATTCTGATACGCGGGAAAAAAATAATGAGCGTAACTCACAAAAGGAACCCCAGAGCGAGATGGCAGTGATACCAGTGATGGATTGCTTAATGAACCACAGGGAAAAAGTCGATCTATATTGTACATGATATTTAATACGTAAGGAAAAAAAAATATATTAAAGTGAAAAAAAAAATTCTGATGTTTTTTGCTTGAGTTAGAATTTCTTAACTTATATTTTTCTTTTACTGTAGATCCTCCTGACTTTCATATCCTCTCTTTACTTCTCGCAATTGTCTTCTTTATTTCTTATTTTCACATCTCCTTGTCCCCCATTTCTTCCTCTTCTACAGATTCTTCTTGTTTCTGTATCTGTTTTCATCTTGTCCCACTTTTTTCTTCTTTATATTTTTCTTATTTTCACGTCCTTTATATTTTTTCTTATTCAAATTTGACGTCCCCTTCCTTTCACATCCTTGTCTCTCCTTATCCTGTCTTTTCTTTCCTTATATTCTCCTTATTTTTACGTCCTTTTATCTTTCCTCCTTCATATCTGTTGTCTTCTTTCCTGATCCCCGTCTCTCCTCCCATGGCCAGCCTCAGCGCCACCGGCTCCCGTGTTCTGCTGGTCAGTCTTCCGTTAATCCCTCTGGCGTGGTTTCTTTTTGCCTTCCGATAATTAAGCAGGCGTGTAATTCTCCCCCTTCGACTGCGCACGAGTTGAAGGCAGCCACGGCGCCCCGCACTTAGCATAATCGTCCTCTGGGGGCCACTCAGAGGGTATTATTTCATTCGCTCATTATATTAGATAAGGAAACCCGACCTCCACTCATCTCCTCCACTCGCCACCTTCTCAGCACATTCCATCTACCGCTCCCAATCGCATCCACTCATCACCACTGCCTCCCTTCTTCCCATTCACAATTATTTCCAATTTATCCTTCCTTCCTTGCCTTGCCGCGCCACCCATACGCTTTCCTCGGCTCACTGCCCCTGTACCACCACCACCACCAGCACTACTCATCACCCCTCACCACCACTCACCTCTGACAAATCCTCCTACTTACTCCTGCCCCTCAACCCCTGAGAAAAAAAGCTAACAAGTAACGTGATTAACATAGTTCCCGTGGCTCGTTAGTGGGGACCTGTCCTTGGGCGGGGTGGCGTCGGGCTGGTGAGGACCTCATCTGCATCTGTATGAAAGCCATGATTCAGCCGCCCTTTTATCGCCGCGTGTGCCGACTGTCGCGGGGATCCAGCCTCCGCCGGCCCGAGGGGAGCGAGCAATCAGGGAGTTTGTTCGGGTTGTGTCAAGTCTCCGCGAGGCTCGGCGGGGTGCGCGACTACGGGGATGCGGAGAGACATGACGCTGCGAGGCAAGGTGAGGCGAGGCAGGTGCAGGGAGGGAAAGCGTGAGGTAAGAAAGGTGCAGGGAGGGATGCAGAGGAGTGTGGGAGGAGTTGTTGCAGCTCTTATGTTGTTGTTGGTGTAAGTGTTTTTGATGGTGGTGGTGTGTGTGTGTGTGTGTGTGTGTGTGTGTGTGTGTGTGTGTGTGTGTGTGTGTGTGTGTGTGTGTGTGTGGTGGTGGTGGTGCTGTGATTGTTGATGAGATAAATGGACAGATAGATATAGATAGATAGATATAGATAGATAGATAGATAGATAGATAGATAGATAGATAGATAGATAGATAGATAGAGAGAGAGAGAGAGAGAGAGAGAGAGAGAGAGAGAGAGAGAGAGAGAGAGAGAGAGAGAGAGAGAGAGAGAGAGAGACCGACCGACCGACCGACCGACCAATCGACAGAGACAGAGAAAGAGCGAAAATCATCATCAGTTACAGCAATAATGAAAAAAAATACGACATGGATGAAAGTAAGAGATAAGTAAAGTAAAGAAAAAAAGAGGCAAAAAAAACAAAAGGAAGAAAATAAAAATGAACACTACCTCAGCCAAACCTCAACTCATGACCAGCTCGCATCTTCTTGTGAGTCGAAGGAATGTCTGGCGTGTACAGAGACATGCCTCGGGGGGAGTATTAGCAGGCAGCGGGTGAGGGCAAGGCAAGTTTACCAAGGAGAATCTATACACGAGAAATCAACTTGAATCTTATGAACATCTCAGTCGTAATCCCAAGCGTTACTGGTTTATGTACTAAGGAGATTTACAGTCTGTCACTCTCGTAGTATCATGAAGGGGCTTAGAGTTGAGGTTCTTTGGGCATTAAAAGGTAATTGGGGAAGTTCATGAGTATTGCCTTCATTCAGGAATCTTCTAAAGGGTGAGTAAGGGAAATGTTTATGTAAGGAGGAAGTTGATTGAGTGTTTAATGTGACGATGAATATGATGATGCACTCTGCAGTTATGTGTCTTCAGTAACATTAACTTGGTATCCTGCCCTGTTCTTTCTCCATCTCCTCTCCCCCATCAGTGATTCCTCCCTTCATTGCATTTATTTTGTATCTTGCAGTCCTCATTCTTTTCTGGCTTATTTTACCTCCTATTCTACATCGCCGGTTTCTCTTTGCATGATCCCTATTCGTCTCCAGTACTTTATATTCTCCTATTCTTTGCTTCTCATTTTTTTCTTTTTTTTTTCTTTTTTACGTTCACCTTCTCTTCGGTATTGCTTCTCTTTCCATCTGTATTTCCTGCATCACTTTATCTACCATGTTCCTCCAGTACTTTATTTCAATGCCAGTGTTTGCTTCCTTCGTTTCCCTGGTTTTCTATATTTTTCGTTCCTTCGTTCCTTTTTACTTCATTAATTTCTCTCTCTCACTTTCCTGCATCCTTTCCTGGCCCTTATCTTTCCTGGCCCTTATCTTTCGCCTTCCTGTTCCTTTTCACTCTGCTCCCTTTCACCGTCTTTCTTTCACTACACCCTCGCACTTCATTATTTGTTTTCCTTCCTACTTTCTTTCCTGCTTCCTTTCCCGTCTTCTGTCCTTCATCTCCTGTTTCTTCCTCCTCGCCTTGCTTCTCAATCCACGAGTAATCTAAGGAATAGTTAAGGGGAGAGAAATGTCCATCTTCATTTTATTAATTTGATTAATCAATTTAGCGCCTATTGCCGTGCTTCGCCTTGACGCATTTTTTTTATTTATTTTTATTTTTTTTTACCTACGTTGCAGATTAGCGAAATGAGACACACACGAACACGTTTTGCTTAATAAACGTTCCCGCTTTCCGTGTAATAAATATTTTTTGTATAAATAATGATCCATCCGACTGAATTAGGAGTCTTGAGGGTGTTAAATCACTCCACGTTCTTTATTTACAAGTACTAATAATGGCCGGTCCTCAAGGGTAGACTGCAAGACTTGCCTTTTTCTTGTATCAATGTTTATGACTGTCTCTCCTTCCATTCCCTCCTCTTCCCTCCCCCTCTGAGTGGCGCTGATGAGGCCACGGACAGGATAGAAAAAAAAAGTGCAGTGTTGGAGAAGAAAGTTTCTATTAATGTATACAGTTAAGGCTTTGATAATTATCGATTTCGTCTTTTTATGCGTAATGGTTTCTGTGCACGGTTGTTGTTTGTGTCGTGAGGTGCGGGTGAGTTAAGTGACACGAGTGTGTGTGTGTGTGTGTGTGTGTGTGTGTGTGTGTGTGTGTGTGTGTGTGTGTGAGTGTGTGTGTGTGTGTGTGTGTGTGTGTGTGTGTGTGTGTGTGTGTGTGTGTGTGTGTGTGTGTGTGTGTGTGTGTGTGTGTGACTGTTCACCGTCTCCCCTCACCTCTATTACCAGGCGCCACTAATTCTCTGTAGCACAAACAACGGTTCCCAAATTCCTTATCTCACCTTCTTTACTACACCTTATTTATGTGTGTGTGTGTGTGTATGTGTGTGTGTGTGTGTGTGTGTGTGTGTGTGTGTGTGTTTGTGTGTACCAACGAGCATTCACTGTCTCATCTCACCTCCATTATCAAAGCACGCTACAAATATCCCGTAGCATAAACAACAGACGACTCTCCTAAACTTCTCTATCGCCCCTCCTGTATTGTGTCTGTGCTACTCATCTGGCCAGCTTTGTTCCGGATATTGTGTTACTTTCTATTCTTATCTCACATCTCCTTTTATTTATTTCCCTGTTTAACTTTACCTCGTGTTATCTTTCAGGCTATTTTTTTTTTTTTTTCATTGTCTGTATTATTAAAGATTATTGATGTCCTGTTAGTGTCCAGTACTTAACACTTTTATATCACATTTAACTTTTGAAGCGTCGTATCCTGTGTTTATATTTCCCTTTGAGTATTTAGAACTTTCCTTTATGCATACTCCTGCTCTTCAATTTCTTACACGCCGTATGTCTCTGAATGAGCTGGTCTTCTGTTTAAGGCTGTTTATTGTGCCCCCCCCACAAAAAAAAAATGGATAGATGACCGGCGGTACTGAAGCAGAAATCTTTGCTTCTTACAAACAACACACATAATGAATGTTACAACTCGCAAATATACTCTGCAGGTAAATCACTTAGATAATCGTGTATATTGTCTTACCCCGTGATCAGATACCTTACCCAAGCCTCCAGTGTCGCTTACTCAAACCACCCTGTCCTTTTCTCTCTCTCTGCAGCGACTCAAATGCTTCATCCATGACAGGTCGGCCATTCATCGCCTTTGCATCACCCCAACCACTATCTTTAGCGCTCCCTAGCACCGAGTTATCCAGCCCTCGGTAGCCAGACGTGGACAAAGATACACCCGGGGGTAGTTAGAGCCCCCTAAGTACCTCGTTGACCCTCTCTAACTATCTTCACAAAAGGTGAGAGGCGAGTTAACGGCTGCTACCTTATACAGAACACGACCAACCCGCACCGCACCTTCACGCCGCCTGTGTAGTGTTCACCCAACCAGTTCAGCGATGACGACTGTGACCTCGGGGTCCCTAGGTCGCGGTTCAAATGGAGGCGGTCATAATAAGACTCACTCAGATGCGGGAAGGTCCTCTGGTCACACTTCTGAGGACTAAGGGTCACACTCCATGAATCCGTCGGCGTTGGGGGGGCAGGAGAGGTCACGAGAGGCTGGCCGTGGGTGATGGATGGTGATTACTGTGTGATTGTGGCTGGTGCTCCCGTCCGCCGCTGGTTCGTTGGCTCCTGGCGAGTTGAAGGAGGGAGATTAAGAGGCAAACGCTGAGGTCGAAGGGACATTACTGCGAGAAAGAAGAAAATGGATAAGGAGAAGAAAGAAGACCGCGGATATATAAAGCCTTTAAGAAACACAAGACAGACGTTTGTAATATATCAAAGGGAGGATTTATGAATAGACCGCGAGGGAAATAGAAAATAGAAAATGACGTGAACATCTGTTGTACAATCTTTTAATTCTGAGCGAATGTACAGCGTGGGGGTATTTTACTTTTATGAAATTGTCGACTTGGACGTCGTAGAAAGATATAATCCACTGAGAGATAAATAAGCAAATACAGAAATACACGAAATAAAAAAAAAAATGTAGAAAAAAAAGGAAGAAAAAGATAAGCAAGGATTAAGAATAAGATAATTTGATATATGCCATGTGAAAGCGAAACACAGAGAGCAAGAGAATAAATAGAAACATAAGTAGAATGGGAGATCAGAAAAAAAGAAGAAAAATGAAAAGAAACTGAAGAGAGGGAGGAGGAAGAGGAGGAGGAGGAGGAAGAGGAGGAGGAGGAGAAGGAGGAAGAGGAGGAAGAGGACGACGACGACGCGGAAGATAAGGAGGAAGAGCAAGCGAAAGAGGTAGAAGAGGAGAGAAAGAAGAGGAGAAGAAAAGAAGAAAAGAAGAAAAAGGAAAAATAAAATAACAACAAAAAAAAGAAAAGACGAAGAAAGAAAGAAAGAAGAAACAAAGGAAGAAGAAAAGGACAAATAAGAAGAATAATAGAAGAAAAAAAGGAAGCAAAAAGAAAGAAAAGAAAAAAAACAGAATGAAGAAAAGGAGAAGGAAGGGGAGGAGAAGGAGGAGGAGGAGGAGGAGGGTAATAGGTACAGCGCGTATAAAAAGTGGAGTGGAGTAGGGAGTGATGGATGTGTGTCATTTGGGGATGAGAGCGGCCAGTGGTTACCTGGACTGGAGTGTGGGTTCAGTAGCGCCACCTTTCAGCTGATGGATGGAGGATATTGGCATGAGAGACCCTCCTCCTCCTCCTCCTCCTCCTCCTCCTCCTCCTCCTCCTCCTCCTCTTCTCCTTCCTCCTCTTCTTCCTCTTCTCATTCTTTATTCCTCTTATCGTCTTCCTCCTCTTTCTTTTACTTCCGCCACACTTTTTTTCTTTTTCATTATTTTTCCTTACACGTCCATCTTTTTTCCTGTTCTCTTCCCTCCTCCTCCTCCTCCTCCTCCTCCTCCTCCTCCTCCTCTTCCTCCTTCTTAAGATGCATCTGTTTCACAAATTCTTATCCGATTACGAATTGATAAAAGACATATTATTATTCCATTACAGGGAGAGAGAGAGAGAGAGAGAGAGAGAGAGAGAGAGAGAGAGAGAGAGAGAGAGAGAGAGAGAGAGAGAGAGGTAATTGATATGGACGAGGGCAATAGAACAACGAAACACGCATCCCACAATTGGCTGTCACCTACATGAGAATTACCACCACTCATCCCTTACCATCTCTCGCTCCAAGATAGATAAAGAGAGCACAGCACACAAATACTGGATCGTTTTATCATTCATGGGCAGCACTTGACTCTGGCGCACTCTTCCTCCCGCTATGGCTTGTGGGCAGTTAGTTATTCAGACTCGGAGTGGACTTTCTTTCATCGATTCCTTCCTTGTTTTTTTCTTTCCTTGTGATTTCTTCTTGTGTTTTTTCTTCCTGATACGAGGAGGAGTGAAGGTCGATTTCTTATACGTTTCTCTGTCTGTCTGTCTGTTTGTTTATCTCCTTTTTTTCTGTCTGTTTCTCTCTCTGTTTCTTCCTTTGTTTCTGTCTTTTGGTGTGTCTCTTTGTCTGTATCTGCTTGTCTGTCTATCTGTTTGTTTGTCTGTCTGTCTCTGTCTGTTTGTTTTTCTGTCTGTCAGTCTTTATACCCGTCCTCCTACCTCTCTCTCTCTCTCTCTCTCTCTCTCTCTCTCTCTCTCTCTCTCTCTGTGTGTGTGTGTGTGTGTGTGTGTGTGTGTGTGTGTGTAAGACTCTCTCTCTCTCTCTCTCTCTCTCTCTCTCTCTCTCCTCTCTCTCTCTCTCTCTCTCTCTCTCTCTCTCTCTCTCTGTGCACGTGGGGGACATCAGTACGTCACCAGTCATGCAGCAAAACAGATACTCCCCATAAAATTTAAATGACTCGGATAGTTTAAATACCCAAAGCTGGTGACATTCTTCCGCGTCTGAGAGTTTTACGGAGTCGAGGAATTCAAGCACATTAGGAAGCGACCTGACCAAAATTCAGGTGTACTGTACGTAATATTTATAGAACGATGAACTTGTCTGGTGGGGAATGCAGTAATTGGAGTACAGGTCGTTTATCATTGCCTTGTGTGTGTGTGTGTGTGTGTGTGTGTGTGGTGTGTGTGTGCGTGTGTGTGTGTGTGTGTGTGTGGTTTGTGTGTTCGTATATCTATTTATTTATCTTTGTCTATATCTGTCTTTTCTTTATCTATCATTCTATCTATCTGTTTATGTCTACCTACGTATCTACCTAACTACTTACTTGTCTATCTACTTAACTGCCTATTTTGTATATTCTCTCCATCCATTCATTTATGTCAATGTATCTATCTCTGTCTACAATCAATATACCTTGCGGTAAACATGACCCTTGCAAATGCTCTAATTATACAGTTTCCAAAGTAACATTCAAGTCACCACAAATTATCTCTGCAATTAGGCAATCAAGTTTTCCCTCCTATCTTTCCATCAGCATCACAGAGACTCCTAGAAGCGTTCCCAAAAGACAGCAGCGCCACCTGCCGGCAGAACACGCGGTCCTGGAGGCTCGGCAGGTGGCAGGTTTGACTAGACGAGGCTTTCGAAATAATGAGAAAATTATAATCAAGACATGGTGATTAAGAGGCAAGGTTGAAAGGATTCATTATATCACTAATTCATTCCTATCAAAAGTGAATGGATACTTGTTTTTGTTTTTTTCTTTTTTTTGTTTTATTATCATGTGGCCACTGCTGCGGGTTTACTTAAAAGGTGTTGCAAAGGGCGAGGTTTCATTATTATTATTTTTTTTTTTGTGTGTGTGTGTGTGTGTGTGCATTAGATAATTTTGTATTAGCAGAAGGTACTATTTTGAGCGCGTCTTGACCACTGGGCTTCAATAAACGACGCCTTTCGTTCGTTAGTTTAGTGAATGTACATTAGATAGATAGCGCGCCGTGTCTTGCTGGAGCTGCACAAGGAGGGCAAGTAAAAGCAACTGGGTTTTGTGTTGTTTAGATAAGCAAGCAAGCAAACACATTATACCCCACTTGAATAAACCATATTTGGCTGGCCTCTCTGCAAGCGAATGACACACACACACACACACACACACACACACACACACACACACACACACACACACACACACACACACACACACACACACACACACACACACACACACACACACACAAATCACACCGCCGCTGAATGAATTAGTGAGCGCAAGAGAACCTTTTAAGATCTCCTAGATACTCGACCTCCGGCTCCTGGTCCTCTCATCCCATGCCGACCAAGCTTCTTTTACGCCCTGATGGCCTCCCGCAGTAACAAACAACTTTCCCTTCCCTGTCTCTCTCTGTGTGTGTGTGTGTGTGTGTGTATGTGTGTATGTGTGTGGCAGGTTTACCTACATCCTGGCAGTCTCCCGAGCGCTCACTCAAACTCTCTTAACACCGTGGCAGCTTCCTCGACATTCATCATCTTTTCTAACATACACTTATCCTCTTAACTCGCCGCATCAGATCCTGTGCCCCAGCCTTTACTTAACAAGGGAACCCCCAAATTCCTGACAAGTTTCGTAGCCCCACCAGCTTCTTTTCCAGTACTAGGACAGGCTCTACCAAAAGTTATGTTAGGTTGTCTTAATTTACGATGATGTTTTTAAATTCGTTGTGGTTTGCGATCAATGTCAATGTCATTTTTTTCTTTTCAAGATTAGCGATTGATTTTAAATGACAAATACCGTTTCCGGGGTCTTAACAATTCGCATGACGCTGACAATTCTTCCCCTCAACACTTCCAGTCACGTTCATATCACTGACATCACAGAATCCAGCGTCATTCGACCTGTATCTTAGACTAGCAATTAATTTTACTTTACATATTCCACGTTTCTGAGGTCTTGACAATCCACATGACATTGACAATCATTCCCTGAACACCTGAAGTCACCCTTGCATCACTGACATCACAACATTTAACCTCATTCCACCAACACCCAACCAAACTCACCCTCCATACCTCCACACCGTTACAACAAGAGCATTCTAACACCTGCAACATTCAGGCCCAAAGCTTCACTCGTATAAAAAAGCCAGGGTGCCTCGCTCTCTCTCTCTCTCTCTCTCTCTCTCTCTCTCTCTCTCTCTCTCTCTCTCTCTCTCTCTCTCTCTCTCTCTCGCCTCGCTGACCGCACCACACGGAGAGCGACGGACGGTGAGCAGGACTAAGAAGGATTATTGTTCCCTCACGGAGCAGAAATTCGGTGTCCATTAACGCGAGGTGAACGCCCGTCACAGTTGGTACAAAGCGTCGGTAAACACATGCTCGGGATCCATCGCGCTCATGCTTAGCCGGACGTGTTGGCCAGCCCGGCATGCACAGGAATGAGAGGACCAGATAAAGACCGCAGGAATCCAGTTAAGGGTAATTAACTCAACTGAGGTCATGAAGGTTCCGCATTTTTTTTTGTGTGGTCTGTTTGCAAGAGAGAGAGAGAGAGAGAGAGAGAGAGAGAGAGAGAGAGAGAGAGAGAGAGAGAGAGAGAGAGAGAGAGAGAGCCAGCTAGCCAGTGAGCCCTGCAGGTGGTAGTACGTGGAGGCAATGGATCTTTAAAGAATTCGCACAACAGGAGTAGGAAGGAAATGGACATTGAGTGGAGTTGTGAACCTATAAGAAGGCAGTTCGTGGGCAGGTACATAAAGGGAAGGAGCGAGCGGGGGAGCGGTGGTTGAGAGGGGAAAGCATGGAGGTATGTGTCAGAATGGCATGTGGAAAGGGCTGTTGCACCACACTTTCTGGAGTGTTGCTGCAGGAACGCATGGGTACAGCATTAGAGAGAGAGAGAGAGAGAGAGAGAGAGAGAGAGAGAGAGAGAGAGAGAGAGAGAGAGAGAGAGAGAGAGAGAGAGAGAGAGAGAGAGAGAGAGAGACAGAGGAGCTGTGAGAATACGGTTAGGCAGTGCTAGACAAGTCGTGGAGAAGTGTAAAAAAAGAAAAAAAAGAAAAAAACAAGAACAGCGTGGTCTTGTTGCCCACACTCGAGGCATCCAGGAAACACGGAAGGTTCTCCTCACATAATGAGATAAACCTATAAAAGTCTAGCGGGCTCCCGGCTGGAATGTGGCGCTCCTCCATCTTGCGCAGGTGACGGTGCGCTATAACCACTCACAGCCCCCGCCTGCTGCTGCACCTTCAAGAGACTGTGCAATTATGATCAACAGCCTTCCCTGGAGACACCACAGAGGGAGTGCAAGCATCCCTATCCTTCATGTGGTGTAACAGAAAAGTACAATGGGAAATAATTTTAGTTTCATCGTGGAACAACCGCAAGGCAGCTTCTCTTTCTCCAGACGAACAAGGGCCTCGCCAAAAAGGTTTCATCTTCTCCCAGGGCGCCGAAGAACAATACCTCGCCTCGTTCCTGGAATAGCTGGCTCGAGAAATTCCTGTGCATGATGGATTTTTCCCTCAGAACGCAAGTTTCCACGAGGATGATTTACATGCCTCTCTCATTCCTTCGAAGTATGTAACGCCGGCAGCAATGACGAGGCGGCGCAGGGGTACTCCGTTTCTTCTTCTTCTTCTTCTTTTTCTTCCCCCCTCCTCCTCCTCCTCCTCTTCCTCCTCCTCCTCCTCCTCCTCCTCCTCCTCCTCCTCCTCCTCCTTCCCGTAATTTTTTTCTCATTTTCTCTTTTTTTATTTATTATCTTCTCTCCTCTTCCTCTTCCTCATATTACTCATTTACCGCTTCCTCTTCCTATTAACTTCTTCAACATTTGCGATTTGCTTTTCCTTTAATTTTCTGCTTTCATTCCTCTCTTTCTCCTCTTTTTTCTCCTCCTCTGACCTCCACCTCCTCCTTTCTGGTTCTCGTTTCCTTTCATTCTGGTCAATAATAAGTTTCAATAAAAAACTGTACCTTTCTGAACCGAGTGAACTTATTAGGTTATATATTTTTTTTTTAATCTAAAGAACCGATTAACTTTCTTTTACCGTGTACTTCGTTTTTTATTTTTATTTTTATTTTTCTGGCCTTTCATTACCTTTACTCGCTTCAAAGGAGTGCGTGAATGAGATGGGGCTTTGTAGTACATGCAGTGGTTCAACGTGGCGTGCAAGCAATTAAGTCTGTCATCGGTAAGCAGAAACACCAGATGATCTAATCCGACTCAGATGTTCAGGCTGAATTCAAGATATAAAGAGATAGTCCTTTTAAC
>NC_087155.1:13621691-13674191 GCF_035594125.1 Scylla paramamosain | reverse complement strand
AGACAATTATTGGCTTTTGTCGTTTTCTCTTTTGAGTTTGTATAAAATTTAGTATTCTGTTACGGTTTGACAATATTTTATCCAAGTGGGAAAAAAGAAGCTTCATCGTTGTTTTAGAAATAAGTGATGTACGAATTTTATGTGTGGCTGAAGATAACAAGATAGTAAAACAAGCAACGACAGCAATACGTCTTGACTGTGGTGTTGGTAAGAACAACCTAGAGTATAAACAGCTGCGTCATCATCATCAACACCAACGACATGAACTGCGACATCAGCAACAACAACAACAACAACAACATTAACAATAAAAAATAGATAATAACAACAATACTACTACTACTACTACTACTACTACTACTACTACTACTACTACAACTACTACTACTACTACTATTACTACTAGTAATACTACTACTACTACTACTACTAATAATAATAATAATAATAATAATCATAACAATAGTAACCTGAGTATGATTAACACTAATACCACGAAAATGAACACTGTAATTATCTTTCATTTACCACTCACACTTAAGCACAGTTCGTTTAAAAGTAGTTGATTAGTCTTCCCTTCTGCCTCAAAGGTTTAGAGAAAATGTGAACTGGACCAGTGCTGGAAATATTACCTTCTGCCGCGCTGTTATAAGTGAAGGCAAAACAGCAGCTCATTTGGCGGAAAATTACTGAGACTCTATTGGAATAGATGGGGCGGGCTGTCACATGGCGGCCGCGGCGGCGCACAGCGTCTCCGCGCTTGTTAGGAGGGATTGCTTTTGTCAAGTACGTAAGTGGCGGTCACTACACAGTGCAGATCTGCCCGCTTAGGTTTGCTGAAGGAGGATGCGAAGAATACTCCAGAAACCATTTTTCTTTCTCTTTGGACCACCGCATTTTTACTTCCAGTTACTCTTCCATTTACATGTATTTAAGTTTTCTTCTACAGAAGTTACTTTCCACTTCACAATAACGATTTTCCTCCTTCCCTTGTCTGCTGCTGAGAGCGAGGCCCTCAGTTGCATCAGTAAAGACAGACAACACGTCCTCTCGGCGCCAGTCACAGGCCGCGGCGTGTGGCGAGGTGGGCTGGGGAGGTGCCGTAAACTTACCTGACAGCTTCAGGTAGGCGATTGTCCACACCGGAGATGCCGCAGCGACCCGTGGCTCGCATCTCAAGGGGAAAAAGCGACTTGTACCGTCTCGGTCGGGCGATGGAAGTGGCCAGTAAACTATGCGTCCAGCGACACAAATCAAATCAATCCCCTCCGTTACATGACCCAAGTTTTTGCAGGAGCAGATTGCACAGCTCAAGTGTTATCGATATTCTTCTCCTCACTGCACCTCCCGGCGCCGCTTCCCTCCTGCCTTTCTTCTCCTCCGTTCCTGATTGACTGGCCGATTCAGCATTTTTCTCCCTCAGTGTTCGTGCCATAATAGCTTGCTTGTGCTTGGCTTAATGATCTGAACCCCGCATGCCGGGAAGGCGCGACGGGGAAAATGAAGGAGCCGTAGCTTTTGAGCGAACCTGAGTGTGAGTGCGTACATGACACCTGCTTCTTTTCATTGCCATTCTTTTTGACCCGACGCATATTTATTATATTCTCTTAGCTGCTTTCTCTTCGGATTACAGCGAGCTTCTGCGTATCTCGCTCCGAGGAAAATGAAACTCCTTGCGAAATGAGGTGACCGTATTTGGGGTTGTCTTCCCGGATCTCGCCGCATCAATTCCGTGCAGGCGTGACGCAAGCTGCTGCAGAACACTCGCGGTATTCGAAAGGCGTGTGCTGGACGTTTCCCAGGCTGGGAGAGGAGAGAGATCAGGCGAAAGATCAGGCGAGTGATTCATCGCTCCTCCAGCGGCGACGTGCTTTGATAAGATAAATGATTTCGATAACACTCGGCCGCTCCTTAAAACCACATTCACTTCGGGTCTGATATGACGTTTAATCCAGATTATACACAGCTGAGGCAGTAGTTATGACTCTTCGCGCTGTTGTCTGAAGCAGGTCTTGGCTCACTCAGGGGTACAGTGAGACATTAGCTTAGATCACCTGTCAGACCCTGCCGCCCCACGCCCCTCAGCAGACGCCTTTCCCAGTCGAGGGACGCCCGAGTGTCCTTCACCAGTCCAGTGTATCGAGGTCGCCGTAAATTTAAGACTTAGCAGGTATTGGTTCCGTAAATCATGTAGTGTTGACACCGTAAAGAAAGAGAACGAGGTGACGCAACCCTTCATTTTATTCTTATAGATAACTACACCTGATATTTGCAATAAGGCTGCCTTTTTTTCATGTCCAGAGGAGCGGTTTTGCAAGGCAGTCCGTGTATCTATTGCCTTCCTAATTGAGATTACATAGGAAAAAGCCACGGACAGGATTCAGCGTTATTTTCACAACCTTATATGTATACAAAGAGTAAAAATGCAATAAAAATAATTCCAGCCGATACTCTTGTAATTCAATTTTATCTTAGTTTGTACGTACTCTTTTATAATGCTTTTTTAGTGGTGCCTGTGAGAGGGCAGTGCTGCGAGAGTGGCGGGCGCTAAACAAGGGAGTGAGGATGTGAAAATAACCCACTGAGAGAAATTAACACCTGTGATAAAAGTCTTGCGGAGGACGCTGGCCAAATTTGGTGGACGGCGGGGGAGGAGGTCACGCCGTGTCTCCGGGAAATTCTTGCGGTGGATTGTTAAAGTTATGAAAGAACAGGCAACGTTGTCACCCCGAAGTGCTGGCGCCTCTCCTCCTCCACACCTTTCCCTTCCTCCTCCTCTCAGTCATTCTTTTATCTTATTTTATTTTTTTTTTATTTCCTGCTTAGCTGATTTATGTCGTGTTTTTTAGATATGTTTTTTTTTTTTTTTATGCTTATGGTGGTGAATGCAAGTACGTACCCGTGTGTGTGTGTGTGTGTGTGTGTGTGTGTTTATTTGTTTGTTTTGTTTGTCTGTCTGTGTTTGTCTGCTATTTTGTCCACCTGTCTGTTTTTCTCTATGTTTGCCTGCCTGTTGTATGTACGAGTACGTCTGTCTGTCTATCTTTGTATGTATTTGTTGTGTATGTATTTGTGTGCACCTGTTTGTCTATGTGCCGTCTGTCTGTCTGTCTGTCTGTCTGTCTGTCTGTGTGCTTGCCCATCTCTGTTGTGTGTGCACCCGTCTCTCTGTCAGTGTGCGCACCTGTATGTCCATGTGTGCGTTTACTTGTCTATTTGCACACCAGCCTGTCTGTCAGTGGGTGCGCCTGTCTGTCTTGTGGGTGCGCCTGTCTCTATATCTGTACGCTGGTCTGCCTGAGCTCGTGCCTATCTCTACATGTGAATGTGAAGGAGCGGCGGACACTCATTATCACACCTGCACACGTGCCGAGAGGAGAGGCACTACAAGAGGACAGACAGAGAGGAACCTGAAGACTGTGAAGACTGGATGTTTGTATTCACCTGGCCGAGGCTTGACACCGCAGGAACCACGTCTCTTACTCCTGAAATATATAAGACAACCAAAGACTAGGACGCGCAATCTTGCAAGCACCCTGGGATGAAGGAAGGACTTGGCTTAGATAATGTGCAGTTGTGTTTTACCCGATTAACTTTTATGATAGCAATTACGTGCGGATTTATTGATATATTATTCGTGCTTCTGTAAATTGCCAGTGTGATATCGTACGAAATCCCTCGGTACAGGTGTGTGGAGGAAAGTGCGGCCCTCGTGGCAGTAATATATCGAACGAGGCAACTAAGGAACGGCCATTCATGGGAGTCCTTAAGTGAAAGTCAGCAAATACAAAGCACAAAATTAGTAGCTGAAGTGACTTTGAATTAGTCGGCGAATCAGCGGAGTGTTAAAGCACGAATGGACGTGAATGTTTTACTGAGATGCCGCGCCTCCACTGCACTCCTTGGAATCATGAAGGCAGGACATAATAGTGAGCTTGTAAAGGAGAACAAGTCTTACTGAGTCGCCTCTCCTCTACATTACATTCCGCTACCTCCTCAGAATCATGAAACCAGGGCATAATAGTGAGCTTATAAAGAAGGCGATATTATCAGCTGCTGACGGGGTAAAGAATGACCCAGCCACTTGACAGAGAGAGAGAGAGAGAGAGAGAGAGAGAGAGAGAGAGAGAGAGAGAGAGAGAGAGAGAGAGAGAGAGAGAGAGAGGGAGGGGGAGGGGAGGGGAGGGGTCGGTGCTCCCTGTCTCCAGTGGCGCCTTGTCACACCTGGTGCTGCGTCATGCATCCGGTGGCAGGAGGATTTTTTAATATGTATTTACTCACTCCCTTTTCATACTTGTAGAGAGAAGGTGACGCCTCAACTATGCAATGACGCCATAACTTTTCACCAGTCTTTCGCGCCGAAGTTTTTATACAAATAACTACTCGACATTAGAGTTTTGAAAAAGATCTCGGAAAATACACCACGTCATCGTAGGGAATTTTAAGCTATCAACATTGTCATTACACGCTTCATTATAGATTACAATATTGTGGGTGTAAAATAATGATAACAGAGTCTCGGATTACGTGGAGGGCTATCAGAATTATACTTATGAGTGCGTGCTCCCCGAGACAACTATATATATTAAAGGAGTGCACTGCAGGATGTAATAAGTTCAGCCACAACAAACTGGGGGCGTTTCAAAATCAAAAGCTCTTGTGTACCTTCTTGGAAACTAAATAAGATATAATAGTCTTCAGTATTGTATTTTTGTTTAATCAGGTACCAGGAAAAGAAGAGGAGAATAAGAAGTGGATAATTTTGTGCAGTAAAATTAGTCGCACACACACACACACACACACACACACACACACACACACACACACACACACACACACACACACACACACACGTCCTAACATAAATTACCTTGCCCTTACACACAAAAAATGCATAAGAACGAGATTTATATCGTGAACATTTACTACATTTACAAGAAACTCCCTGTAATGGTCTTTTAAGGCGTCAACAAAGCAGGAAGATTAGATATAACGAGTATTCTTTACACGCTTAACCTGTGCGTGCAAAAATCATGGAAAAAGAGAGACAGAGGGAGAGGAAAAAAAAAGGAAAAGCCCTGAGCAAATTTCCTGCCTGCACCACCAAAGAAGGCTGCGGCAAGGCGGTGGTGGTGGCAGGACAGGGCATCGTGACACCTGCCGTTACGCTTGGAGGGCGCTACGTGGCACACCTGAGGAACTTGGGAAGGTGGGGTGGTGATCGAGAAAGCTGATTGGTTTTACTCTCTGTATCTTTTAGACTTATTTATTTATGTATTTGTATGTTGTAACTATAAGCAAATCCACATTCTCTGTCTGTCTCTCTTGTCTCTGTTTTTTTGTTTGCGTGTTCTTGTTTGTTTGTTTGTTTGTTTGTTTGTCTTTCTTTTTTTCTGTCTGTCTGTATGAGTGTGTGTGTGTCAGTGTTTGTTTCTCTCTCTCTCTCTCTCTCTCTCTCTCTCTCTCTCTCTCTCTCTCTCTCTCTCTCTCTCTCTCTCTCTCTCTCTCTCTCTCTCTCTCTCTCTCTCTCTCTCTCTCTCTCTCTCTCTCTCTCTCTCTCTCTCTCTTTAAAGCATAAAATTTTGGAACATTTTAGCTCTGCATTGGCAATTAATTAAGATTTTACCACTTAAAAATACTCATGTTCCTTGTCTTAAAAAAAAATCTGCATATATGTATAATTTGTATATTTATACTTCTACGCTGAAATGTAACTCCTATACATAACTAACCTTCTGATATATATATATACTAAACCACACCTGTCAAGCCACCACTGTCTTCGGTCACAAGTAAAGATATATTTCCTAGCTGTATAATGTAACGAATATTTCTCTCTTTTCTTTTTCACTCTCTCTCCAAGCAGTTGTTTTCTCGCACTCAGCTAATCCCAGGAGTGCCGTGGAATGCTCCTTGACGAACATATGGGTTATGCGAGCCTTAATTATTTCTATTCAAACATGCTGATGAATTGTTTAGTCCTGCTCGACCTCTGCCCCCTGCCCTAGAAGAGAGAGAGAGAGAGAGAGAGAGAGAGAGAGAGAGAGAGAGAGAGAGAGAGAGAGAGAGAGAGAGAGAGAGAGAGAGAGAGAGAGAGAGAGAGAATCAACAGATAAGCAAACAGGCAGATAGATTGGTAGATAGAAATTTGATAGATATATAGATAGATGGATAGATATATAGATAGGTAGGTAGGTGACAGGTAGATAGATGAATATATATATATATATATATATATATATATATATATATATATATATATATATATATATATATATATATATATATATATATATATATATATATATATATACATGCATGCATGCATACATACATACATACATACATACATACATACATACATACATACATATATACATACATAGACAAATAAATAAATAGATAGTTGGAGAGAGAGAGAGAGAGAGAGAGAGAGAGAGAGAGAGAGAGAGAGAGAGAGAGAGAGAGAGAGAGAGAGAGAGAGAGAGAGAGAGAGAGAGAGAGACATATAGCCAGACAAACATACACTTAAAAAATGAAAATATCTGGAAAGCATCAATATCATCAGCTATTTCTAAATAATAAAAAAAAAGTCAGCATGCATTTTTTTCAAATCGAGTATAAAATCATTACCTCTTAAAAAAAAAAAGGAAGAAATGCATCAATTATTGTCAATATTAAACGACGCATTTAGCAATTCTTTCCTCCTCTTCTTCTTCCTTTATGGTTATATTTGTAAGTTTCTTTAATAACCAATGATTATCGACCAATTTTTGCATGTAAACGACTTCATATGCATTTAATAAAAAGACCGACAGACTGAGGTATAAAGTCTGAAGGTTAAAGGAAAAAAAAAGATATTCTCCTTATTGAAGACACGACTGGCGACTACACTATGTCTTCATTAGGGCTGAGGTATCAATGGAGGTCTGTTTTTTGCCTCCCGCCACACATATCTCGGAGGCTCAGACTGCGTGGTGAATTTTTAGGAGTGAAATTTGACACACAGCTGAGGAGGCGAACTGTGCGAGGAGCGATACAAATTAACAATTATTGCATGCATACGTCCATTAATAATGTGTGTGTGGAGGGAGAGAGAGAGAGAGAGAGAGAGAGAGAGAGAGAGAGAGAGAGAGAGAGAGAGAGAGAGAGAGAGAGAGAGAGAGAGAGAGAGAGAGAGAGAGACGGCAAAAGTTGAGTGTGCTATAAACAGTTAGGAATAAAAAACGGAAGATTAACATAATAAATAGATGTGGTGTGTTATGTTTAAGGTTCACGTGGCGGCACGAACTGAATCTGACATGTAAAGATTAACTGCGATGTTTTAATCTAATTTTATTTTATTTTTTTTGTACGTCAAGGAAACTGGCCATGTGTAAAATTAAATAAATAGATACAGTAAATGGATAGATAGGTAGATGAATGAATACGTAAATAAATAAATAAATAAATAAATAAAAAATAGAACAAAGTAAATTTTATTCATGAACAAATAAGTAAACACTCAATTTTACGCTCCAAGAAAGTTAGAGAATGAGTCGGAAGAAGTTGTCCAATTCAATTCAAAACGGATGTTAATACTCCGCTTTGGAAACACCTCTAGTCATAGGAAAGATAAAAAGAAATAAAATAATAATAATAATAAAATAATAATAATAATGAGCTCCAAAGTTTACCATATATGAACGAGTGACGATACTAACTCATGCGCTAGTGTGGTGGACAGCGTATTGAGCCACTAAAAGAGAGAAACACTTCCACACCACTTCATTAGTCTAGCAGGTTAGTCCGGACTTCCATAAAGACTAGCGCTGGCGACTCTCTAGCAACACACACACACACACACACACACACACACACACACACACACATTTATATTTTTAAAACTCTCTAGAAAAACACGTTCCTCCCTTAAAAAACGCCATGATTAACTGTCTCGTCTAAATCTTGTCCATGCTTTAAATAAAACATGAGTGCCTCTATTTTTTTTACCCCAGAATAGCAGCGGACTTCTCTTATCTCCCTCTTGTTGTTTATGCCTTCAGTCCACCCTAACTCATAGAATACCAATATGGCCGCCTCGTGATGCCATCTCGTCGCCATCTTGTCAAGCGCACTGTCCCTGCATCTCATTAACCCGCATGAGGAAGGCAGATTGCACGGCCTGGACTGCGGGGTTCCTCAAGGCTTGGGGTGTCCGCGCTGCTTCTTTGTCGTGCTTTGTCATGCGTCCGTGTAAACACCCATTTATCACTACCGATATGCCGCAGATGATATATGTGCGTGTGTTATTTGTTTACCGTGATGTATGTCTGGGAGAGAGAGAGAGAGAGAGAGAGAGAGAGAGAGAGAGAGAGAGAGAGAGAGAGAGAGAGAGAGAGAGAGAGATTGTATTTGAGTTTGGAAAGTTATGAGATGAACACACACACACACACACACACACACACACACACACACACACACACACACACACACACACACACACACACACACACACACACATCCATTTATCTCGCCATGTACCTGCCCAATTAGAGCGCCAGCTTACCTGGTCTGCGGCGCCCTGGGTTGGCTGCATTAATACGTAGCACGCATGCGCATTAAAGCCGAGGCCCCACGCTGGCCCTTCATGCATGCGCGCTCATCCATGCACGAGAGGCAATGATCTGCACGCACCTGGTTAACGCTAATGAGAGGGGGAAAGGTGAGATACCGGGAAAAAATACACACACTTGATAAGAGCCGCGCTATTCTGAGTAAAACAAAGTGGTGAGGGTTCGGTATTTGAGTGATTAAGAGAGAGAGAGAGAGAGAGAGAGAGAGAGAGAGAGAGAGAGAGAGAGAGAGAGAGAGAGAGAGAGAGAGAGAGAGAGAGAGAGAGAGTATATGGTCATAAGAAAATAAGGGAAGCTGCAAAAAAGCATCAGGCCTACACGTGACACCTCCTGTATAAAACATATCTTATTATCTCCACCTATCATTTCCATTTATAAATTTTGTATTAATCTTCCAAATCTCACAAACGACTCGGCATTAACGCATTAACAAACCGATTTATCTAACATTCTATCTGATAACCAATTTCTTGTTATCTCGTTTTAATTCTGACTTTATCAAGAGAGAGAGAGAGAGAGAGAGAGAGAGAGAGAGAGAGAGAGAGAGAGAGAGAGAGAGAGAGAGAGAGAGAGCAAAAAATCCTTGTCGTCACTCGTATATACCAGCACAAACAGAGAAACCTGAGAAGAACAAACTAGTTCCTGTGCTCTCCCCCAGGTTTTATTGTCCCAGGTGTTCGTGAGGCAGGTGAGAGAGACATGAGTCACCTGGGCATATCAGTGTTAGGTGGCCGTGCTGTCCCCCGCCTGAGTCATGCCTGGAGGTGTGCTGCACGCGTAAAACTTTTATTATCCTGGTGGTTTGGGTCGTGGGTTTAGTGGACTGGGCTCGGGAGGAGAGGTGACGAGGACTGGCTGGCTGGTGGAGAGCGGGAGGGCTTGGGTGGGTCTAGGTGGGCTTGGAGTGGGGAATGGTGAGGTCCGGAGTCCGTGGATAAGTGTGTTTGTCGCTGATTAATAGCCTAGATAATTATCGTGTTTGTATTTTTAGCGATTTGATGATAATTTTGATTTTCCTGTTCGTTTATTTAAAAATGTCTGCACCGTTTTTTAATATTCCGGTGAGGAAGGATGCAAATCTCATTGTCGTTCGTGTAAAGGATGAAAGAAAGCGACAATATTTCTCTGTATTTTTAAAACTTTAGATTCCATAAAACTACAGTACTATGAAAATTTTATGGGAAAATTTAACGACAACGACTTGAGAAATAATGTTCTCTTCTTGAAAGCTTTTGTATCTGGAAGATCTTCACTGGAGCGTCAGGACTGAATAAGGGAAAATGAGTGTTTTGCTCCTTCTGGGACGAAAAGTTCATTGCGCCTGACACTGTTAATGTAATGCTTTCATAACCTGTCCTGGACGTGTTTCCGGGGACGGCATAGTTTGAGTACAGAAAGCATTGCTTGTGGTGAAGTGTCGGGTATTCTAAGTTGCTGAAGACGACGGCAGTTATAATCGGAGGTTCATTCAGCAAAGAATGCCAGTGAAGGAGCAGTGATGTAATACTGGTGTGTGCGTGATGAAGACAAGAATAAAGAAAGAAAAAAGTGATTACCGACAAAACATCATTAAGCAAGAAGGAAGAATGCAAATGCAATTTAAACTTGCTGAACTTGAACCATGCAGTTTCTTTTGCAAATAATTTTATGTGTGAGTTAATTTTATAATAAACATACCTTTGTAACTTGAGTATGCTTTGGAGAAAAGAAAATGTATCAAAAACACTAAGGATAAAGAAATGCTGACATATGTAAACAATTTGGGTGGTGACTGAGAGAATACTGCATAAGTTACACGAAACTTCTCAGAACCATAAAAGTCCTGGATGAGGTTCAAATGGTGGGCATTCTGTTAAAAAGAGAGTTAAGTATACAGCCCGAGTGGGTGTTGGTAAGCGAACCACCACATGGGCGTACCTGTGGCGGAGGAAGAATCAACATTTGGCTTTACGTCTCTATATGAACATGTTTAAATGAAATTTGCTGATCCTTGTGTGTAAGAAAAAAGAAAACATTTACACTTCATTGAATTTTATAAGCATACGACATTATAGGTACGCGATCTATCTACGAGTATTTATCTATCTATATATCTATCAATCAATCTATCTATCTATCTATCTATCTGAAGAAAAGATAATTAATTCCACTCTTTTGGCCTTTTCTTTCTCACATTTTGTTGCCCTCCTCTCACATGAAGAAAAGAGAGAGAAAAAAACGTAATATTTTATGTACTGGAACAAGCTACTTCATTGTCAAAGCTACTATAAACCCATTACCAAGGATAGATGTCTTCCAACACTCAGTAATAGCACCTTGACGCATGAGAGCACGCGAGGGGGACGGTCTTCCAGCATTCCAGTGTTTCCTCGCGTCATGCAGCAACTCGCCAGCCAGCCCTCGCTCGGGGACTGCCCCAACACTCACTCCTTTAGCTTACACGGACACGCGCTCCTTGGGAAATGTTTTGACGTATTTGTGTCAGGTTATCTTTAAAATGCCGTAGTTTAGGCGGTTTTTTTTTTTTTTAGATTGTTTAAATTTCACAAGAGCAGCATTTACCTCGAAAGTTAAAGGGCGGCGCTCACTATGCATTTGGTAACTTGTTTTCTTTTTTCTCTCTGACTCAAGGGACGAAAGGGATGAGAGGGCGGCGGGGGCGTGGAAATAGGAGGAAGAGTGATAAATCAGGCGTTACTTGTAAGAAGGGTGATGCCGTGGAGATAAAAAAAAAAAAAAAAAAGCGTGTTAGAAAGTGAGGCGTAATTACGGGTATTGCGAGTGGCACAGAGCTGAGGGCGGGGCGCTGGTGACGGAGGGAGGGAGGGAAGGGAGGGAGGGAGGAAAATGCTGAGTGCTCGTCACGAAAACCTCTGCACCAAAACATTTCAGCTGCATATATATTAAACCTTGACTCTGATTTTGAATAGCATCCTAATATCAAAACCTGGGGCCTTTAGAAAGAAGGGAGCAGGATCACGGGCAAAAGTAGCTGAGGGAGACAGGCGAGCAGCGGCCTCCCTCTAAGAACAGTTCCAAGTGATGAATGGCTTTCAGTAATGATTTACAACCCGCCGTTCGCAATTCGAGGAGGCCACCGTGCGGACACACGTAAAGAAATCTCACTTTTTTTTCCCATACTATCTGATGTCTCTGCGTCCTGCACTGTATCATTACACATTACTGCTGAGTAACCCGAAGTAGATGTAGGTTTTGCCCTGAGTAAGTAGGACCCTAGCCCTTTTGTCGCTGGTGCAGGATGCGTGAGTAAGTGCTCTGGCCTGAACCTCTCTATCTGGGTAGGGCGGCAGCAGGCGGGCTGGCGGGCAGTTAGTGGGCGGCGGCAGCGAGTAACGATGATGTACTGAGACAGAGAACTGATTGGCAGGTGATGAATGGTGTCGACGCGCCGGCAGCCCTGCCTGCTGTAAAGCCCAGGTGAGAGAGAGAGAGAGAGAGAGAGAGAGAGAGAGAGAGAGAGAGAGAGAGAGAGAGAGAGAGAGAGAGAGAGAGATCTAATGCCATTGTGATTACTAGTTCTAATGATGCTGCCACCGCGACAGTGACTGATTACTACTACTACTACTACTACTACTACTGCTGCTATTGCTATTACTACTACTGCTGCTACTACTACTATTACTACTACTACTACTACTACTACTACTACTACTACTACTACTACTACTACTACTACTACTACTACTGCTGCTGCTGCTGCTGCTGCTGCTGCTGCTGCTGCTAACAATACCACAGCAGAAAGAAGCCATGTCTATCAGTAAGACACTGTGTTGCTAGCGTGTACTGTCATCAAACAACCTTACCAGTCACTAATCCCTAACCTTCATTTTTTTTTTTTTTCATGGATAGTCTAAGGAACAGTGGTTTGCGTCTGTCTGCCTGCCTGTCTGCCTGCGCCTGTATGCGTGTCTTCCCTCAACTTTTTCGAAAACCAGATCAGCAAATGTAATGGAAGGAGCAAAATACTGTGTTTAGCATAATGTTAGATTTTCCGTAGGCATAATCAAGTTTATCGCCTTCCATCACCAGCGTCACAATCCATCACTGCCCTCACAAGCCTCGCCACTCGCCTCACCCCTTATCACCACCTATCACTCCCATCATAATAGGCTACTTTGAAAGCTGCGGCCAGGAGGGGTCACTAGTTTAGTTCGGGGTTCGCTATTATTATGGTAATTTCCTAATTGTTCAAATATGTACCTCGCCAGTAAAGGAAAAAAAAAAAAAAATGCAAAGTCGAAAAAAGTATTTCTTTGTAAAATTGTTGAAAAAAATAATAATCACTACATACTTTTGTCAGATCTTGAAGCGTACTATGTGCAAATGTCTGGAATTAAGGTACCTAGTTCATCCATTTCCTCGTACATTTTTACTTATTTTCGTTTTGAGAGAAATGCACATTTTATCAATACGTCTCCCGCGGTGCTCCATTGAATCATTTGAGGTTTACACAGAACAAACTAGAAATGGACCTTCAAAATGAATGTCCAGCATGTGTGACTGCACGGTGCACACACACAATGGAAAGCTTCCCTCCCGATTGTCTCCGTGTCTCTCAATCAGCGCTGTTGTGTGCTCGCAGACTCTGATCTGAAGGGTGCGCCGCCACACGTTCCATAGCAAGTGTGCACAACAAAGGGATGCATTTGCAGACATTGTCCTGGAATGACCTCTTCCACTGTGTGTGTGTGTGTGTGTGTGTGTGTGTGTGTGTGTGTGTGTGATTTTTTCTGACTCTTCTTTTTAACATTCTCTGAAATATCGTTGGAAATGCAGTCAAGGGCCACACTAGTTCATTCAGTATATTCCATGGAGAAATACAGGCATAAAAATTGACATCATGTTGAAACCGGTCGACTTAAAAAAAAAAAGGAACAAATATTTTTACATGTTTCCTGCTGTAAAATATGTAGCACTCACATATAATACATTATTGGAAGGTTAAAATTACCTTAAAGAGGAGAGATCATCAACTTCATAAGAACGATGTGAATCAGCACCAGACGAGGCTCCTGCTGCTGCTGCTGATGATGATGCTGATAATTTTGATCACGATAACGATGAGAACGGCAATGATGACGCAGACAATGAGGACTATCACGACAACAAAGGCGATAACGATGATGGCGACTGAAATGACATTGTTTGATGGGTGGATGGGTGGATGGATGGATGGATGGATGGTGGCAGTCACGATGGTGGTTCGGTAAGATAAGAAAAGATCAACAACAAAACCAAGAAGAAGAAGAAGAAAAAAAGGAAAACATAAGGGAAAAAGAAGAAAAAAGAAAAGGAAAAGATCTCTAAAACAAAAAAATAACAATAACAACAACGACAGTAACAACAACAACAACAACAACAACAACAACAACAACAACAACAACTACAACTACAACAACAGTAACAACAACGAAAACAACAACAACAACAGCAACAACAACAACAACAGCAAACCCTCAGTAAGGTTTCGTAAGAGGGAGTGGCGGCAGGAAGCGGAGTGCAGCACAGTCACTCCGCCACAGCTCGCGGGCACCACGACGCACCGTGGAAATTGAGAGTTACAGCCTGGCCAGATTTATGATAATCTTTGGCTATGGATACTTTTTTATGAGTGCTGTGTGTGTGTGTGTGTGTGTGTGTGTGTGTGTGTGTGTGTGTGTGTGTATATGTGTGTTTGTGTGTGAGTGAATCTGAGAGAGAGAGAGAGAGAGAGAGAGAGAGAGAGAGAGAGAGAGAGAGAGAGAGAGAGAGAGAGAGAGAGAGAGAGAGAGAGAGAGAGAGAGAGAGAGAGCAAAAGATACGTTTCGTCTTCAACATTCTGTATTCCTTTTATCTTCTTTTACCATAATCTTCAAATATTTCTTTCTTTCCTATATCCAGAAGCTGTTTAAATTGACAAGTATTGCTTTTATCTTTTCCTATCTTTTTAATCCTTATCTTCAAACATTTTTTTTTTCTTTTTTTCCAGAAGCTGTCTCCTCGTTAGCCAGAAGAACTAGGTATGTAGCACGTGTACCATCTGAGATACAAGGCACCCTTAACACTTGGTGAAGCATCAGTACGACCACGAGGGTGCAGGAGGGCGTGGTGGAGACGTACGACCTCCCCTCACGCTCCCATAAGCCATCCTGCCCTAGGGTCGTTCACAGACTCGTGCCCCAAAAGCTGCCAGCGTCGTGGATATTGGTTCATAAAGCAACAATGGAGGGTGAAAATTATCGTGATGTATAAACTGTGAGATTTGCATTGAGCTTAACCAAGTGGAAAGAGGAATGTTCCCGGGGCAACATAAAACACGCGGGGAGGGAAGCAGACCTTGGCCGATGCACACTCCTTGTCATTTCTTTTGACTGATAATCACTTACTTTTTTGTGTGTGTCTAGTGGTGCATAAATGTCGTGTTCTTTTTTTTTTTTTTCCTTTAGTGCTGGAGCTGACTGGCCATGCGACGTCTGAATGGCTCTTTCTTCCCCCACCAAGACCAATTACCCCAATGTGGAGAATCGTGATGCGTGGAAAACGTTGGTATTTACTCGTGCTATGGAAAAATCTGTCGCGGAAAATTGCTGGAAAGTAGAGGATCTTGATACATGCAAGATTTGCAAATACACTATTTGAAAATCGACCCTGGAAGTGAAATTAAGGTGATTATAGAAAGCGATAACGTATTTGGCTTTTAAATTGTCATATGGAAATGGAGATTAGATAAATTTAGCAAGAAATTGTTAACAGGTAATTTTAGAGAGACAATTGTACAAAATTGATTGAAAAGTTATATACAAAAAAAAAAAAAAAAACAGAGCTCCGGATCTAAATGCATCTACCAGGAGATGCCTTCGGATTGGGACGAATGTTCTAAGGATAACATATATCAAAAGTGAAAAGTTAACAGCTAATTTTACAGAAACTTCCTTATAAGTGACAAAAACAAAATTAAAATTAAAATCTTGCAAATTTAAATGAAGAGTTACCAGGGATGCCAGCTTTCACTCCAACTTTTAAACATCCAGGTAGAGACAGTAACGAGAGTATGGTTAATAAAGAGATCACGGCGGGGCTATTAAGGCAGGTAGAGGACCATTAAGGCATCTGCGGTGGGCTGACGATGCATTGTCCATCTCAGGTAGGCAAGGAACAATGTTAATGATGCAGAAACGCAAGAAGCATGCAGGAGATATGAAACAAATACGAGATGAAAAATGAACCTCATGGAAACAGGAATGGTCAAGGACACTGATATATCGATTAGAAGACAATTAGTGTCAGCAATTACGTGTAGACGAATTCGAACAGGTAGAAATTAATAGAACTCCATTATATCAAATAGGCTATGCGTGATTTGCAAACAAAACAGAACTTGGCACCCTCAGTAAAACAATGCCTGAATGAATCACTGGTACAAATCATTAATGGTACCAACGCAGACTCCGGCCTTTTAAATGGAAGTGGTCTCAGTACGTGTGTCTGCGGGATGCATCGATATGTTCATCAGACTTTGATAGTGTGCGTTCACTCTACAGGTAAATGTTCCACCTGTTCTTTGCTGTTTCATTTCTTTGTTATCTTGAAGTCTTGTTATAATGGATAGTGGGTAGGTGGTTAAGGTGTATAAATGCAAAGTTTCAAGGAATCTTGTGCTAACGGGAGAATAATTGTTGGTGAAGGAGACAATTACCATTGTTTGTGTATGTGTGTGTGTGTGTGTGTGTGTAAACTCGAGCATTCCTAAAATGTAGTCATTTAGTGTGCGCGGCGCTAATAGACTTACACAGTTAACTGGCAGATCAAGAGAGCAACGAAGCAAAACCGACCATGTCAACAAGAGTACTGATGTGACGCCGACTCGCTCACGGTGACCTTTCCATTTAAAGATGATGAGCACGGCCACCCCGCTGCGTTCTCTTCCTGCCGCCCTTTCCCTCCTCCGTGGCTGTGTTGGATTCAAGGAAGAGACGTGAACAGAATAAAGAGAAAGTCGAAAAAAATCCCTTTCGGACAGTCTTTCTTTTAAGGTCTTTAAATAGCAGGCGAGCACGTCACAATGTTTTCTCACTGGCTGGCCAGAGGGAGAACGCCAAGGAGTTTCTTAACCGTCTGATTCTGGCGGCACGCTTACTCAGAAAAATGTTTGTGATAAAGAATTTTGGGCCTTCAGAGGTGAACATTTCGTATATTATGGACATCAGTTGCATAAAAGGAAATAAAAAAAAAGAATATTATAATGGTGTCTAAACCTATTCAGCGTGGGACTCTTGAATCACGCAGCGCCCCTTCCCTCGCTGTGTGTGAATTCTGAATTAACCTTATGTGCAAAATCATATACTTCTTATCTGTTCTGCGTTCAATGGTATTTTCTGTTTTGTGGTTTCTTCCTTTCTTTTCTGTTCCTGATTTTTTTTTTAAAGTAAAAGGCCATTAAAAGCGTGTGTGTGTGTGTGTGTGTGTGTGTGTGTGTGTGTGTGTGTGTGTGTGTGTGTGTGTGTGTGTGTGTGTGTGTGTGTGTGTGTGTGTGTGTGTGTGTGTGTGTGTGTGTGTGTGTGTGTGTGTGTGTGTGTGTGTGTGTGTGTGTGTATATACGCTTATGTACGCAAAATAATACTGGAGCCATTCTAAAATTACGAAAAAATTTCATTCTTTTTAACAATAAAACAAAAGTGTTTTCTTACTTCATCCTCATCACAGTGAAAACACACCACGTTATGACTGGAAATCTCACAAAAGATCTCAGTCACATTATTTGATTTGTCTATCGAGATCAAGAAAGCACTCTAAGACAATAGAGGCTCATCATCACGCTGTGAGGGGAGAAGAGGTGTCCAGTGTGAAAGGTGTTGAAATTCTTTCCAACCAGAACACAAATACTGCTGAGGTCACAGTGAAAACAGAAGGCATAGCACCGCGGCACAGAAAACGGATGTAGCTCAGTTATCTTAAACAATAAGAAATGTATGGAAAGTTCAAGTCATTTGAGATCTTCACAACCATTGAGAAACAACTACCTTTGAAGCAGCTGTGCCCTCAAGAATCTCTGTTCATAAAGGAGACAAAAGAGAATTATAAAAACAAAAAATCATTTGAATTTAGAGAAACTGCAAGAAGCGTATTGCCCTACACGAGGCAGGAACATACGTACATGTTTCTCACACTTATCCATAAATCTATCTAATTTTTTCAAGCTTCCCATTGACTACAATGTTTGAATACACAAAGGTGAACTGGAAAGAGACAAACGCATCTAGGACAGTGCACGAAAGTAAAGTAATTTTATGCTTATGACGAAATCGACGACAGGTTCGGAATAAGGCTCACCTCATTAGTAGCAGCGTCTGTGGAGTTAATCAGGTAACGGGTTTTTATGGGCATGTTTTTATAGGTATATTTCTCTATTCAAGGGAACGGCCGGTGAGTGTATTTGTACACGGAACGTTTTTCTGGCGACACAAGGGACCGCTGTGAGGCTTGTTTGGGTGCGGGGAGTCTTTTGTCTGGCAACGTTTGAGGGTTTGATATAGGTCAAGGCATGGCCAGAATCCAATTAGTTTGACGTACTTACTTTTACTGTACGAGTACTTTGTTTTCCCTCAGTTTTAAGTCGTTGCTGACTTTGCTGAAGTCCTCCTATCTGCTCAGAGTATTAGAGAATCTGACAATTGACAATGGTCAGAATTCAATTAACTTGCTTTACTTCCTCTCCATTTTGGTTTCCTTCAGTCAAAAATCCTCTTACCTGCTGATAACGTTGCAGAAGATGATACTTAACCGACTCTCAGCATACCAGAGGACATCAGACCGAAAGAAAACGCTGAACAAAAGCAAACTGGAAATTAGCGTAGGAAGACACTATGGTTGACTATCACCGTGCATTTAAAGAACCGCTGCTGTGAGATATGAGACTGAGCATTAAAAAAAAAAGAAAGAAAAAAAAAACATGCACATACCTTGTAGAAAACGAGGAACTGCAAATCTTACGGCAAAGGAGGAAAATAGTTAGGGATTACTAGAATAGCACAAGTCAAGTGTTGGTGATTCCGGGTGAGGCATTAAATTAAAGACACCCAGCATTTCCTTAAGTATTAATTGAGAGAGAACCTGAAGTATGTTGGTGGTGGTGACTGGCATCCCCGCTGGGCCAGGTTAGCGTTTGTGTGCAGCTATTTGAGACCGAGGGTATAACTGTCTGGGTGGATAATCAGGCGAGCACTCATTGTTAATTACGGTCAGTTTTAGCCACAGTAGCTCGGCGCTCACGTGGCTCCTGGTTGCTTATCTCGCCGGTACATCGTGCGGCCAAGCTTGTTGTGCAATGTTTACCGCTGTTCTGTCTGGACGTTCATTTCACCCCGTATACCTTAAACCTTCACGCTTTATACTTTGAAAATAATGCACACTCACATGTATGTAGAGTGAGAGCGGTGACTATAGATATATAATTGCAAGTCTTAATGTTTACCTTTTCAGACATTCATTTAAACATGTATACCTAATGTTTTCATGGTTTAAACTACGGAGATCTGAAAAAAAAATAATAATACATATGTAGAGAGAATGGTAACTATAGATGAACATAAACATATATTTCAAATCTTAATGTTTACCTTTACAGAGATTCACCTCACTTCATATACATTATATCTACATGCTTTAAACCACGAAAAATAATACACATATAGAAAGAATGATAACTATGGATATACTTATATAAGTCTTAATGCTTACCTTTCTTCATTTTGACGTTCATATCACTTCTTATACTTTATCTCTTCATTATCTTCAACTCAGAAAAAAATATTACGGATATAGAAAGATTGATAGTTGTATATCTACATATGTAACAGTCATAATGTTTACTCGTGTTAATTCAGGCATCTATTTCACTTCGCATGCTTTACATCTTCATTATCTCAAACTACGAAATTGATGTATAGAATGAGATTGATAATTAGGAATATATACGAGTCACAGCGACAATAGTTACTCGCTCCCTGCTGTCTACTGTCATGTTGTACTGGCCTCAGTGTACGCGCTCAGAAGCAGAGTACGGCACCCGGCCATCGTAGTACAAAGGCAACACGACCACGCCGAGCAACGCAATCTGGGTCGCTTTCAGTACCATGCCAGCAATTGAATTTTTATCCTGGGTTTTATCAAGACGTCTTATTAACTTTACGGTGATATTTCTTGTGATCAATGGGTTGGAAGTCATTGTCTATTACTTGTCCACTGCAAATGTGTCTTGGTTTCCTTTATTCCTGCTGTAATATGTAGTTTTATAAAGTTTAATAATTGTCTGCAGTACTGAATAGATTAAAAGCGCTGATGAGTCACAGGGAGAGGGAACAAAAAGAAGCTACAGTCAGTCAGCAGCAGCCAGCAGCAGCCAGCAGCAGAATACCCGCCCAGGCTGGTGAGGTGGGTAAAAAGGACCGTGGCTCACTATCTATCCCTCTCCGTCCTAGTTGATCTCACTACCATCACAATGTTCAGTTTACAGCAAATTATATTTTCAATCATTATTAATTATTTTATTGATTTTTTATTCATATGTTTGTTTATCATTCATTTATCTATTTAAATATTTATTTATTGTATTTAACTTTCATCCAATTTATGAGAAAATAGCTAATGCAAATGTACTGAATGTAATAATTTATTTACATAATTTATATTTTCAAACTTCTAATCGTATCTTCTAAAGTTAAGTGCAGAATAGAATTTTTTTCTTCAAAAAATTTCTAAATATTCTAAATTTCTTCCAGTTTTGGCCACTTTGGCAAAAAACTGTAACTCTCAACTTTTGTAATTTGCCACCTTTCATTTCGCAGAATTCCATAACCAATTCTGAACACAGCATCACCGACCACAGGCTGCCTCGTCACTGAGCACAGACCCAGCCTTGACTCGTAGAAAACTCCTTTCTAAAATTATTCCACGCCATGCACCAGTTCCCTTCGTACCCACTCTTATATTGGGAAGGTCATCTAATTGCATCACAGGTATCGTTGGCACTGAAAACCATCAGATAGCAAGTCAACCATTTGTCAGAGCAACATTAGATCTGTCTCTCTGCACCGCTAATCGTATATCAGGAGGGGAAGGGCGACCAACCGAGGCTTCCTGGCAGACCAAACCCGTAACTTGAGCTAGTGGGCAAGGGCATGAACGGCGGTCATCTCTCATCGTCTCCGAGTCTCGCCTGTCTGGGGTGATCATGTCCGCGCAGCTCGTCCTCAAGGTGCAGTGCTGGTGGCGGCGGTCAGGCGAGACTCGTTCTCACGCCATCGCCACGCCCCCTGTCTGTCAAACACTCACCTTACCTAACGCAAAAGCCGCGGTCATGTCCCTGCTATAATTATGCTTCGTAAGGGAAACTCAAGAAGTGCTTATAATCTCTTGACGACTAATTATAATGATGGTGGGGTTTTAGAAATCCTTCATATGAGACGATTCTTATGCACTGTCTTTTCCTTCTCGTGTGAGGAAAACTGTTCCACCGGCGCCAGCAGTAATGAGCTTCACTGACACTGGTATTCCTTTCTTTCTTCTCGATTCCTTTTTTGAATCATTTACCCATGTGATTCCTCATACACTGAACAAACCAATGATACAATGAACACCAAAAACATATAGATATAAAAAGAAGGAAAAAAAACACGCACACACACACGCACACACACACACACACACACACACACACACACACACACACACACACACACACTAATTATCCAACTACCGAAGGAAATGAGGAAGCAAGCACACAAGCACATGAATAATCCCAGGAACTGCAGCTTCCCCTCAGCCACTTAGGTACACCTGACTACCAGCTACGTATCCTATCCACTAATTAACACAAACAGACAGCCGACTGAGTGGACGAACCTCCCTCCTTCTCACGCTACTGACAGACGGACGGACAGGCTGACGGGGGGAGGACAGGGTGCTGGCGTGCGGTGAATATTCAAATGGAAAGCTTGACGAACTCCCTGTCTACCCTTCCCCTCCCTCTCTTGCCCAGCCTGCGTGAGAGATACCAGCGAAGTGAAAATTAAGATAAGTCCATTAATTAAACCTATTTCGAAGGTGCCACGGTTTCATTAAGACAAAACCCATTAGAGAGGAGTATCAATATTTCCCCGGGGAGGATGAGGTTGCGAGATAGCAAGACAACACGAGACCGGAATAGGGGCTTGAAATCTCACACGCAATGGTGGTGGTGAGGTAACGGGGATGTCTTGTGTAGCCAGCCAGCCAGCCAACGAGCCAGTCAGAGAGCCAGCCAGTCAGCTACAGAGAGATGCGGTCAAAGGAAGACTGTCTGTGCTATTCAAGTGAAGAGTAGGTGGTGATGGTGATGTTCGTGGGCACTGCACGGGTGGAGAAATGTGTGTAAACTGGTGATAAATAGACAGATGCATTAGCCCTTAGCCCAAGTACAGACTGGTAAAGCACACCGACATTGTTTTCTTTTGGTGTTGGAAATTTGTGTCGTAGGAGGAAGACAGGCTTTGTGTCTCCAAGGGGTTCCTTAGGCTTACAGTGTGCTGGGAGGGGATGCCATTACTCTATCATAGACTGACATTTTTTATGATTGTTAATGATTTCAGAGCTTTAATAGAGTCCTTGTTGAGAGAGAGAGAGAGAGAGAGAGAGAGAGAGAGAGAGAGAGAGAGAGAGAGAGAGAGAGAGTTGGTATGCGAAAGCGAATGATTAAAAGTAATACTGTTTGCTTAAAAATCATATAAGTGCAGTATGATTTATGCTAATCTTCCTTCAATGACCCATTCTTTTGTTTTTCACTGATTTCTTTACATAAATACGCGTAATTTTTCTTAGATTAATATAATAAATATATTTCCCATGAATTGAATTGCTAGCGAGTAAAGAGAGAGAGAGAGAGAGAGAGAGAGAGAGAGAGAGAGAGAGAGAGAGAGAGAGAGAGAGAGAGAGATTGATTCCTATCTCTATTCTCGCCCCGCCTCCACCTAACGCGGGTGAGGTAGGAGGCAGTAATGAGGTGACAGAGGGAGGGTGGACGGGGCGGGGTCGCAGGCAATTGAGGATTAAAAGATGGGGCGTGAAAGTGAAAGAGAGCCAGAGATAACGATAAGATTTACGGGAACTGAAGAGAAAGTTAAAAAAATAAATAAATAAGAAGGCTGGATTTGATAAT
Source organism: Scylla paramamosain (assembly GCF_035594125.1). NCBI lineage: Eukaryota > Metazoa > Arthropoda > Malacostraca > Decapoda > Portunidae > Scylla > Scylla paramamosain. Next base: position 13,651,385 of record NC_087155.1, on the reverse strand, counting down.
AAGGCTAGAAAGTTTTAATTAGAGCGGTGGATTGACTGTGTGGATAACGAGAGAAACATTTGGGTAGGCAGGATAAAGGAGTAGAAGTTAATATATACATTCACTGTTTAATCTTAAGAGTGCCTTGTTGCATTTTGTATATATGATTATTTTTTTTTTCCTGGACGTGCGTGTTAGAAGCGAATATAATAGACCGAGGTGAGATGTTCTCCATTAGGCCGAGAGTAAAGATATAGTCACAATATTCAGGTGCATAAGAAAACGCTCATTGCAATTTGCTTAAGTAGCGTCTGTGCTCACCACCGCCTTGATATATCATCTTCACACACTCTTCCTATCTCTACGCTCCCACCTTTTTTTGCCCTCGTCAGCAAAGCACGTACCGTATTTGCTGATTTCTCTAAACTTTCCTGCTTTAATCCCTTAGTGAATTTCTTTGCTCATGTCTATGCATCGCGCTACGCTATCCTGAACTGTGCCAAGCCCCAGTCCCTCCCGCTACACCCCCAGTCATACCCAGCTCCTCATCGCCGCCGGGCACCACACCTCTGTTGCTGCCTTGTGAAAACCATCTCAGTCTCTCTCTCTCTCTCTTATGCTGTGGCCAACCAGCGTCCACCTCCTGAACCGGATTAAATTAAATTCTTCGCACTGGTGGCTATGTGTTCATCTTGTTATCATGCTTGTACCACACCTCAAGCAATTTAGACCATAAGCAACACACACACACACACACACACACACACACACACACACACACAGGAAAGGTTAAGCCGTACGTATCTTTCGCTTATTGTTTCACCAAAATTTTCTACATAACTGATTGCGTGCGGGATAAAAATGTGCCATAAGGAGGGGAGGTATAGGGAAGGAGACCTGGCTGTCGTGGTGGTGGCGGTAGTGGTGGTGATGGCTGCCGTGATAGCAGTCATGGTGGAGCATGTGAAGAGCGGGCGGCGGCAGTGATGTTAGTAGTGGTGGCGGTATTGTGGATTGCAGTGAGATAGTTATGATGATGGTCCTCCTTGTGGTGACGGCGGAGAATGCAGCGGTGAGAAATGTGATTGCGGCTGTGCGGGCTTGTGATGGAGGGTTGTGCGCTGGGGCGGGGACGGCGCGTGGCGGTGAGTGGGTGCTGAGACGCCGCTGATGAAAATGGATGATGAGCACGCCGGAGAATCGGGTTCCTGATGAGAGTGACGGGTCTAAGGGCGAGGGAGAGTGAGTGAGTGAATGAGTGAGTGAGTGTGATTTCGCAAACGCATGATAAGGATGATGAGTGAGGTGAAAATGGAAGGTTAGATGTGCTGTTGAGTAAGGGACGAATTGGGTCTGAAACAAATGTGGTATATCAAGATTTGTGTGAGTCAGGAAGATAAATGCGGTGGAAGAGAAGACGAGGCAATGAGTCTAGACATTATTTGGTGGAGACATTAAGTAATTGATAGTCGATGTTCTGATAAGGTGAACTCTGATGTAGACTTTAAAAGATGCTTGGATAAATCTCTTTTGTATATTTCATTTTTTTTTGTTTTGTTTTTTTATTAAAGTTTGTGTGTGTGTGTGTGTGTGTGTGTGTGTGTGTGTGTGTGTGTGTGTGTGTGTGTGCGTGTGTGTGTGTGTGTGTGTGTGTGTGTGAGAGAGAGAGAGAGAGAGAGAGTGAAGAATATAATAAAATAGAATGTAATACAATATATACATTACTCAGACCCAAAAAAAAAAAGGAAAGAAAAATACGGCGCACATCCCCTTGGTGGTGTAACTACATAACTGCGTGTAACTTTCATATGAAGGATTTGAAGATGTCTTTTGATGATAAGTGAAACAGAATATATAATACAATTTCATTTTTTTATTCTTCATCGACTTAATTATCCTGAATTCTTTTGGGTTTGTACTAAAGCAGTTGGACAAATTAATTCCTCAACTAAACAATGTCCTCGTTTTTTGTATTGATACAGCACATGATATTCATCCCCTTTCTGCCCATCTCTAGAATATCCATGGCAGTTACGCTCTTCCCCTTAAATTTCCTTGTGTCTGCAGGTACTAACTTGTGAAATCACGTAACATAAGAGATCTGGTAATCAGATAAGGCATAATTGATAAAATAATTTCAGGGAGAGGAAGAGGAGGAGGGGAAGGAGAAGAAGAAAACAACAACAACAACAATATGATATTAATAATAAGTGTGTATCATAAGAGCCAACCATTCTCATGTGGCGTGATGAAATGTGACTGTGTGTGTGTGTGTGTGTGTGTGTGTGTGTGTGTCCACCTCACTGAATCAAACAAACACCAGTATACTCCGGTTACTGTCGGCCGTGTTCATTTTTCCTAATGATTTCATTCATCACCTCCCATTACACCTATTACCCGCCATCACCACCTCTCAGCATTACCGTCAGTGTCCATCCCATCACCTCCCATCACTCCTCATCACAACAACTGACACATCACCAGCTTCTTCAGAGTCACACAGGCGTTAATTCAAGATCATTGGCGACCTTTTGTCTCTACTGTATAATCTTTTCTGTATGATCTTTTATTGTTTTGCTAAATTTTACGAAGTCAGAGAGGTGTAAAGGAAAGCTATCAAGTCTGTGTGTGTGTGTGTGTGTGTGTGTGTGTGTGTGTGTGTGTGTGTGTGTGTGTGTGTGTGTACGCGCACTTCACCCCTTTGCAGTCTTGGATGATTAATTGATGGTTTATTCAAATTCATATTATTGCCACAGCACGGCTTGAGTTTTACTGTGCTATTATTGTACGTTGGAAAGACAACATGTGCTGTATGTGCATATGTGTATTGTAAATGAATAAATAAACAAATATATAAATAAATATATAAATAAATGAGAAAGAGAGAGAGAGAGAGAGAGAGAGAGAGAGAGAGAGAGAGAGAGAGAGAGAGAGAGAGAGAGAGAGAGAGAGAGAGAGAGAGAATGTTGGCTATTGCCGAACACATTGACATGACTGTCCTAACGCAATATGTGATATCTTTACACGTCCATGCATGTCATCTGAGTGTGAGCTGGCGGGACGGGCAGGGCTGGCGGGAAACTTGTGCGACTGGGGAAAGGTGTGTAGGCTGGGGTACCTGAGACTTGATGGAATGGAGAGAAACATGGTAAAAAAAAAAAGTCGGAGTAGCGCTGGGTATTGTGTCAGGCTGATTTGTAATGACGATTTGTTAGTGTAACAGCTAAGTGTGGCAACAAAAAGTGAGACATTTAAGCTGAAAGATGCGATGGCGGTCCAGATATACTCGTACCTCATGTTATGGAAGCTGGCAGGAACACGAGTCCGTCCATAGTGCGTGTGGGAGGAAGGAATAGGGTGAGGAGGGATGCGATGTGGTGTTCACGTAGGACTTGCAGGTAAAGGGAAATAAAGCAAGTACAAAGAACACCGAACTGGTGAACCACGAGAGGCGCACCACAGTGTTCCTGCCCCGTGACCTTGGCTCCTTGGCTCGCGGTGCGCCACATATTGCACCGCGCACTTAATCATGGAGACGACAGGACGTGTTACATCGCACTTATGGCGGGGCCTCGTTTGTTTTCTCATTCTTCCTTCAGTAACAAATTTGCCGATAAATAAACTTCAGTTCATTCTAATTCTCATTATGTAGTGACGCAAAGCTGCATCCTTAAGTGCTGTTCTGTGCTGCAGCGTGTACAGCATTCAATCACTTCTTGCTGGCTGTGTTTCCCACGACAAAAATAGAAGGCAAGAAATATAGAATTTGTAAATTTCAAAAAAAATTTCCTCAGAAAATACTAGCGGCGGGCAGCGTCCCATTGGACATCCGTCAAGCAGCCTTGAAGAAAAAAAGGGTTCAAGGCTTAATGGAGGCCACGACTGGATGCTTGGGTGTCTTCAAGCGATTAAAACTGACTCGTGGAACATGGCTGGGGAAATTACTGAAACCTGAACTAGTTACTGATACAGAGGTATGCTTAGGATGTAATTATGTCACATCGTTTAGAGAGAGAGAGAGAGAGAGAGAGAGAGAGAGAGAGAGAGAGAGAGAGAGAGAGAGAGAGAGAGAGAGAGAGAGAGAGAGAGAGAGAGAGAGAAAACGAGCGAGCGAGCGAAAGAAGATAACCCCTCAGCCTCCCTAATATGAGCTGCACTCCCTGAGTCAAGGTCACAAAGATCACGTCAATATAGATTTTTGAATATTGTGTTACAGTGTGTCAATATCTTGCTGCATGTATCCACTTTCCTCTGGCGCTGAGCCGCATCAGAGAGAGAGAGAGAGAGAGAGAGAGAGAGAGAGAGAGAGAGAGAGAGAGAGAGAGAGAGAGAGAGAGAGAGAGAGAGAGAGAATATTCGGTAGTGTAATAAAAATCTATGTTTCGAATGTGATGATAGATAAGTCGACGAGTAGTAGTAGTAGTAGTAGTAGTAGTAGTAGTAGTAGTAGTAGTAGAAATAGTAAAAATAATTGGAGCTAGAGCAGAAAAAAAAAATAGAGGAAAAAAAATGACGAACAGGTTAAAAAGGTTGCTGTATGCTCTCATGTGGACAGAACAGATGCAGAGGGAAGAGCATGTGAGCTTGTGGAATGGAGTGCTCCGTGCCCAGTGAAGGAGGAGGTTGACTAGTGGGGGTGTGCGTGGGACAAGACTTGAAGGGGGGGACAAGATAAGTGGGTTGTGAAACTCTAGCGGCGCTCCAAGTGAAGGAGTGTGAAGGAAAATAAAAACATAGAGAATAGTGTGAAAGTTAATGTTAAGAGGAATGACTTGTGTTGTATAAGTGGTGGTGAAGGTTATAACAAAACACTGTAGGAAATTTTAGAAGCGTAAAGGAGAGTGTGAAAATTAACCCTTTTAATGCACCAATGATTTAGTTGTGCTGTATAAGAGAAGTAATGGTGAACTCTTAACGTAAACACTGCATGAAGTTTTAGAATCGTAGTATATCACACACACACACACACACACACACACACACACACACACACACACACACACACACACACACACACACACACACACACACACACACACACACACACACACACACACACACACACACACAGGAATAATAAAACTTGTGTAATTTCCGTTCATCCATCATCACTCGCTCCGGATAAGTGATAATGCCGCCGCACAAGGGGAGCTGGCACGCACTTGGCTCTCCTTGTACAGGCGTAATAACCGGATAATTGAGCGCTGGAGTGCTCACTACCCACAACCGGAGTCTTAGCAGCCGCCTCGTCCATTCCAATTCCACCTGCCTCGTTCGTCTTTTCTACCTGTTGATTTCGCTGCAGCCAGGCGTGTGATCAATATAAGGCGGGAGTTTATCATTATCGGCCACCAGCTTATCATTGCCTCGCGCTAGTTCTTCACACTCCCCGCGTTTACTGATCAACGTCGTAGTCTCGCGTGTCTGGATCAGCCAATAACCGCTCGTCCACGCCGGCGTTGACTTGTTGGTGGCGTGTAGATTACCTTTTTTTTTACGTGGCCAAGTCCAATTTTAAGGTCTTTACTTTGATTTGGTACGTTGTGATCTCGGGTTTATTCCAACAAGGCACCGCGAGTATCTACATTAGGCGTCATCACCAGATTTGGTATATCGACACAAGGCAGTGGAACTAATTAATATAAAGTAGAGCCCAGGTGTGCTCATCAGCTGAGGGAAGCGGGCCGTGCTATGAAGCCACCAGGTATGTAAAAGGATGTATATCACGTAGATGCTGCAACAATAACATGGCGGTGAGTAAGTGATGAGATGCTGTGAAGGAAGGTTACGGTGCTTGACTCCCACTGCAGGCTGACGGTGCTCAAGTGTTGCCAAGTGCTCTCAGGTAACGCAGAGACTCACCCGGCACTCCTAACCTCGTCTTGGCTATCCTGAATTCCTTGTGTCAGATTAGATGGTGTAGTTTATCACGTACACCCTCGTAAGAACTAAGAGATCTGTAAGTCCCCTTTTATTTTTTTCTTGCTTCTTCGTTTGTGTTCTTTTGTTTTCCTTTGCGATGCGCAGAGAGAAGAGATACCACTATGAAAATATCTTGTTAACACAGGCTGTTCTATATTCACAAGAACTATTTCCATTGCCCACCTAAATGGTTACTCTGTTGCCATGGGTATGTTTTAAATTGTGACGCAAAACTCTTGTTAAACTTGCACTAAAATCACTAGAAAGTATTGAATGTAGTGGAGATAAGAAGAAAAGTTTATAATAAATACGATCTTATGCCCACAAGCCTTCATATATAAAATAATAACGCAATAGAAGTCCAAGTGCAAGTAGAAGCATGAGGAAAATACAATCTAGGGGTTGGTATCGAAATCAAGAACGTATTCAAGAAGTAGCGTTGGTGTGGATGATCCGAGAAGAAAGAGGCAACCGATGACTTATTCGGACTTTCTTTCCACTCACCGAATATTTTGGAGGCGCTCTCACGTTGTTAATCACGCCGCAACTGAGCATTAGGGAGGGAGCACGATGGACACCTGAAGCCTCCAGGTGAAATAAGAGCACGGTGCCTCTATAAACCCCAAAATGCGGCCGCACTCACTGTGAAATATATTGACAATGGAGCACTTTCCGATCATACATAAAGTAGAAATCGATGGTTATCAGCGCCAGGCGGCCATCAGTGGCACCGCGGCGTAGTTATTATGCATGAATATGGTGAGTGAGCTCCTGAAGGCCCCGCCACCACGACCGCCACCAGCTTGTCGAGAAGGAGGACACTCATTAACCATATTTTCATTCATAGTTTTATTCCCTTTTTGCTCATATGCTTATGAATTTTGTACATGGGTGAAGGCGGATCTATCTATACTTTATGATCTTAATTTCAAGTATATTCCAATGGGAGCGTGTTTCTGCCAGAGTTACGAGATGGTTACGGGTGATAGGGAACAGGTGGAAGGGAGAGTGGGGGGGTAAGGTGAGTGAGGGCCGCCCCGCCACGTGAGGAGCCCCATCGCGGCGCACAGAGCCACCTGACTGGGAGACGCTTCTGTAGCCGCCATCCTCCCCCTCTTTACACAAGGGGGCGGAGCGGGGCAGCAGGTAGATTACTTTTAGTGAGAGTCGGAGGCGCGAGGTGAAAGGTCAGGTAGGAGATGGGAGTCGCCCGCGTCCCTTGTTACGTGTGGGTGCCGAGCCGGGATGGGGAAGGGGGAAGGGGGGCAGAGGGGGCGGACGGGGAAGAGGACGGAGGTAGGCAGCGGCGCAGGAGTAAATGGACGAATTAGTACTTGTAAAGTGAATGGCTTAAGGATCGAACAGAGCGCGTACGCGTACACACACACACACACACACACACACACACACTTGCTTGAACAAATAATGTCTAGGTGCATTAACTCTATTGAATTTATAATGCTTAGATGTTTTAACTCTATTGAATCATTACTTGAGAGATATATTGTTGTAATTTTTCAGAAGTATATAGCTACATATACCTTGCCGGCCTCGTATATATAAGTTAGATAGACGTATGCCTTCATATCTTAATGGAATGATTGTGTTGTTAAGACAGTAGATTGCTTGCTTGAAGTCTCATTTGTTATCAGTATTTGTTTTCATTATTACCACGCTGGGTTCTATCTTATATGATTCTATTTTATGTTTTATTTTGCGCAAAGTGTTTCAAATGCTCTCACGAAAAGAAATTATGGAAAAAGTAGACAGATACGTAGAGACATTTAATTTTCCATACAAAACCTGAAGGTAGGCATAAGAAAGATCACTCACACACTTCTGTAAAAGAGTAAAGACTCCGAGGGCTCAGTAGGATGTTGGCGGGGTCTTGAAAAATGGAGGAGTGGAGCAAGGAGACGGTGCGTGATGGATGGATGCGAGGCGGTGGACCGAGAGGAGGGAGGGCGGCCGAGAGAGTTATGAGGAACACGGACTTGGCGGTCGTATGAAGGGAGGGAGGGAGGGAGGGAGAGAGGGAGGGAAAGAAAGAGAGGGAGGCAGAGAGGGGGCGAAGAGGAATGTGCGCCGGCAGGAATAATTCCCTTTACTCCATGGATACTGATAACCTCTCAGATTCCTGTTATAATGACCAAATGTCTTTCAGTGAAGCAGGATTTCCATTTTTCATGATCCCGTTTCATCTCGTTAGGTTACATAATCGACGTTGTCATGGCCTAAGTATGTCTGCCAGCTCACTATATCGTAACCAGCAGTGGCTTATACTTTTACATTTTATTTTAGATTGATACTTTCTGTCCAACTCACCGTAAGTGTTATCACGTGTGAGTCTGACAGTTTCTTGCAGCTTCCCTTATTTTCTTATGTTTTTATGGTATTATGCTTCTATTCCTCGGTCGACAGTCTTGAGCCCAGGGACACAGTTAATCTTGCCTTCATAACACCTTTCCTACCCGGGGGACCAGTTGTGATAAATCATACTTTAGCTCTCAAGGCATGAGGTACAATTTTGTGTCCAATTAACCTACTGATCAAAGGCAAATCTCCACACTGGTTTACAGCTTTGTGGAGACGTAACGAAATAAGGAATTGTGCAAATTGCATATCACATTCACACTACATATTAATCAATGTTGTCTGCACGTAAGAAGTCATTAGTCTTCCCACATAAATTCTCAACTTTTCCTTGATTTTTTTTTCTGTGTGTGTGTGTGTGTGTGTGTGTGTGTGTGTGTGCTCAGCTTCTACACTAGTCACCTGTGGGTATGCCAATGAGATAATAAGATAATGATCGAAAACTGTTCTCCAGGTAATTACATATGTAGGTCCTGGTAAAAGGGGAGAGAGAGAGAGGATCAAGTGGCGGCCGCTGCGGGGTGACTGGGGGAGGAGGGAATGGTGGGAGGGGGAGAGGGATGATAGGGAGGGGGTGGTGGGGGAGGGTCAGCAGCAGCGGCCGTTCGTCTTCTGGCTTTGTTTACCTGAGTCTGGCTCGCGTGGGCCGGATAAGAGCTTACCTGATTACAGGATCATTATTAACCTCAGTGTCGGGATTGCTATTGTTTTTCTAATCTTCCTCTTCTTAACTTGTTTTACGCTGTCGATCTAATAAATTATGTACTATCCATGTTCACAGATAGAAAAAAAAGTTTTGTTACAATATCTTACGTTAGTTTAGAAAAGTGTTTGCATATTAGCAGTAATTATTCACTCGCATAAGTTAAAGAACCATTCATATCCTGTACACGAAGGCCGCGCTGCCGTCCAGGCCGCGATGGGCGGACAACACTGAAAATGAACGAATGAATGGAGAGAGAGAGAGAGAGAGAGAGAGAGAGAGAGAGAGAGAGAGAGAGAGAGAGAGAGAGAGAGAGAGAGAGAGAGAGGCGGAGACAAAATGTGTCCAGTCACCCTTCCTTTCAGATAACTTTCCTTATAATGTACTTGTGAATATGTCTTGGTGTGTGCTGTATTTTTATTTCGATATGATACGACATTTTATATATATATATACGTATATATATATATATATATATATATATATATATATATATATATATATATATATATATATATATATATATATATATATATATATATATATATATATATATATATATATATATATATATATATATATATATATGTGTGTGTGTGTGTGTGTATGTATGCATATAAGCAATTGTTGGTATTTTTTAAGAAGCAGAAAACAAGGTCTACACACACAAAAATTCTTCGGAAGTTGCAAAGTAGCTTGCACATCACTTTGTGGCGCTTTGTCCATGACGAGTGGCACAGCAATGCGCCGCGGGACCATGGTTTAGCTGACGCTGGCGAGATGGTATGGAGGGTCACACAGGTGGGCGGGGTTGGATTTGTGGCCAGGATGACCTGCAAGTGACCTGTGCCTGGCGAGGGAGGGGGATGAAGGTTATTGTTATCCGTATCCGTGACATCCTTAACAAATGTTTGCCGTTGGGTGAGGTCCCGTGGCCGGTTCTCGCCGCGTGTCAGCCGAGGGGCTCCGTCGCCGAGGAATTAATCAGATGAAGAGATTGCAAGAACTGACCTTTGTGGGGGAGTACCTGACGACCTGTAGGACTACCTGTAGACCTGGCGACCTGCAGGGACAACACGCTGCTCTGATCACCGCCAGACGTTTGGAGCAGCAAAATAAATGTCTTGAGGACCCTGTTACTCGTGGGTCAGCTGTACCTGATGGGAATAACGTGTAAATGCCATTAGTCTTTGCCATCACCCAAGAAGAATTTGCCATGAGGAGCAAACCACACACGTGATCTAATTCAGAGCGTAAAAACGTTGAACTACCTGGAAATGAAGTGATCTGTAGGTATTACCTTAGAACCGGATTCCTGTGTGAGACTTTCTAATGACCTGCGGAATCTGATGACCCGGTGCCCCGCCGTCCTGTGGGAGAATACATAAATACCTGACAGGCCGAGAAAGCTACCTAACACCCTGGCTATGGTTCGGAAGGCTGTAAGGAAGCTGATAAACTGGACACTCTCGGGGTTCCCGTGTGACCTGAGGGTTTAGGTTCAATGCCACGAGGTGAAGAATGAGCTGAACTCTTATATAATGGGGATGGTAGCGTCTGCACTCACTCCAGCATAGGTGAAATGGGATTTAAAGCAAGGGAAATAATCTTTGTCTTCTGTTACGAGACAAATAAGACACTAATTCTCTATACTCAGTCTGATGTTATCTTTTAAAGAAATATTATTTTCACTCTCTAAATCTAATATTTTATCCTTGTCCACTGATATGACTCACAAATTCAACCTTTGTTCTCTGCCATCAAAGCGCAGTTATCCTTTACACATCTTTTTCTTTCATTTCCATAATTCTTGATGCACTAAAAGCTGCAAAACGCAAGATTATCAAGAGTCAAGCTTTGCCTCCTCACCTCTCAACCCACGAGGACTCAAGCGGCAAGCCATTGAAAAGTGTGAGGGAGTTTCTTGCTTGCTTGCCCGCTCCTCTCCATACACGAGCGGGATTATCATAAGACAACATGGCTCCTTCTTTAGGGAAATGCTAATGTCGTTCTCCGCTTCCTTGTACTCCTCGCCATCTTTTTTTTTTTCTTTTTTTTTTTTTCATTTTGAGTCAACATTACGTCGAGGCAGAGAAAAAATAAGATGGTGATAGTGGTCAACACGGAAGGAAGGGCTGGCGGCGGCGAGGACTTAAGCAAACTGTGTGTTGTCATGTCCACGTTTGACTCGCATCATGACATTCCCTTCAGGTTTTTGTTTTGCTTTCAGTTTTCGAGGGAACACGATAAACGCCGTCCGTGCGTGCGCTCCTCCTCCAAATTTACGTCAAATAAAGATGAAAGCAAGGGAAAATATTGGAAAGTTATGAGACAGGCTGGAGGTCTGAATAAATTTCCAGTCTAATTTGCAAATGTTGAGGTTCTCACTTTTTTTTTCCTTTATTTTCAGTGAGCATTTTTTTTTTATGAGGAACTTAATTTATATAGATTAATCAGTAATATTTATCTCGCGAAAAAGTCATCGCCACTTTTATTTTGGTCATATTGTACGTCAAATAAGTCAGATATGGAGACCGAGAGATTGCAGCTCCAGGAAATCGAGGCTTGGAGGAACACAATGCAGGGGGAACGATTGCCAGGCAGACTCATCATAACGTAAATTGTAGTATGTGATGGATGGCGGCAGATTAATTATAGATGCAAAAACTTTCACGCCAAATGACTCGACTAATCAACCGGTGGATAGAGAGGTGGAGTGGGAAGGTGGAGGGAGGAGGAGAAGGGGAGCCACCAGATTAGGAGGCCTCCGAAAATTCGTCACGGTGACCCCCTCGAGCAGGAATGTGACGGAGCCGCGTGGCCGGGAAGGTCCTGCGCCAACAATGCTAAGAGGCAGATTTGCATAATGAAAGTTATTGCCGAAACGGTGTGGGTGTTTGTGCTGAACAGAAGCGAGCATAATGTTTAGATTTGTCTGTCAACTCTCCTTTGAGCAGACAACAGCCACCTGGCGACCACCCCTCATGGTGCACCCACCTACCTACCCACCCACCCACCCACCCACACACACACACACACACACACACACACACACACACACACATACGAGTCTTCAAATTTTGCTGATACTAAAAAAACACAATGACATGGATTAAAATACTACCATCTTTATTAAAAGCCCTGATACTTTGCAAAATATGTCCAGATCTGATGCTGTCCAGATCTGACGCTGATATTTATTGAAGTTTATGCATATCAAAGCCAGACACCAAGGAACACCAACAAACTCACCCAGATAACTCCATGAACTCTCCGGTGCTTCGAGATGCCTTTCGATCTCGGTACACGGGACTCCAGATTCCAAGAGCTGTCTCCGAACACGTCTAGATTCCGTCGCCCTCTTCTGGATGTCTCCCACGCAGGACTGGACACCGCTGAATAATAATAGCGAAGGAAGCATTCTTTAGTGGACGACACACACGCTGCCCACTGTGAGAGAGTTGGGGAGACCTCCAGCGGGCCAGACCCCAACTCGAGGCCGCCTTTGTCTCGTGACCTGGATGTGAGGGGGGACTGAACAACGCCCGCCATTACTGAAGGGAAGGAGAGACGCGGGGGGTCCAGGTGAAGGGGAAAGAAGGGGCAGCGGAAGGTCATGAAACAAGTGGACGGGAGAAGTGGGGGTGGAATTCATTCTTCCTTTCCTTCCACCTGAGTTCATGTGGTGTGTGTGTGTGTGTGTGTGTGTGTGTGTGTGTGTGTGTGTGTGTGTGTGTGTGTGTGTGTGTGTGTTTTTCTGTGGGTTTTGTTTGTCTTTTAGTTGTCTGCTTTTTTTTTTTTTTGTACTGTGATGATTTTATCTCACCATTGTTTTCTTTTTCGTCTTTCACTACTACTACTGCTAATGTCTGTCTATCTTCCTTCTCTTCCTTCATTACATTTCCATCCCCCTTTCCTCTCTCACAACTCTTCCATCTGTTTCTAAACCACCTTCCTTTCTTCTCTCGCCATCCCACTGTGCATTCTTCAACCGCAGCATTTTTTCTCACACCCAGAGCACACAGTCCGAGGAAGGTCTGATACGTCCCTCGCACTCCAGCAGTCTATATAGGAGAATGTCTCATACCTTTCCCTCGCTAGTGCGGGAGGAAGGTGACGCCGACACACATTCCCAATTTGCTCAAGCTCGTGGAATCTCACAGAGCACTCCCAACATTATTTTTTTTTTAACAAGAACGAGGACTAGGAGACAAAGATATAGGGAAGAAAAGACAAGTATACAAGGGAAGCTGCCACGCTACCAAAAAGGGACGCACCAAAAAGGGTTCAGGTATATACACATTAGCTCGCTTTTTCTCTTTCTCTTTCTCTCTCTCTTTCTTTTTTTAGCGACACAAAATTTCAGTTTCTCGATTTTTCATGGTGTGTACTTACCTGAGCATTAGAGATACAATACACTGATTGTTTTCCTCGGTATCTGTCCCGCATTCCTCGTTTTCCAATGAAGGCAAGTTTCTATTGTTGTTGTTTTTTTTTTTTTTTTAAGGCAATAATATGCTTCATGTTTGTCAACTCATCCTCTGTATTGTTTTTGTTCCTCAGATCGCTGAAATGTCTCTCTCTCTCTCTCTCTCTCTCTCTCTCTCTCTCTCTCTCTCTCTCTCTCTCTCTCTCTCTCTCTCTCTCTCTCTCTCTCTCTCTCTCTCTCTCTCTCTCTCTCTCTTACACACAGTCCCCAGCATCACGTCATCTTTTCCCCACAAAACACTCGAGAAAATAACCGGAAACTCACTCTTCCATGACATTCACTGGAGAGAGAGAGAGAGAGAGAGAGAGAGAGAGAGAGAGAGAGAGAGAGAGAGAGAGAGAGAGAGAGAGAGAGAGAGAGAACGCTAAAATTTTTCATCTCATTAATAAGAGCGTGAGGTTTCGCTTCTTAATGATTGTTAGAGTGTACTTTACTCTCTCTCTCTCTCTCTCTCTCTCTCTCTCTCTCTCTCTCTCTCTCTCTCTCTCTCTCTCTCTCTCTCTCTCTCTCTCTCTCTCTCTCTCTCCCTTGTTCTCTTACCTTTTGTCTTTTTTTTGCCATTGAAAAGAAAGCAAAAACAGAAACCTTCATGAAATCTTTAACTTCTATTTGTGTTCTTTTCTCTTGTCTTTTTTTCCTTTTGTTTTCGCCTTAACTCTTGTGTTCTTAGTTGTGCGTGTAAATTTCTTCCATCGTTCGTACCTTTCCTTTTTTTCTCCCCCTTCACTTGTTTCCCACACTGTCTAAAGCCATCGACTCACTCCACCCGTTGACCCGCGTGATCCTTCCCTTCCCGTGACCTGAAGGAGTGGCTGAAGGCAAAGGTGGTTGGTTTTCTTCCTTCTTTTTTTACTCCTTGTCTCGGTGTGCTGACCTGGTGGAGTCCCCGCGCCCAGTCCATTAATGCTGATAAACTCCTGTCCTCTTACCTCTCGTCGTCTTTCCTCCCCTCACCTTATGATCTGATGATAAAAGGTCGTTCGAGTTACAGTCGCCTCCTCTTTCTCATCCCTTAGCTTGACCTGTGCCTCTTGTGTACGTAACTTGCCCTGCCCTTGTCCTTTCTCCTTTCTGTCTCTCCCTGTTTCTCTTTCTCTCTTGTCGTTGGTTTTACATACGTACTTATTTATTATATGATTTTTTTTCTATTTCTTTGTTTCTTCTTTTATATCGTTTTGTTTTCTTTGGTTACTCGTCTTCTGGCATTTATCTGTGTCTGGCTTTGTCTCTGCCTGACTGTCCCTTTATTTTTTCTTGTGTGTTTTATCTGCTTGTCTGTTTTTCCCGTCTTTGTCTGTTTAATTGTGTTTTGTCTTCGTATTTCTGCGTCAGTCTATCTGTCTGTATATATGAATCTCTCTCTCTCTCTCTCTCTCTCTCTCTCTCTCTCTCTCTCTCTCTCTCTCTCTCTCTCTCTCTCTCTCTCTCTCTCTCTCTCTCTCTCTCTCTCTCTCTCTCTCTCTCTCTCTCTCTCTCTCTCTCTCTCTCTCTCTCTCTCTCTCTCTCTCTCTCTCTCTCTCTCTCTCTCGAGCGTCCCAGTGGCCTCGTACGTCCTGAAGACAAACGAGCGAAGTGTACACGTAAATGTACCGTGTTTTACGTCAAATACTTCAAAATACCGATTCATTATTTTCAGAATTAAATTTCCCTCATAAGGACTGACCAGCGGGACTTGAAGCAACTCAGGCAGAATCACATAAATTGCTGGAATGTTTGCGAGGATGAGACGTCTCTCTCTCTCTCTCTCTCTCTCTCCTCTCTCCTCTCTCTCTCTCTCTCTCTCTCCTCTCTCTCTCCTCTCTCTCTCTCTCTCTCTCCTTGTCCCTCCCACTCTCACTCTCTCCCACACAATTAGTAAAGGGAGCGATGCATGATGATAATAATAATAATATACCTGATAATCTCAATGCCATCTGGGGAACAAATAGTTACGGTGACTCTTGTGGATCTACTTCTGTCTCCGAATCCTTGTTCAGTGATGCGTGTACTTGGACATGATGGTTGAGATCTGAGTACTCGTATTTGTAATTGTAATTTGAGGCTTAGTTTTATAAGGGTAGATTTTAAAAGCGACATGAATTCCTTGACGTTAAACAGAATTAGCTGAATTGCATGAGTTTCTGTAAGCAGGGGTTGATTTTTGGAATGTATGTCACTTCCCTTGTTTGGAAATTAGTGTTTGTTATGATTGTCGCGCGCACGTACAAACACACATTGACAGGGACCCCACGCGAACACGGGAGATACTAAGTGATGGACAGACGCTTGTACGAGAGCAGACGTGCAGACACATACAAATACACACACACAAGAGGAAGTAAATGACGGACAACAAACAAGTGTGCTGTGTTGTGCTGTGTTACGGAAGGTTTCTTCGCGTGACCTTTCTGAAAACCACGCAGCAAAACGAGCCAAGTTACTGCATACAGAATTCATGGATTTTCTCTCTTTCTTCTTTCTTTTTTTTTTTTTTTTTTTTAAGGGGGAAAGGTTATTTTCTTGAAGCTCCAATAAAACATCAAAGTTGTGGCGAGATGGACCTGACGACTCCCCAGCGAGAGTCTGGTAGGGGCGGGTGAAAGCTGCTGAATATTTATTTGGCTGCTCGTAACAAAGCAAGTCCCTGAACGCTTCCTTTCTAATCATTAGTCGTGCATAATATTGTGGTTGAGTTAAGACTTTTCTTGTGTGTCTCATGTCCAAATGCTGACCATTTACTCCCTAACACTTCCAGCGGCGTCGATTCTGTCTCATTTTTCAGACTTTTTAGGTCGTATCCTATGTAGGTTATTTTTCTCAACCTTCCTTAATCTCCAGTTCAAAGTTTACATTCACTTTTGAAAGATTCAATGCTATATTGCAGCTTTTTTTTCCCGTAGTACTTTTTTTAAGGACCAATACGAACTCTGGTTGTTGAGATAATAAATTTTTAATCTTTACGAGGCGTGAGTTGTCTGGATGACATAATTCTGCTAAATGCCGTGTAGTTTCAAGGACTGTAAATGTTGGGTTGGGTAGGTAAAAGACAGCTTTATTGAACATTAGCTCTCTGATCGGTGTGGGTTCTCAGACTTGTTGCAACAGTGAGGTACAAATCTAGGGTACAGTAATCAAGAGAGTTAAAAAAGTAAGGCGCCACAGCATCTCGGTTATATGGCGTACAATGTCAAGACACACCAGCCAGTAACTCGAGTGATTCAAGGCTTTTAGTGCCCCTGCTTATAATTTCGGTCAGGTAAAATAATATCTGGGTACTCAGGTGAGGTGAAAATTGTCCTGTTATAGATACATAGTAGTCTAGTGGTTAACTTTTTGTATATATATACTAATATTAGGCACTCGTGTTCAGCAGAGCAGTTTAAAATGGGATAAAAATAGATACCGATAGTTTTAGTACTAAAGTTGTGATTTAAGCTAAGGTGATAATACTAATGATGGTGAAGACTTTGGTGACTGTAGTAGTGGTGATGATAGTGGTGGTGATAGTAATAGTGGTGATGAGAGCTGTGGTGGTGGTAGCACTGTTAGTGGTGGTGATAGTAACAGCGGTGGTGGTGAGGGTGGTGGTGATAGCAGTTAAATATTTTTTTTATTTTTATATTTAAGAATTATCTTTATCATAATGTGTCTCTCTCTCTCTCTCTCATCTCTCTCTCTCTCTCTCTCTCTCTCTCTCTCTCTCTCTCTCTCTCTCTCTCTCTCTCTCTCTCTCTCTCTCTCTCATCCATCCACCCCTATAATAAAAAAAAAAAGTACATATGAATATTCTACCTAATATTGTCCCAAGTTCGGGAGGGAACGTAAATCATGTCATACATTCAAATTCCGCGCTGTCTTGTCCCTCATCTTAACAGGAACCTCCTCCCCTTCCTTTTTACCGATTATCTTTAATATAACTTTCTTATCATAAGTACCATTTCTAAAATATTACAAATTTTTATGTTACGTTTTCTTCAAAATGTGACTGAGTAAACCAATTATTTAACTTCGGGTGAATATCTAATTTTTCAAAGAGGCAGTCAGTTACATAAGAAACATAAGAAATAAGGGAAGCTGCAAGAAGCGACCAGGCTTACACGTGGCAGTCCCTGTATGAAACACACCTACCTAATTCCATCTGTTATCCCCATCCATAAACTTGTCTAATCTTCTCTTAAAGCTCTCTAGTGTCCTAGCACTAACTACATGATTACTGAGTCCGTTCCACTCATCTACCACTCTATTTGGTGGTGTTCCGGTGCGAGTGTTGGACAGAGTTCGTCTGCTTGTGTTTATTGGCGATATTAGAACTTCTCGGAGCACTTGAGGTGTCCAGGAATGAGGTAAGTGTTTCATGGTTGCTGGAAGGCCCTGGGAGCGAGGCAGAAGGTGTAGGAAATGCTTTGCAGTGTTAAAGTAATGCGTGCAGCAGAACCAGCGGGGATCCGAGGGTTGGGCGGGAACAAGTGTAGTAGTGGCGACCCATCCACCCATTTCTTCCTTGTTCCATTACCCTTACTGCTGTTTCTATCACTTCCACATCACTGATTCCTGGTTTTTTCATCGAGTTTCACCTTCGGAATACGTGTTATTGGTGAAGGAATCAATGTTCTTGCTAATAGGCTGCCTACCCTCGCTTCCTCCCCTGTGCTAAGTAATGGACTCACCCAGTCTGTTACCAAACGGTAATTGAAAATGCATTGAATTTTTACACTTACTTATCAGTGCCTTACTCCGTGCTCTGTATGTCCGTATTTTTCAGTCCAGATACAAGGGTTGGGTTCTTTAAGAGTTCCGTAATGCGCGAGTGTTTGCACGGGTGGGTTTTGGAAAGGCTGGCTGTGTCTTACTGGAGGCAAATCAGATTACGGTTCCTTTGCTATCCAGTCTTTCCATTCTGTGATTTTGTATCGTTTCCTTGATTGTGTTAGGTCTGTTTGTCGGTCGGTTTCTCTCTCTCTCTCTCTCTCTCTCTCTCTCTCTCTCTCTCTCTCTCTCTCTCTCTCTCTCTCTCTCTCTCTCTCTCTCTCTCTCTCTCTCTCTCTCTCTCTCTCTCTCATTATTTACTCAATGGCAGCATTTAATTTCTCATCCAGTTTTTTTTTTTTTTCAATGTTGACTTTCATTTCCGAGTCATCGCTTATCTTTTTTTGTGAGTGTTTTCTCTCACTATATATTTACTGTTGTAGTACATTGCTGTTGGCTGATGAATGATGGTTGTTTTGCGTGCGTATTAACCATCCTTAGGTCTGTTATCTCTTTATCTACTTGTCAGGGGATATTAATCTATCTCACTATATTATCTATCCATCTGTCTATATTCTTATCTGTTTGTCTATCTAGCTGTTTGTCTTCCTGTGTGCTACTATTACTACTACTACTCCTCTCTCTCTCTCTCTCTCTCTCTCTCTCTCTCTCTCTCTCTCTCTCTAGTACTGTAATTTGGGTGTGTTGCTTCAGTGTTTCATTTTTCACTTTTTTTTTTTTTTACTGCGGCGTCGATCAAGGCCAGAGCAAGTGTTAATAAAACTCTTACATCGCTATCTCCTCCTCCTGCTCCTGCTCCTTCTCCCGTTCCTGCTCCCGTTAATAGCGACATCCTATGACTGACACAAGCTTCCATCACCCACGCGTGTGTATTAACCCGCAATATGTGGCCCAATGAATTTCTGACGGGCCTCAATCCGACCCACAACACGAAGGATAATGCTAGTTTCCCACGCCCATGCAGGTGTGGCCGAGCAGCGCGTCGAGCCGAGTGTAGCCAATGATTCATTACTAGTGTTATTATTATTTTCTCCCACGTCTCTCTCTGTCTTTTCTTTTTTTTTTTTTTTGTGGTGGGACGGGGCGAGTGGAGAGGGTCATGTCGTTGGCTGCCGTAACCTCCTCAAGAGTTGGGTGGGTGAGTTCAAGGTAGTAATTAAATCTACTGTTGTAATGATGGGTTTGGTGTTAATCATTAATTTCAAGGGGGAGAAATCTGTATCATTGTCTGTTACCTGTAAAGATGGTGATGGGAACTAGGTTGGGAGTTAGGCTCTTTGTGTGTGTGTGTGTGTGTGTGTGTGTGTGTGTGTGTGTGTGTGTGTGTTTGAGGATGGCTAGGTTGTGATCTCTTTCTCATCCAGTTTTACAATCCACTTACACACACACACACACACACACACACACACACACACACACACACACACACACACACACATACACACACACACACACAGCCACACCCATCTATTCAACAACTTACACCCAAATGCACACTCACACCACACCCTCCACCCACTCACCTAACCACCCTACTTACCCACAGGTACTCACACACACACACACACACACACACACACACACAAACACACACCTATCCACCCAGCTACTTACTCCCATCCATCCGATATCTCACACTCATATTCACATCCACGTATCCACTCATCCAGCCCGCAATCCCCGCCATATCATGCACATCCCCCTCCGCTCCCACTCACCCACCCACCTATGATCGATAAAGAAACGAAGCAAAACCAAGATTTTTTCATGATTTCCAATACGTATTTTTTGTAACGTGGCAGCAGAAAAACTGGTCGTGGATGTGGGTGGGTGGGCGTGGAGAGAGAGAGAGAGAGAGAGAGAGAGAGAGAGAGAGAGAGAGAGAGAGAGAGAGAGAGAGAGAGAGAGAGAGAGAGAGAGAATCAGCATCCCAGGGGCGGCTGTGGGAAGTCCGTGTTGTACAGTCGCCCGGAGTCATCTGTCTCTTCTCTCCTTCCTTTGTTAACCCCCGCCTCGAGGGTTGCGGGGGAACAAAACTTATGCAGAGAGAGAGAGAGAGAGAGAGAGAGAGAGAGATGGGGGGGAAGGAGGCAGGACGAAGGAATAGAAAAATAAACGTAGGAGGAAGGATGCTGGTGAAATAAAGAAGAGTGAATTATGAGCGTGAAAAAGAGGAGGAGGAGGACGAGGAGGAGAAGGAGGAAAAGGAAGAGATCACGTAATATTATGATTTACAAGGACTAACTGAAGAGGGCTGGAGAAGATTGAAGGACGGGGATGAAAAGAAAGAACGCCGAAAATTCTCTCTCTCTCTCTCTCTCTCTCTCTCTCTCTCCTCCTCTCTCTCTCTCTCTCTCTCTCTCTCCTCTCTCTCTCTCTCTCTCTCTCTCTCATGGTCAGAACTATGGAAGCGTGAATCACGTGTCTGCAGGAGGAGACTTCCGCGTCGTGATGAATTGCAAAAGCGCTGAGAAGAAACAAAAATCTGCTCGAGATAGTCAGGGTAGGGAAGACATGTAGGAAAAAAAGGAAGCGTCGAAAAAGAAATAGGGTGAAAGATAACAGGCAAGAGGTAAAAAAATGAAAACGGTGATTTGCGAAATATTAATAATTGCCGAAATATCTAAAGAGAAAGAAGAAAGGGTAGAAAAGGAGGAGGAGGAAGAGGAGAAGACGGAAAAGAAAATATTAAGAGGAGGAAGAAAAAGAAGAGCGATTGTAAAGTATTGCTAAGGATAATCAAACAGCAACAGACTTTTTTGGCCCTTGCAAGGCTATTTGAGAACTACTTACTAACTAGCTAAAGGGGAAAGTCACGATGATAAAGGAAGGGAGAAGATAGAAGGATGATGATGAGGAGGCTGAGGAAGAGGAGGGGAGGAGGAGGAGGAGATGGAGCTGGAAGTGAAGGACGAAGACGAGAAGACGAAGACGTATAGAAAGCATTGAACAAGAACACATTAAGAGAGCAAGAAAGAGTAAAGCGGCGGGACATTAAAGGAGGAGGAGAAAGAAAACTGAGGAAGGGAAGGAGGACTTAAAAGACGATGAGTAAGAGAAGAAGGCGTATATAAAGTAAGGAACTAGCACATATCATGAGGCATATGAACTACCTGCTTCTTCCTGCGAGAAAACCAAGTGAACAGAGTGAATCCTGAAAAAGGCAAGCACTGAGCTACATACTTTTAATGAGTTCCTTCGAGGGTTGTACTACACGTCACTTACTATTCATGGGAGTCAGTGTTAACAGGAGAGAAAAGCACATGACCATCACTAAGGGTTGTTACATACGCAATCATTAATCTATCTGGCTGTTTAGGTAAGAGGCGCAGCAACATCCGCAGGTCTGCCGAGTGAAAACACGTAATTTTGCAGGAGGTTCCCCACGCCTCTCTTGCTGCGTGCGGTGCCTCTCTGTTCCCGCTTAGCCATCCCCGTACACTTTCATACCCTGGAAGTAGACTTAACCACACACTAGATCAATGCAGGAACGGTCTCGCGGACAGTCCCTCCTTACCTTACGTGGGATTCTCGATAAGATGTGCTATATATTTATTACGTGGCTGACGTCCTAATATATGTTTGGGTTTGAAAAATACTTCCTCGTCTCGTAATTTTCCCTCATAGACGTCACATTTTCTTCATCATCTTCCATCCGAGCTTGAAATTGCACTCTTGGATATGCTTTGCTACCCTCGCGCAAATTGGGGTATGACTGTGGCCTTATCTTGGGGGTCCTGGTGTCTTCATCTCACCTGCCTGAAATATGACAGGAAGGAAGAAATGCAAGAAGAAGAGGTAAAGTGGAATTGTAAGGAGGACGATGAAGAAAAATAGGAAGAGGGAGTAGAAAAAGAGGATGAGTGGGAGGAAGGAAAGCAGATGGAACAGAATAGGAGGAGAGGCAGGAGAAGGAAGGAAGAAAGAGAATAAGTGGAGGAATGAGGAAGGAGTGGAGGAGAAAGAGGAGCAGGAGGAGGAGGAAATAGATGTCGAAAATTAAGTGTGGAGTAGGGATGAGAAAAAAAAAAGATAGGTGAGGAAATTAAACGAAGAAAAGAAAGGGGAAAGATGCGGATAAAAGCGGTGAGGAAGAGAGAAGCAGGGAAGTGTAAGTTTCTCCGATGTAAGACTGAACCTCGAGCGATATAGAAGTGAGTGTGGAGATAAGAGGTGGGAATTAATGAGAAAATGTTTGCTTATTTTCTTCCCCAGTCTGCTGCTATGAATATCCTGCATTTCTGGATAAATTTGAGAAGTTTGTGCGAACCAGAAGAAGACTGTGGATTTGAATATTATACCGTGAAGCTTATTTCATTTGCTATCGAAAGAAAACTATAGTGTGAATAATGACATTAATTTATAAAACTAACTTTAGTCTAATAAATACCAGATAGTGACTATTTGTTTCTGTAAAAAATATAAAATAAAATATGGTACTTTTTTTCTAAATCATAATCTACACAATGAAGGGAATAGTAGTGAAATTAATAAACTCAATTAATCTACACCTAACTAACTTATTCCTCGGATGGAGACACCAATGCAATTTCAATATTATCCGTGTGACATTTTAAACACAAGTATTTTTTACAGATAAGTTTGATTATTTCATGTATGAGTAAAACATAGTAAGACACCAAAGGAAAACTAAAGTGCGAATCATACAATTTGAAACTCCAGCATTCTTACATATGTGTCTGATTAATTCACTCTAGTTATAGTGATAAATTAGTAAAGAATTCAACATTATTTACAACAACATTAAGTCTCGCCGCGTGAGGGCGTCGAGCGGTCAGACCCAAGCAGCAAGTTAAGTGTACAGGCTCGAAATGTTTCCTCACGGTATTCCCTCTTTTGGCACAGCGGCGGTGAGTGTGTGTGTGCGTGTGTGTGTCGGGCGGGCTCCTCCTCCATTTATTAGGCAAACATCTTTGTAAATCCCGATGGATGATCAGCACATAGAGAAAAGTGTTGAAAATCTTAATGCTGCCGATACGTCAACCAGAAATTGGCGTCTTCATCACTTAGCAGAATGACCAAAAGCAGACGGGCGTTGGGCAGACTCAGCTTATCTCATCCCGACCGGAGCTCTCTGTGCGCTCGCCGCCTCGCCTTCGATAAATACTTCCTCTTAACCGCCCAATTTCCAAGTATTTCTCAACTGCCCTGGTGTAATAAGAGAGAGAGAGAGAGAGAGAGAGAGAGAGAGAGAGAGAGAGAGAGAGAGAGAGAGAGAGAGAGAGAGAGAGAGAGAGAGATGAGGTCAGATTCAATGTTTTTATTCACAAACTGTATTATCTTTATGAAAATGCTGTTAGTTCCATGAGGACGACAGAGGGGGAGAGAGAGAGAGAGAGAGAGAGAGAGAGAGAGAGAGAGAGAGAGAGAGAATGCTGACTTAAACTTCCTCTACTCAAGATTCTCACTGTTCTTCAGGCTGAGGATTATCGCGCTATCATCCCGCTAATCCCCCGCCATCTGAGGCAAGGCGCTACGACCAGTGAAGATCCAGAGATGAAGCAATCCCTCTTCTTCCCATCTAAACAAGAACGACGCGCCTAATCTCCGTTGCCACCTTCAGGAAACCAGAAATCACATACAGTTTCCTTGAAGTATCATGATGCGGAATAAGGCAGAGGAAAGGCGGCGCTCGGATTCCAACGTACTGTGGCTGCCTGTGGTCTGGTTATGGCAGAATAAGAAACACTGACAAACAAGCGCCGCACTCCCAAGAAAGGAGATTCGTGCAAATATTGGTGGTTTGTGGAGCCAGAAAGATGGAGCGAGCGTCCCGGTAGAGGCAAACCTTCAAGCTTGCGTCTACGCTTGTCATGGCGAGCATACAAACAGCCATATTCTCCCAAGCACGTACGCCCGCCCCTCAAAAAAGCATCGTTACTTTTCAGACTTAACGATATGAGAGACTCGGTGAAAGTATCTGACTAACCTCACTGTGGTCACATTTTTTGGATGTGGTAAGAGTTCATTCTCATTTCTCGTGGCCTACAAATTGATGGTCAAAGAAAATGGGATATGCCCGATGCCGCGTAACAAGCACCGTCATGATACTTAAGAAGCAGGAGTCGCCAGGTGTCATAAATCCTCTTCCATCACCCTCACGTTCTCATCAGATCGTAATGACTCGGTGCTGTGGAGGCGTCCCTCGGCCAGGCAGGGATCGTTAGGGAGGCCAAATGAATGGAGGGAAAACGAGGTAATCGACAAGTACGTAGATGGACGCGTAAAACGAGAACACGTGGTAATGGAATAAAAAGATAGAATAATTAATCACAAGTTAATTAGCCCGCCAGTCCCGTCATGCCTCGCGGCCCAAGGCGGAGACAAAGGGGCGCCCACCTGCACTAATTGGCCTTCACACCTGAGACTCGCGGAGCTATGACGAAACAGTGGTGGCCGCAGGAGCAATACATATAAGCCACATTACATGCAGGACTTCCTGTGATATCCATTAGCCTTTTCAGTAATTTCTATTTGGTGTATCACAACTTGTATTGTGTAAAATAATAATGTTCATAGTGCATGAAAAGCGAATTAAGTAATTATCAGCTTGAGAAGATCTTGTTCTCGTAACAGCACGGCTCACACAAAGGCGGCCGCTGGCAGGCTGCGTGCGGGGGAGGCAAAACTCCAACACACGTCACTTCAACTCGTATCAGTCTGGGTTCGAAAAATGGATGTCGGCGACGCCTGCCGGACCTAACATGGCCACCTTGATTACAACACCACAAAATGAACGATGTTTTAGCCTCCGAGCCGTGGTTCCCACGACGCCCTGGTTCTGGGTGGCCAAAGCATCTCCAACGAAAATAATGGCAAAAATTTGAAACTAGGATGAAAATGAGAAAGCTGCAGTCTCCGGCTATTTGGTGTTATGCCAAACGCACTTTCATTAGTACTATCTCGACACATCCCCGAACAGAATGCATTTGTTTACCTCCCCTGGGCTGCCAGACAGACAGGTGGTGGACTTCCTGCCACCTGCACCTCGCATCACCTATCACCTGCATCTTATTAACAGCCTGTTGAGCAGGGGCGGCGCCGAATCACATTAAGGGTCGCTTATTTTTAGATAGTGATAATATCTTCCTTCAGAATCTGCAAGCACCGTTGAGCAGGCAGCGGCTTGGAAAAGACTCGGAGACCATCCATGCAAAAGTTAAGGTGACCGAAATTCAGGGATCACGTCCAGACAGAAAATCTTTTTGTGTTCGTGTGACCTGAGCATCCAAGGGGAATAAAACCCAACCCAGGAGGATGTGACTCAGACCGCCAGCGTGTGGTGTCCAAAATAGACATCCTGTGTCCCTCATTCCTCAAGCAGCGCGACTTCACAATAGAAAATATTGACAGAGACTCTGGCTTTGCACTTTTATGCCTGAAAGGTTGATGTTGCATTTATAATGTGTGATTGATGTGCTCGCTGTGTGTTTTTGCTATCTACATGTGATCGAAGTAATTTCCATTTATTATGGATCGATAATATTGTACTTGCTTGCTTGATTATAATGCTCCCTTCCAGTGTTTGCTATACGGAAGCCACAAAACACAAACACACACACACACACACACACACACACACACACACACACACTAGGTACTATCAAAAATGTATTCACCCATAAGGTACGACAAAAAGGCACACGTACATATACTTAAAGGAGTTTCTCACGCTCCCTCTTCCTTTCCTGATGCGAGGCCGAGAGGTACAAGAGTGAGTGTAGTTGTTTGCAAGCTATGAGGAAGTAACGCTGGAGTGAATGAAGCAGTGGCCATTCCCTGCACGCGATCAATGCCATCAGTAGATCTATATTACCACAGTCTCGTTCTCTTTCTCATTCACTTTTATGCGAGTCTTTTGTCTCGTGTGTTTAGCGTGGTGTGTCTTGATCCCTTGGTGTGTCACACTGTTGCTGTGTTCTTCAGGCTCTCTCGGTTTCGTTGTCTTAGATTGTTTTGTCTTGTTATGCTGCTGCTGATATTGCTAGGCCATGTGTTCTTTTACTGAGTGATATTGTTTTTATTGTGGTTGTCTTGGTTGGGAAAGTTTTATTGTGTCGCTGATTACTCTCTTCAGTCGTTGCTTTTTATTTCATAGTTTCTTCTCCTTGATTCTGTGTAGTTCATTATTTTTTAGTGGTTGTCGTTGTTGTTGCTGTTGTTAATAATGACAATAGTAATTTAATAGTAATAATAATGGTAATGACGATGCTGCTGATGATGAGGATGATGATGATAATAATAATGATAATAATAATGATAATAATAATAATAATAATAATAATAATAATAATAATAATAATATTCTTATTGTTCTTATTTTTTATTGTCACTATTAAGAGCGGTACCAACAGAATCAACAGCAGCATATATTAATAGCAGTAATGGAAGATAGCAGATATTAATAGCTATAATAGAAAATAGTAGTAGCACCAATAGCAATAATAATAGAAATTGCTCACTTTGGCATCGGGAGCAGCAGCAGCAGCAGCAGCAGCAGTAGCATTGTTATTACTATTCCTTGCCAACCACCGCAGTTCTCCGCAAGACAAATCACCTTTCACATCTTTATCCGCTCATCTTCTCGGCTATTCGTCCATCATACTCGTTCCTTCGAATTTTCTGATATGCTATCTTTATATTATTGTCTTGCTTACCTCTCCTCCTCGTGGTGTCCCCGCATTGGCATTCCGGCGTCACAATCGTCCTTCTGTTGGTATTCACACACGTAACATAATCTGCAGTGGTACATTTTTTTTTCCCCGGCTGCAATCCAGAATGTCGTCAGGTTGAGTTAGTTTTCTGATCCATTACCGTGCTCTCCTCTCTCTGTAGTTCAAGGTATCTATTAATCTTCCACATTTGACTGTTTGGCTGTGTGATAATTCCTTCGTATGTAAGTGTCTGAGTGTGATGTGTTTTATGCAACGTTTGGAATTGAGTTATTGTAGGTAAATGTCTTCAAGTTCTTAGATATATTACGTATATAATTGGTGTTTATTTTATTTTTTTTATTTGTTATCTATTTTCTTATCGGTTGCTGCTGCTGTTGTTGTTTGTTGTTGTTGTTGTTGTTGTTGTTGTTGTTGTTGTTATGTATCAGAGAGATCAACCAAGGGCAAAACAAAAAAAAAATGAAAGGTGAGGAAAGCAGCTCCAAATGCTAGATTAAAATAGAAATAGGAAAAAAAAAAAGAAATAAGCCAACGTATTTATCTTATTTATTTATTTATTTTGTTGATGATGATGTTTGTTATTCATACATCATACTTTTCCTCTGCTCGTGGTTTGCTGTGGCGTCAACCAAGAGGAAATAATCTGGATCATGCTCATCTTGACGTCACTGTTAAAACTCTCTATATACAGTGCCCGCATCATCTACTCTTGATCACTCGGTAATTTATTTGTCAAGATAATAATCACGCCGAGGCACAAGGTAACAAAGATGTTTTCCGCCCACTGACTTTCAAACATTCATAACATTGTAACTCATCGCATTGTAACTTTTTCCTTGTCATATTGTAACTCATCCCATTTTAACTTTTCCTCATCATATTGTGACTTATGATATTGTAAATCGCCTTACTGTAACTTGTATAATTGTAACTTATAACATTGAGACTCGTAATATTGTAACATTTTTACATAATATTGCAAGGAAAACCAGGAAAGCAGAGGAGCTGTATCACTGTAATCTGACATGTTTCTTTAAATCTAATATTGTAAGTCATGTAACTGTAACATATAACTATAACTTTTAATATGGAAACACATAAAATTTCCACATTTCCACATAACATTTTAAGGAACTAAAGGAAAGCAGGGTATCTGTGTCACTGTATCTGACATATGAAGCTCATTTTCCGTGTCTGCCATCAGGACTAGAGATATTTCATTAAGGCTATTTTATCACGGCTTCATGCATATTAAGATTCTCACTTTATTGCCGCTAACACTGCTGTATATATTCCACGAATTCTGGCCGTGGGTGATAAATGGGATCAACATAATCATATGTTAAGTCAGCAACGCAAAAATCCAGTTTATTTTCTAAGGTGATTGGAGCTGAGTGGTGCTAAATATATTGGCGATAATTTGTAAAATCTTATAATTAATAGTGCAAAGTTATTGGGTCGTGGACTCTTATGCCTCTCATTTTATGCAGGCCTGGTATGACTGGAGTGTTTTACTGGACTGGCGCCTCGTAACAAATATGCTAACATTTATTGAAGATTTTTCTTACACCAATTTACTTGCGAACCATTAAATATATTTGCAGTGGAAGTATTGCTTCGTTAACGAGTCCACTAATTACAACCTAACTTTGTTAGAATATTATAATTCTTAATGCACACAAGCTTTACATGTGCAGCAATCGATTATTCTGTCATGTGTAAAACTACGAACTTTGAAACTCCGAAACTCTTCAGTATTCTCTCTCTTGTGCAACTTACATTTTCTCGGCATCACCAAATCGTCCACTGATGGTAAGTACAAAAATATGTAATAAACATAATTCTCCTTCATATTCGTTAAAGAACGATATTCTTTGCAAGAAATTAGTTTTATAAGATAGTGATTTTTTTTTTTTTATGTATGAAAAATTTTTTGTACGTTTTCACTTTTCTCACAGATTGCGAGGTCACGTCTATTGTTTCCGTCCAAGGCTAGTAGCAGCAGCAAAAACAGTAGTACTAGTAGTGATAAAAACTGTTGGAATCGCAGTAGTAGCTGGAGGCAGAAGACAAGGCGAGGGAAGGGAGGAGTAAAGACCTTTCCGGCGAAGAAAAGAAGCAGATAGAATGATGCTTCGCTCTCTTATTATCTCGCAATCAAACCAAATTATAACACTCATGGGAAGGTCTAGACTCGCTATCACTATCATCAGCATGAAACTCACCGCTGGATAGAATTGGATAGGGAAATTTATTCAGATTTAGCATGAAGACATTATAGTCTGAGATTATTTACCTGACTAATTCGCTGTATCCTCTGTGTCCTCATTGTGTGATTATGCGCTATCATGCACACAAATTACACACTTTGTTGAATCCTATGCATAGTAATAAGTATAATTCGCCCGTTTGTTTTGGGATGAAATTGCTGTTCTGTAAATTTTGTATAGACTTCACCTAAATCTTCCTTCTTTATATACGCTGTAATTCATGCCATTCTCATTGCTTTATCTTCTTGCTGCTTCGGTCACAAGTCGAAACCTTGCATCTCATGGTATGTAATAAGTGTCACTTCCTTCATGGTAAAAATTGCCTTTTATTCTGGAGTATGATGAAGAAAACTTAGTGGCAGTCTCTCTCTCTCTCTCTCTCTCTCTCTCTCTCTCTCTCTCTCTCTCTCTCTCTCTCTCTCTCTCTCTCTCTCTCTCTCACACACACACACACACACACACACACACACACACACACTGTGCTGGCCAACTATCAAAACAGAATTCTAAACGAAG
>NC_087155.1:13606691-13619191 GCF_035594125.1 Scylla paramamosain | reverse complement strand
ATTCTCTCTACATTTTTTTTTTTTTCCTCCTTGTCTTCCTCCTTCACTTAATTTTCTTCCTGCTCCTTCTCGTCGCCGTCTTCCTCCTTCTCCCTATGTTCCTGCTCCTTTGTTTCCTTTTCGTTATTGTTGTACTTTCTTTTCATCGTTGCCGTTGTCATCGTCGTCATCGTTTCCATCCTTCCTCTCCTCCCCGTTCTTTCTCATCATCTTCCATCCCTCCTCCTCCTCTTCCTCCTCCTCCTCCTCCTCCTCTTCCTCCTCCTCCTCCTCCTCCTCCTCCTCCTCCTCCTCCTTTCTTCTCCTGTAACCCCCAAATTTCACGTGAAACAAGAATATCTTTATTAGAAAAAGAAAAAGAGAGAAAGAGACGCCAGAATGAAGACACGTAATCC
Organism: Scylla paramamosain; assembly: GCF_035594125.1. Lineage (NCBI taxonomy): Eukaryota > Metazoa > Arthropoda > Malacostraca > Decapoda > Portunidae > Scylla > Scylla paramamosain. Next base: position 13,618,796 of record NC_087155.1, on the reverse strand, counting down.
GTGGCTGCGGGCGCCTAACTTGCATAGCTGCGGTTCCTGGAAGCATTCAAGCCCCAACACTGCGGCGGAGTTCATGGGATATAAATTAACATGTAAAGCAGTCCTACTATTCTTATAAGCGAAATGGTCTACAAGTTGCCGCCGACGGAAGTTAATTGAAAGTTACGCAGCGATCAAAGACGATAAGATAAATTTCCCTGCGTCTTGAGAACAAACTACCCGACTTTTTTCAAATTAAGCAAAGCAAATTCTCAAACATCATGAGGGTGAAATTTACTTGTCATTCATGAAAACTATCCTGCGTTGTCAAGACCAGTTTGCGACGCGCGTGTTGCCGGCTCACCCTTTGTGCGGCGGACTTTCTCAACTTGTTTTGCGGGGGAAAAGGACGGTTCTTCACTTTCTAGCACGGCCGTTATCGGAGTGATCGTTAAGCCTGATGATAGAGTTTCGTTTATCTTCTGATCTTTTACGTTTTTTTTTTTCTTATTATATATCAAGAAATTATACTTCAGCTCATTTCTTTTTAGTAAGTTCTCGAATCCACATCTCTTAGTTATACCTCTCCTCATTCCACACTTTACTCGTTTATCATTTCATGTATTCTGAAAACAACATCCAGCTTCTTCTCCCAATCAGGTGTTTACTTTGACCTTACCTTTATGTTTCCTCTTATTATACATCAAACAAATATACTTCAGCTCATTCCTTTTACGAACTCTGCATTTCCATTTTGTTCATGCATTTCCTCACACCACACTTTACTCCTTCACCACTACATGTGCTCTGAATAACCACCACCAGCACGTTCTCCCCCAATCAGCTGTAATGGTTGGGTCTTCTGTACTCTTTCTGATTCTTTTTCCCCTTTCAGGTATGTGGATGTCCATGTGGCTGTCCAGGGCATGGAGGTAACTTTTCAAACACGTGCGGGCAGGAGGCTTCCCTCACACCACATTAAGACAAGGTAAAGTTTATGGGTTTCCTTCTCATCAATCTCTCTCTCTCTCTCTCTCTCTCTCTCTCTCTCTCTCTCTCTCTCTCTCTCTCTCTCTCTCTCTCTCTCTCTCTCTCTCTCTCTCTCTCTCTTGATTAAATGACTTAATTTTCTCACAGTCTGTCGGAATGTTTCATCTCTTACTATTTTGAACAAGTATTTTCATGGTTACTTCTCTCTCTTGTTATTTGCATATCTCATTTGTCCCTCCGTCCTGATGCGCAGTACCATCTGCTCATTGTAAAACTCCATTCCTTGCATCTCGTCTGGCATCTTTACTCATTCATGTTCTTCATTATTACTCGTAAACTCTGGGATGGACGGCCTTTCATATTTTCAGCCTTTCGATAAATTACATGGACCCTTTTAAAACTGGACGGTCAGAACGCTTCGAGACTTAACTATATTTGGAACTCGTCTACTGCTCTGAAACTTTTTTTTTTTCCCCAATTTAGAGCATCTGGTACAATGAACTTTAGAAACTTATCGCCAGCACGTTATCTTTGGCATTATTGTGGCACGACTAGCTTTTTCTTTTACGTAAGAGTGAATCTAGCTAAGGGTAACTAAAGAGCTTAAAAAAAAGGGGCTACTGAAGGTGCCAGTCCCTAAAGAGCCCAAAGAAATATCCAAAAATTAAGCATACGACATTTTTAACAGGACATTTCCTCCTCTCCAATCCGCGAGTGTCTGGGTGTAGCGAAGCCAACGAGGCGCTCACTAGCAACAACTCTTCCTAATATCCACCGACGCGTCTGTGTTTTGGTTATTGCCTCCCCTTATCTCCTGCTGATCTTTCGCGGTTATCTTAATGAGTGTGGTCATCAAGGTCAGATAGGATTAGCGGCCTTATAAGGAAACTCTTTGCTGCGGAAATTCCAGTCTTGTGATTTGTGTAAAAGAATATCCATATTTAGTATTCTCACTTGATGGACTTGATAGTTATGTATTCTTACGTTCTAGCTTTTTGTAACGGTTGACCTTTTCCTGCTTTATTTTTCCTCGAGACGTTCCCGCAGTCGTGTTAGGTCAGGCGAGCTACGGTTGGCTTGGGACAGGTCAGATAATTTCAGGTTAATACACGTCATTACACTTCCCACTATCGCCAGTCACTCACACTGGCCTGGCATTTATAAAATTACCCTTAACGTAAAGTCAGTATTCTCAAGTCACTCTAATTCTTTCTTGGTTAAGCACCCTTTCTACTCTCCTCTCCCAACTCCTCACTGGACACACTTGGCTGCTCAAATGCAGTAAAGTTCACGAACTGATCACTGCCTGAGATCTAATCGTTTCTTGCCCTCATGTCGGTCAGAAAGGAACTGCTTTGCCACCCATGAGCGAGGCGGATCCGCTGACAGGTGTGGAGGGACAGGTGTGGCGTGTGGTGGGTTCCGCCTGGGAGCTGGGGGCGTGTGTTATTGCTTTCACAAGTCCGCTAGGAAAGGTAGAACGAGGTGAAAGGGAAGTGAGGGAAGCTGCCTTTCTGGTCCGCGGTCCCCTTGCTTGCTTGGCTAATTAAGAAACGAGGCGAGTGAAGCAAGGCAGGGTGATGTAACTGGAGCCAAGGAGAGGCGAGGAGGCCAGGTGTGAAGTCCCTAACAAATAGTTGATGTAACTGTTTCATTTTTAACACGAGATAAGGGTCACACACACACACACACACACACACACACACACACACACACACACACACACACACACACACACACACACACACACACACACACACACACACACACACACACACACACACACACAAAACCAAGCATACGTAGCATATGAAATATATCAAGGGATGAATATTGTATTGGTCATAAATTTCCTTATGGTAATTCCCGTCCCAGGCTACAGAGCGCTCTCACCAATGCGTCACCGGCTGGGAAGAGAGAGTCAAAATTTCTAGTGCCCAAGAAATATTCGGCCATCACTCAGCAGTCCTTAATCTCTTCATGAATGTCAAGAGAAAGGAGAGGAAAGGATAGACATTTAAACATTTTCCTCCAGATTTTTCACGAGAGAGAGAGAGAGAGAGAGAGAGAGAGAGAGAGAGAGAGAGAGAGAGAGAGAGAGAGAGAGAGAGAGAGAGAGAGAGAGAGAGAGAGAGAGAGAGAGAGAGAGAGGAGCTGAGACTCTCATGTGAAGGTGCGTTTCTTTACCTCACTTAGACACCCACAAAAGTGCCCTAGACTCTGAGGCAACTGGGCGAGGTAATGGAATGCCACGCAGGGATGTAGTCTGCCCAAACACTGAAGCTGAGCCCATTTATCTGAGCTGCTAATTACTAGACCAGCCAGCCTCCTCCTACCTTCTGCTTCCCCCACTTCGCCTCCTCTTGGTCCCTCCCTTCGCCGGAGATTCAATGTTATGTTGTAGTGTCAAAACGAGGGGATTAAAACTAAATAAGCACTCTGACCATCCTCGTGGGTTTTCGCATCCTCTCTGCAGCTGTCTAAAGTTTGAGCTGATGGATGAGGCGAAGGAAAAGGCAAGATTAGATGACTGAAAATATGATGACGCTAATTACGTTCGACTACTACGTAAAACACTAGATATTTTTGTTAGAGGTATGGAGTAAATTGTGTCTAGTAAATTGGGTAAAAGTTAAACAGTGACTCAAATAAATCTTGCTCGAATTTTGGAGGCTAGAATAGTCAGTTTGCTTTACTTTTTTTCCCACTCAAAGTTAATACTGTCTTGCTATATACAGGAAAGTCTAGTGATATTTTTTTTTGTCTGCTAAGCTTTTTTTTTTTATCGCTATATTCTTATTTTATATTTTATGATAAGTTTTCCAAGATTCGTATCAAGAAAACTTAAGGTTCCCGTAATATCACTTGAGCAAATGTTATCTGATTCAGGACTGAACAAACCTGAAATCCAGAGACGTGTGTGTGTGTGTGTGTGTGTGTGTGTGTGTGTGTGTGTGTGTGTGTGTGTGTGTGTTGACGTTGATGCACCTCCACACAGAATCACAAGCACCTTAACCGAAGTGCTGTAACTTGAAGATTGTTTAGCTTCTTCTGTATAAAGGAACCAACAAGTGACACGAACAGGTTTTCAGAAACAAGTCGAATAAGTAATCTTGGCTTAGTATGCAGCATCATATATTTAGCTGCTTTGGTTTAAATAATTATTGTTTCAAATTTGGAAGAAACATTTTGGCTAATTGCGAGTGAGTCATCGAAAGTGAAGAAACTCTCTCTCTCTCTCTCTCTCTCTCTCTCTCTCTCTCTCTCTCTCTCTCTCTCTCTCTCTCTCTCTCTCTCTCTCTCTCTCTCTCTCTCTCTTACCTACGGGTCCAGGGCAGTTTTGTGAACGTGAGAGAGCAAAGGAGACATACACTCAAATCTCTCTCTCTCTCTCTCTCTCTCTCTCTCTCTCTCTCTCTCTCTCTCTCTCTCTCTCTCTCTCTCTCTCTCTCTCTCTCTCTCTCTCTCTCTCTCTCTCTCTCTCTCTCTCCATCCAATAGATACAGGTTACCTCCTTTAGGATCTGTAAGAGTCACCAGTAATTGGCACTCGAGCTACAGCCGGGCTACAGTCTGGCTGAGGCTTTAACATTCGCGGCGGTGACAGGGTGGAACACATGCGTCTGAGATGTTGGCGATAACAACCAGTTCGATTCAGTGGTATCTGCCGATCACAGAGGAGATACCGTGTCGATCGGGAGTATGTAGAGGGGAGTGATGGTGATTGGAGTTTTTCATGTCGCGGGCTGACACATAAAGATTGGCAACATGCGCAGTGACGAGGAGGTGGAGTGTGCACCAACGCTTTACCGGGTGTTGGTATGTGGATTTAGTTAAGGTGGCGCATCATATACTGTAGAACACTCTATCAGCGATGTTATTGATTTTATCTTGTGTTGGATCTTGTTGTTGTTGTTGGTGGTGGTGGTGGTGGTGGTGGTCGTGGTTGTGTGTGTGTGTGTGTGTGTGTGTGTGTGTGTGTGGAATGAGGAATGGAAGAGGATAATATGCTTTTTAATTCAGTGATTGTTGCATTTCTAAGAAGGAAAGGAGCAAAAATCATGATATCTACACCTATTTTCTAGTGCACGTGCTGGCGGTGTCTCTCGAGAAACTGTGATGATGTTATATTTAAAACTTAGAGAAGGAGATGCCCGATTGCACGTGAGGTAGGGAGGAGGAAGCGAAAAGTACAGGTAACTAGACGTGCATCTCATTCATTCAATATTTTACAGAAACTCCACTTAGGGAAATAAAAAAAAGAATCCGATGTCCATGAGCTGTACTGTGAGGTTTGTATCGAATATTAGATTTTCCTATTACTTCTGCATCGTACAGAAAGCAAATATGATTCCTTTCCTTTCTCTCTCTCTCTCTCTCTCTCTCTCTCTCTCTCTCTCTCTCTCTCTCTCTCTCTCTCTCTCTCTCTCTCTCTCTCTCTCTCTCTCTCTCTCTCGGACATCTCAGGCCGGGAAACCTTTGACTATTGGTGATAACATGGAGACCTTATCAGAGTCAGCGCCTCTCCTTCAGTGGGAATGCTTATATTTTATTGCGATTTCCCTGCGATAAATACTGAATGGAACTGCGCTCACTATTTTCCTGCGCTGACGAGAACAAGCTTAGGTTAATGCTGAGGGAGAGGTTTATATATATTTAAAAACTGTAATGTTTGCTTGACGCTGTACCACTGGCCGCCACTTGCCCGTCGCGCCAAGACACTACATTAAATCCTGCTCGCGGTGGTGAGTCGTGCATTAGATTTTGTTTACAGTTTTCCGGCCAAGACAACGAGAGACAGATCCACAAAGAGCCGAGAGAGTTTTACGTGTACTATAACAAAACAAAGCATTATAAAACAAACACTGCTTTCCTTTACCCGCCTGTCTCTTCCCTTCACTTGCCGGAAAAGTGAAAATCATTAAATTCGTTTCGTTTTTGCATAAAAGTTTCCCATATATTCTTTTTTTTTTTTCTTGCGTGGCACACTTCTTTTATTACTTTTTTTTTTTACTTTATACTTCCAACACACGTCTTTTATCATTTCTCCAAAGTCTGTCCTTGTCCACCACTTTTTTTCTATATTCTTTTTTTTTTTTTTTTCAGCTCGGTACAAATCATCTGTTTTCCTTTCCTCTCCTATGTTTGTACCTGTAACATCCTTCCTCCTCTCCCCTCTTAACACTAATTTTTCAAGACAGTATAACCTCTCCTATAATATATCCATCCCAGTTCTTCCTTTTCCGCCATTCCCTTCACTGCTTACCATTCCATTATGAACCCTTTATCTTCCCCAACACTCCAAGCTCCCTCCTTTCCTCCTTTTCCTCTCCCTTACTTTTACCTCCCTTTTTTTCACCTTCCTCCTCCAGCACATTTCTTTCTTCGTATATTCCGTGGAAATTGCCTGGGCCTTATCAGACTAGCGCCCGGCCTGGGTCAGTTGCAGGCTGTTATCTACCTTCCCCGCCCTGGATTTTGCTCCCTCTTATCTGTAGCCTCGTTCCGGTAACATACGCGCCCCAGCTCACCCTCCCGCCACACCTGCGAGCTGATTACAGATGATTGCTGGGCCCCTAATTGGATGGATCCGCGGTGTGAAGGATTTCGGAACAAGGAAAACTATGATATATTTTTTTTGTTCTACTTTGTGTGCGGTGTAGTATTTGTTAGGTGTGTGTGTGTGTGTGTGTGTGTGTGTGTGTGTGTGTGTGTGTGTGTGTACGCTTACTCACTGCTGCGTTAGTTGTGCAAGGCCTGTGAATCATACCTACGTATTGCACAACGTTTCATTTTTGTACATGCCTTTTTTTTCCCCCTGTTTTTACGGCCACGTGTTATAAACTTTCACTGCTTTAGTTATCAAGTATCGGGAGGAGCTTCAGTCTGGCATGAGAAAGGGACATGATACCTAAGCTGCCACAGGAGACACAAAGAGGAGCAGTACGGGGACCAATACATGTCACTGGGTAGATCAGGTGGCACTACACGGGAGGGGTCATGTTGCACCAGAGTTCGATTCCCATCAAGGGGGTCAGGAGGTCAACTTACGGTGGGTCAGTCAACAGGGGAGGGAATCAGGTAACGCTGAGCATCACTCTAACTTCCTAACTGGTCAAGGAAACACTCTCTCTCTCTCTCTCTCTCTCTCTCCCTTGCCCTCCTTCCCCCGACCCACCCCGCCTCACTCCGTCGACCCGCACAGGTAAACACCCTTTGTTTGGCCACCGTCAAGCCCAGTAGCTTTGTTTACCTGTGTTTGTATAGGACAGGTGAGACGGCGTGACGGGGGACATTAAAAGAAGGTGGGGCGGTGGAGGAGTGTGAGTTGGAAGGTACGAAATCAGAACCTTTAAAAAGAAGCTAACTAGATACTTTACCATACCAGTACTTGTATTTCTTGCGTCATCGAAGGTACATACAAGTATAAGCGTTGATTATATACAGATTAATGCCAAAGGTCTGTGTGTTTTGTCGTGAAACATGCAGTCTTTCTCTTGTCGCCATCAGTTGTCGATATGATTGATGCTTCGTGTGTCTTTTACTGTCAGTCGGACCTGTGAACAAAAAAACACTCGACAAGACAATCCGGCGATGTTATGGAAACGAGCAAGATGGATTAAAAAGACGGTAAAGAAAAAAAAAGAATAAAAAGACACCGACTTTCGTTTTGTCGCCGTGGCACAAGTTCCCACACACACTGCAGGAATCCACGCCATCATCCATTATTAATACAAACTCAGGTACACAATGGTAAACTTGTTAATTTCTTGCTACATCACTTTCATTGGATTCACTTGTCCGTACCTGAATTCCCTCACTACCCTTGTACTCACCCACTCCTCCTGGCGATCTTCTATCTATAAATGGCCTAAGAAAAATAATATAGTGTCTTAAATCATCCCACTTCACTCGTGCATTTAGTCTCAGTTCTTCTATACCTAGATATACGCATGTTCTCATCCTCATAGCTTCTGCCGTGTACTAAAAGATAGGTCTGTTGAAATCGGTTATGGTACGAGTATAGGAGGAGTTAATGAAGAGTATAAATAATCCTCGTATCACAAACCCTGAGATCAACTGTCGCCGGGAAATGTTTGTAAGGGAGTTTTTTTTAATTTTTTTTTATTTATAACCTGAAAAATATGTGAAGTGGTGGGTGGTGAGAGAGAGAGAGAGAGAGAGAGAGAGAGAGAGGAGAGAGAGAGAGAGAGAGAGAGAGAGAGAGAGAGAGAAGGTTGGCTAGATAGAGTGAGATGATGGGTGAGAGTAACAAATAGCCGTGGAAGAAAGGTGGGGGAGATGGGGGAGGTGGGGGGTCGCTCTCACACTAAATCCTCTCAAACTGTCCCCCCATAAACCTCCCCCATACGGCTTAGCACCCCATATAGTGCTGTCTCACGCCTATAGCCTCCATAGTCACATTATAACCGGTATGCTGTGCTAAAAAAAAAAAAAAAAAAAAAAAAAAAAAAGGAAAGGGTAGAAACTATCTGATCCCTTTCCTTACTTAATGTGGTGTCCAGCCCTGCTATCAGTGACGCCTCTAATTACGATCCACCGACCTGACAATAACTCTACTTATTAACCGTGTTTATCTCTCCCCTCGCCCCGCCTGTGATCTGAGGCCATACCTGCTATCGCGCCCTCCGCCCGTGTGCCGTGTTATTTGCCAGTCACCTCCACGGCTTTAGTTGTTGGTATTATACTGTGATGTGGGAGTTTGGCCTGCTATGATGCCCATGCAGGTGTGTGGGTTTCCATTTAGTTTTGTATAAATTGTATGGTTGATTATGTTCAGGTGATAGGTGAGGTAAGGTTGAGATAGGTTATGTTACGTTGGGTAAGGTTGGGATAGGTTAGGTTATGTTATGTTTGATAAAGTTTGGTTATGTTAGGTTTGCTTAGTTTTTGCTTGTTTGCTTAGTTTATGTAATCTAATGTTTATGTAATTTTTTTTTGCCTCTGTTATGTCAAGTTACGTTAGGCTAGGTTAGGGTCAAACAACACGTAATGATGTTTAAGTACGTTACGTGAGGTTAGGATAGATAAAATCTTATACTTAATTTTACATATAGTATTTTTTTTCTGTGACAAACGGAAATTTACTGCCACCATGAAGAAACTCACTAGATGTTGGTGTTCACCTTGTGACTCTTTTTAACCTGTAACCCTTCAACCTGTAAGACGCACCACTTGTTTCTTCCTGCTGGCGGTCCTCTATCACCGCCCCGCCTACTGCTGACCCCGCACAGGTCGCCGAACAAAGGAACAGATAAGGTCGTATGTTTGGGCCGGGGAAAAAAAATGGCATGAGGGTTGCTTTTTTATGGACAGGTGGCCACTTGCGCCCTGCCGACACATTTATAATCCTGTACATGTATGTTAATGCTCACCTGACTCTGTGCACCTGGGGTCTTGCACCGTCGTTACCAGAGATGCTGCAGGTACCTCACCGTGCGGCGCTCCCGTCTTGAATGTGGCCTAGAAACTCACCTAGAAACTCTCGTACCTGCTCTATCTGATTTTGCTGATGCGGTCATGCTCCTTTTACAATACAAGAGCCCCGAATCTGCTTGGGCGTTAGTAACCTTAATTGCGAGCCATTACAACCCCTGGTCTCGTTTTCCTGTTCTTTTTTTTTTTTGTTTCTTCTTTTTTGGCCACCACCACCTGTTTCCATCCCTGCTCCTGTAATCTTCCTCAGCTCCACCCCAATCGTAACTCAGGCAGCTGGTTAGAACACGTCTTGTCTCTCTATCGTATGAGCTTCTCTCGCTACTCTCGCCTCATGATTTCTGTGCGTTTCATGATAAAACATGTGTGATGTCATTACTTTTTTTGTGGTTTTGTCTATATTTTTTTTTCGGTCTTTCTATCTTCCTGTCTGTGTGTTTTGTTATAAGCCTGCCTGCGCTTCCAGTTTTTGTTTGTGTTTTAGGTGTGTGTGTGTGTATGTGTGTGTGTGTGTGAGTGTGTGTGTTTTGTCTGTCTTTCTCTCTTTCTATTCTCTTTCTACCTGTCTGTCTTGAATCTTTATTTTCTCTTGTTATCTTTCACTTTCACAGCTACACATACACACACACAACACACACACACACACACACACACACACACACACACACACACACACACACACACACACACACTCACACACACACACACACACACATACACACACTCTCTCTCTCTCTCTCTCTCTCTCTCTCTCTCTCTCTCTCTCTCTCTCTCTCTCTCTCCTCTCTCTCTCTCTCTCTCTCTCTCTCTCTCTCTCTCTCTCTCTCTCTCTCTCTCTCTCTCATACCGCCTGCTTGGGAGGAGAGGAGAGATGTAGGTTTAAAAGTGTATTCGAAAAACGAGTTCAGTATATCGTCTCCTACACGACAGGACGGGATCTATACGACTTTAGTTGGTGTTGTAAGGTCCCTCATACCCCCTCCGTCGCCCCTCCCACGCTCCTACCTAGCCCCTCCCTGGCCCCCCTTCCTGTCTCGTCCCCTATCCCATCCAGTGCCTCTCCTGTGGCCCCCCTTCCCCCAAGACTCTGTACATCCGTGGGTCATGTGCATCCACCTCTGACCTCACTTCCTCGTTGTATTACACGGCCGGCACAGGTGAACGCCCGCGTGACCTCCAGTGATAACACCACCTGCGCCCACCCAACACCGCCGACTTTAATTGGTCGTCAAGGCGAGGCGTATGTGAGCGATGCGTGTGAGCGGGTACTGCGGCGCGAGGCTCAGGTTGGGGCGGGCGACTTTCAGCAAGGGTGACGTGGCGACTCCAGTAATTCTCGCCATTCTCGCCTCCATCAGACAGGTTTTCCCTTGGCGGGTTTTCATGGGAGGGCGCGAGGTCAGGCCAGCGGAGCCACATGGGCTATCCAGATGTGAGGTGCGCTGCGGGGCGAGGCGAAGCAGCGTGAAACAGAGCGAAACAGCACCTCGTGAATTCTCTCGTGTTTAAACGGTTCATCTCCCTCGCTCTCAATTACACGACAAGGGAGAAATATAAGTTTTTTTTTTTTGACTCACGCAGCGGCAATACATTCTTACCCACAATGCTGACCAATCAGACATAATCCTCGGATAAATCATTACCTTGAATCAGCTGACACCCCCCCTCCACCTCGGCCGCCCCCTTCCCTCCCTATATGGCGCTTTTAATAAATAGATGTCCCGATGTCATTATCAAGGAAAGCGAATCATAATGCGAGGTAACAGTTGCCCCTTGATTAGACGTGTCCAGATAGCGCAGCGGGGTTCACCGGGGACTAGAAAGGACAGGTAGTCATATGGGGGAGTTACTGGGAGTGGGTAGAAAGGTACAGAGCTGACGGAGGGACACGGCGGGCGGAGAGGCGGGGGCAAGGAGGTACCGTGGGCTAGGTCACCTCACAGCCTTAAATGTCTGGCGGAGGAAAGTTTTTATCGAGTGATCTCCCTGACCCCTCGCCTCAGCTAGTCCCTGACCCGCCCTGGCTTGATGGCTTGATGACTCTTCCCACTCCCTCTCCCACTCCCTCATCTCCTTTGCCTCACACACCCCTCCCTCTCTCTCCCTCTTTTCCTTCTCCTCCATCGTGCACACACCCTTCCTTCCCCTCCTCTCCTCCTCCACTCACACTCCACCTTTGCCATACTGACTCGCCATTATTATGTGTTCATTATCTGCCCTTCTTCCACTCTCCTTTCTCCTTCCTTTCTTGCTTTCACATCGACCTCCGTCACTGCCTCACTTATGCTCTCCTGCCCTGCCCTTCACTCTTCCCTCGCCCAAGAAAGTAGGAAAGGAGTTCAGTTTAAGTAAAATGCATTTCTTTTATAGTACTACTGTGTGGTGCTACGGCTACTACTACTGCGACTACTACTACTACTACTACTACTATTACTACTAGTACTACTGCTGCTGCTGCTGCTGCTTCTGCTCCTGCTCCTGTTCCTGCTCCTGCTTCTGCTCCTGCTCCTCCTCCTCCTCCTCCTCCTCCTCCTCCTCCTCCTCCTCCTCCTCCTCCTCCTCCTCCTCCTCCTCCTACTACTACTACTACTACTACTACTACTACTACTACTATCACTACCACTACTACTACTACTACTACTACTACTATTACTACTACTACTACTACTACTACTACTAC
>NC_087155.1:13584191-13601691 GCF_035594125.1 Scylla paramamosain | reverse complement strand
GCTGCGCGGGCCGTTCCTTAACCCGCACCTGAATGTCGTCAATTATAAATTTTTTACCTGAACTTATCTAAATAATGCTAAGCGTGGAGCGTCTTATCTGCATGTCACAGCCCAGGCGGATCCAAGCAGCCTTGCACTCGCTTGCTCGCTACACCAACCCACGTAGAGGAAGCGGAGACGTAGGAGGCGGAGAGAGAAGGAGAGAAAGAATGAGTGGAAGCTACACCCCCGGGCTGTACATTAAGTAATCAGAGGTTCATTTAATAGTGTAATCATAAAAATGCTTGATAACCGTGTGTAGTGAAGCTCGAGGGTGGCAGGGAGGTGTCTGGTGTAGGAGGGAGGCTTTTGTGCTGTAGACTTACTGGCGGCCATGGATAATGTTCTTAATGATTATTCTCCCCTCTGGCGTCATCACCGCTTTCACAACTACCGTTTCTGCCGTCATTATTATTTTTAATTACTATTTTTTTTTTTATCGACTACAATTGGCTATCATCATTGTGACTACCGGTGTCTTGTGTATTTTTTTTTTTTACCTTGGTTTGTGCTACTGCTGTCATTGTTTTTTTTTTTTTTGTTCTTGTTCGTGTTCTTGTTGTTCCTGTTTTTGTTCTTCTTTTTCATGTTCTTGTCCTTCTTCATTTTTTTCTTCTGTGACTACTACTACTACTACTACTACTACTACTACTACTACTACTACTACTAGTACTACTACCACCACCACCACCACTACCACCCAACCACCCACCCACCCACACACCCTTTCTACTACTACAATCACCACCACCACCACCACCACCACCACCACCACCACTATTACCACTATCGCTACAATATTTGCATAGCATCATACATTTTTAACTGTGCATTCCATTGTATTATTTGTCTTAATGGTTCGTGTATCCAGTGAGTTTCTTTCGTCACGTTTATCCTCTCGTTTCTTTTTTGGCCTGTGGCTTTGACTCGCTCCCCGCGCCGCTGCTCAAGAGGCAGATTACCTTTCGCCTCACCCCCGCTGCGAGGCTGCCTCTGGAGATAAGACACTTGCCTTTACCGAGGCGTCCTGTATAATGACCGCAATTTTCTCCGTGCGTGCGCCACAACTTCTCATTTCAAAATCGAGCCCCGTGATTGATTGCTCCCAGTGTTGCGAATCACTTCATGTTTCTAAATCCCTTTCCTATGATTACCTGCTTCGTTCTGTGCTGGATTCTCAAGTATATAATGCTATTCCTGTCTCTCACCTCTATAGGGGGAGTCTCTAATCTACGCGGTACTCTGCGTGAAAGGAAATTAAAGTGGATATTTTTTATTTCACTCTTGTGGAAATTAAAGTACATGCTTTTGATTTCACACATAAAAATTGAAGTACATACACGATTTTCACTCTTATAGAATCAAAATGAGGGAAGGTAAACTGTGAATCACCCATCAGTAATCGAGCAATGAATAACAGTTGCAGTACATGACAGTCTTTTTTTTTTTTTTTCGTGTTCCTCGCCAGCAAGGTCTCATCGTGTCTCCCACCTCGATACGTCAAGTCTAATCTACGTGATACTCTGCATAAAAGGAAATTAAAGTACATATTTTTTTTTCACTTGTTTAGAAGCAAAGTGGAAAAAAAAAAAAACGAGGAACTATTAAGTCTCCCATAAATAATCGGGCACTGAATAATAATGTTGCAATACAAAACAGTCTCTCTCGTGCTCTTCGGTAACAAGGTCCCATCCAATTTTAAATGACTCTCTCCAGCTTCCTTGGTCCCATCTGTCCAGCGCGGGATTGGCAGTTCACGCTACATTCACAGCCTCATTACGTTGACGTTTGTAGGGTAACTGAGCCGCGGCAGGCATGTGGTCGCCCGCCGCCCTCTCTTCCACTGCCAGTTTGAGCCCACAGGTGCGAACAAAATGGTACAAGGCAAGGGGAGAAGAGGGTAATGTCGTGGGCATTTCTCCGCCACAAATGGTATGTCTATGTATGGGAAACGAGTGTTAAGTCTCTCTCTCTCTCTCTCTCTCTCTCTCTCTCTCTCTCTCTCTCTCTCTCTCTCTCTCTCTCTCTCTCATTGTTCTCACTTCTGGAAGGCTTTACCTGTCTCTAGGATTTTCTTTTTAAGGAGTAATGAATGCACAGTGGGAAATATACAACAAATTATATCAGAAAGTATACTCACCAAGTCAAACAGGGACGCAGCTGGCACAGGCTGGCCTCTGAGGGCCTGAATATATTGCTGACCTGGCTGGTGCCTCCGGGCATTACAAGATTCAAACTTTTTTTTTTACTTCTCTTATCACAGCGATGTTGTGGCGAACCGCAGAGGCTGAGGATTTAATAAGTTTTATAAGCAATGATGTGTCTTTTTCTATCGTGAACAACCTTTCTTATACAGTAATACATTTAGAGTAGTAATTTCAGCACTCCTTGTATGATTGCTTAAACGTATGAAAATCCACAATACCAGTCTTATATTATCTCGAGTGGGAAAAATTACAGTGCATGTATAATTCCGAAAGAAAAAAAAAAATCACCCGTAATAAACTTGTGCGTATTGCCAAGTCATCGGGAAAGATGAGTAGCGGAGGGGAGGAGGGAGTGGAGGAGAGCAGCGTGTGAAGCCTCCGCTGACGATCCACCCTCGACCCTAATCATAAGTCGGTGGCTAGACGCCTGAGCTGAACACAGTATGCAAAGTCCCTGTGGTTGTGTAGGAAAGCTTTCTTTATGGCTTGCTTTTTTAATACTTACTGTGACGCAGAACAAAACACGCGATACATGGGCAAGCAGCACGACCTCATGCAGCAGGTACTTAAGCCCTGATGGCGGACATTAGTTGCGCGAGAGGTTTAGATGCCATTATTGTAGTTAAGACAGAGACTCGCTTAACCCCGGTCACCGTCAGTCAGGGGAGAGGAGGACGCGTGCACACACAGACACCAGCCAATGCATACTTGCTGCTCACGTACACGCACACCACGTACAGGGACACGGCATTCATACACATTACCCACCCACATGAGCACACACACACACACACACACACACACACACACACACACACACACACACACACACACACACTGACTCCTTTACTCATATCCAGGTGGTGATGATGAGTATCTGGCTTGAGTCACACCTTCACGCAGCATCTGTTCGAGTTAATATCACCATCCCGTTTTCTCCCGAGCAAGGCGTCTGTCTGGCCGGGCCCCGCACCGCGCCAGATAACGCCACGCACACCGGAGGCACGGGGTGGGAACAGCCAAATAAGTCACCCAGTTTCCTCAAGATACCATCACCTAATTTAGCAAGGTGTTATTCGCGGGTGGAGGTGGCATTTATCCTCTTTCGTGTCGCTGTGTGTGCATGTGTGTGTGTGTGTAGAGAGAGAGAGAGAGAGAGAGAGAGAGAGAGAGAGACGTACCCGACTATACATTATTTACGATTACTATTAAAGTGCGTACTTTTTTTTTCTTTCCTGCCCACATGTATATTATTGAAGGGTAAAAAAGTTTATATACATGTCAGCATATTTGTGAGTATATACTTTGGCAGGAATTCATATGCATTTTTTTACCGGACTTGTACACACACGCCAGTCATCTCAGGTGTACGTGCAGGTGTGTTCGGCAGTTTTTGTCCGTAGGTGTCCATGTCTGTAAGGTACCGGAGAGGGAGAGAGGGAGAGGGAGTGGAGAGAAGAGCTTATAGGTACCTCGCTGCTTTATCTTTACGGCGGAGATAAGGTGATGCGGGTCAGGTAGGTGAGGAGAGGTGGGCCGCCAGGTGAAAGTCAGCTTCATTTGCTCAGCGGGTCAGGGAGGTTGCCCAGTTTGAGGCGGACAAGAGGGAAGGGGGGAGGCGACGGGCTGGAGAGATTCGGCTTGTTTATCTTATATTTATGGCCTGCCTAATCTCCAATGGGTAAGAGTACTATACACATTGTTCCTCATTAGTTGCTGACGGACGCCTGTTCCTCTCTGGTTTGTCGATGCGCGTGACGGTGCTGGTTGGCTGGTGTTGGCTGACGAGCGGGTGATGTGCTGACGTCCTCTGCGGTGGCTGGACACAAAGAGGACCAATAAAACTAAGGATGGAGCAGAAAAACCTAAATCCTTGCCGTTAAAAAAAAGTTAAACACGTAGGAATCGCTCTCATTCCAAAGGTGAATTTATGGCTATCACCACTTAGCTTATCCCTAAATCCCCAGTGACGCGGTGATAGCAGGCGTCGGTGGCGTAAAAAGACTATTGCATATCCTTGTCTTGTATCACGGGTCGCTTTCAGCCTGAGAGGAGCGGCAGACACGTGGGTGGTCGTTGCAGCGGTGGTCCTCTCGAATCCAGATCAATTTCGAGCTGCGCCACGTACGACAATCGCACCTCTGAGACCTGCCGCCGCTACTGTCCCCTACTGATAAGGGAAGACACAGCGACCCTTGAAGAATCGGAAGTCAGTCCTCGCGAGAACTAATGGGGGATTACTGTCTATTTGTTAGCATTAGAGGAGAGTAATGAGCGAGGTCTGAGAGTGGCGGCTAATGGAGCGAGGAGTCCAGGTGCAGAACCCATTTTTCTTCCATATTTTTTCTGTTGTTTGTCCAGTGATTACTATTTAGATATGAAATGTACGGGTTTCAGTGGTTTTGCAGCAATGAATTATGGGAACCGACGGCGCTGCATGCTAAGTTTTCCGGCTACCATGATGGGGGATAAATGGTGAAAATGATTAAGTTATGCAGATTACAGTGTGGAGGCCGTGGATTTAGATAATGGTTTACGAGGGACACGTGGTGGTTAAGGTGAGTACAATGCGGTGCTCAGGTGCGGGATTCATCTTACGTATCACTCAACTGTCTGCGTCGCCGCTTGTGTAAGGTGGCTACGAAGCGACGCCAAATCTATAATCAAACACCATCCGTCTCCCCCATCTACTCATTTGGGGTCGCTGGCGCATCCTACCGAACACCTGAAGGCGCTGAGGGGGACGCCGCACCTGTCACACTCACCTGAGACAAGCGGCAGGGCATTGTATCCTAGCAACCATAACTTCTAACGCTGCCATTACTGCTGTCTTCGCCGCCGTAACCGCAAGGGGCATTAGGTCACCTTGCTCATCTTACTCCCTCCTGCCCACTTACTCTCTCCGTTCATCCATTTTTTTTTTCTCTCTGTCTCTCTCTTTCTCGCAATCTTATTTTATCTATCGCTTGTTTCTTACCATCTGCTTCAGTTCATACTTTCTCTTTCTCTTTTACTAGTTTCTTTCATCTTTCCTGCTTTTTATTTATTTATTTTTTATCTAAACATTGCCTCTATAAAAAAAAAAGATGTCATTATGTTTTAAAAAGGAGTTGTTGTCTTGAGCAAGAAATGATCACCATCCAGTGTAATTTATCTAAAAACTGCTCCCAGCTGAAAATGTTGGAATGCTAACAACATCCGGTGTTCTCAGGCGGTCACCCATCCAAGTACTAAACCCGACCAAACGTTGCTTAACTTTGCTGATCGAACAAAAAAAAAAGCGGTGTATTCAACATGATGTGGTCATTTCTCGAGTATTATCTTCTTTTATTCATCCCTTTCTTTCTTCCCTTTCTTTCTCCCTTTTTTTCATAATTTTCCTTCTTCCTTCTCTTGCTATCTTTTATCTATCTTTTCTCTCTCCTTCTTTTCTTGACTTCCATCCCTTTCTTTGTTCCCTTTCTTACTGTATCCTTCTATCCATCCCTTTCTTTCTTTCTTCCTGCACTAATGCGCCTCTCATTTCTATAGACTTTCTCATTTCGTTCTCCTGCTTACTTTTACTCTTTCTCCTGTCTCCTCCATTCTCCGCCCATTTCTCTTGCTTCGCTTTACCATTACTGCTCCGTGCACATCGTCTATTCCTTTTCTTTTAACCTTTCACTCCTCTTATATCCCCCCCCCCTTTTTTTTTTTTTTTTTTTTTTTTTACTTCTATTCCTTCTCCTATTCCCTTCACTTACCTTCTTACCTTCACACCTTTAGCCCTCCATGTTCCTTCTTCTTTCTCTTTCAGGTCGTCTTATTTCACTCTTCCCTTCTCATCCATTTCTCTCCCTTTAATCTTTCATTCCTTCCATGTGTGCGGTACCCTCTCGTTTCTCTCAATTATTCTATTTCGTTTTTTTTTTCCTTGTTTCATCCACACCTTTTGATCTCCACTTTCATTCGCCTCCTCCTTTCCTGTCTTTCCTCCTTCATCTGTCCCCTTTATTTCAACATTTTATTACTCTTATATGTGGGTTATTCCTTTTCGTTTCTCTACTATTCCATCTTCCTTTTCCTTTCACCTTTTGTTCTGTTCTTTCACTGTTCGCTTTCCTTCTTACTCTTCCTCCTCCTCAGTCGTCACTTTTCCATTTTCTTCCCTTTTAATCTTTCACTGCTCTATGTAAACTTCCTGTTACTTTCTCTTCTATTCCATCTCTCCTTCCTTTCACTTTGTCTCCATTTATCTCGCTATTCACTTTCCTTCCTTTTCCTTTCCTGGATGTTTACATTCCTTCTTTTGTAGGTGTTACTTTTATTTGTTTATTTGTTTTCTATCTCCTCTTTTTACTTCCTCTTCCTTTTCAGATCTCTCTTTCCAGTCTTCCTTCTCCTTCTGTGTGTGACATTCCCTTTTCTTTCTTGTTTCTCTATTTTCTTTCTTTCTTTCACTTCTTGTTCCTATACGCATTCAATTTCTTCTACTTCCTCTTACTTAGTTTTCACTTTCTAATCTTCCTGCTTCTTCTATGTGTCCCATTTCCTTTTCTTTTTTTTTTTACTTTTCCAGCACTTCCTTTCACTTCCTGTTCCCATACCTATCACCAGTTTCCTATTCAATTTCCTTCCTCTTCCTCTTTCTTAGGCCTCACTTTCCACTCTTTTGTATTGCCGCCGGAACACACTCTCAGGTGCTAGATACGTAGAGAGTCACACCTGGCCTCGCACTCGTATCTCCACCTGCATTATAAAAATATCTTCTCGAATCATCTCACTCGCCCGACATGATCAGCAGCGCTATTGTTGCCTTAACCCAAGCACATAAACACCTCACCACCACCACCACCACCACCATCGCCACCGCCACAATCACGGTGACCACTATCATTAAATATCTCCACGATCATCTTCGCTCCTCTGCAATTACCACCACTACCACCACCACCACCACCACTACAATCACAATTGCACTGCAGACAACAAAAGCACGAACAGCTACCATCACCACCAATATTACCACTACCACCGCCACCAATACTACTACCACTACCACCGCCACCAATACTACTACCACTACCACCACCACCAGTACTATAACCATCACCATCACTACACCCACTATTACTACCACCACCACCACCACCACCACCACCACCACCACCACCAACCACTACCACCACCACCACCACCACTACCACTACAATCATCACCAATACGATACTGCTACCACCACCACTACAAATACTACCACCACTACCATCACTACCAACCATACCAGGTATCCAAGAGAGAGAGAGAGAGAGAGAGAGAGAGAGAGAGAGAGAGAGAGAGAGGGTGGGGGGTGGGGGTCTTGCAGAGAGGCCTTTCAGTGACCCTCCCTCACCTCTCGCCCTTCTGTGACCTCTTCGTCCCAACCTCCGGGGTGAAGACGTGCCTGAGGGACAGAAAATAAGTACAAATAAATGTTTGGATCACGAATCGTATTGCTAATTACATCGACTAAATTTACGACATGAGTAGAAAAAAAAAACAAAAAACGCTGCAATTTAACGTCAAACCTGAAGTCATTCAGGAATATAATATTTAGAAACAATGTGCTTCTGGTGTGGCTTCTTTATTTCAAGACTCGGACCTAAATGGAACCGCAGAGGATGTAAGCTTTAGGCGAAGAAAAAAAATTACTTCCTTGTGTAACGTCGCGGCGGGGTGATGGATGAGCGAGGCGCGTGGAGCCGATGGATGCAGGGGCTTGTGACGGAGACGGATGGCGGTGCGGGGTGGGCGTATGGGCGAGGCAGCGCGGCATGGATGACAAGAAAGAGCGAATGCCATGGAAAAAACGGGCGGAAAATGCTAAGAAGGTACACGGCGGCGCTGGCAAGGTAGTATAACACGGGTTGTATCTCTCCTATCTCTCCCATCGAGCGGCCTTAATGACTTCCAGACCATTGTGCAGGGGGAAAAAAATGTAGCAGACAGGTGCGAGAAAACTTAGTCACGTCGCTCGCCCCTGGCCCCGAACATTCCAGGGCTCCATAAAGAAGACTGAGATGCTGTGTTGTAATGCTGAGGCGCCGCCAATACTGTCCACCAGACTCCGGGCACGACTCTTCCGTATGTCAGACGCTAATTCCTACACACCTGACGCTTACTATTAATTTCCCCTTATATAGACGCTCGTACCCGAAACTAAGACGCTTCACACGTAGCTGGGATTGCCTGTAATTAGCAGGAGGAGGAAGAGGAGGAGGAGGCGGAGGAGCAGTGGTAAGGTATCCTCTCCGTAAAGTTTATTGCCAATACAATTATCTGTGTAAGTAGAGCAGAGGATGTAAAAGCTTGACATCTTCTTTACGGTTACTTGCCTACTCGTCCAGAATACTGACGTTGGCAAAATGGGCACTTTTTTTTTTTATGTTTTTTACGCTATTTTTTCCCTTCTTTTTATTCTTTTTCTTTTCTTTCTTCCATTCTTTTGTTTTTCTTTCTTTCATACACACACACACACACACACACACACACACACACACACACACACATAATGGACGCACCCAACGCCCAATCTTGGAGGCATCTTCTGCTAACTCGTTTTCTTGGCTCTGTGGATTGGGTGGCGGAAGTGACAGTGACAAAGAACCGGGGAGAGGTCGAGGGGTCATACAGGAGGAGTATTGGTCGTGAACTGAACAAGACAATGGAGAAAGAGGCATTAGAAAAAAAGGAAAGAAACGGGAAAGGTCATAAAAAAGGAAGAAAACAGAGAAAGAACTGTGGATAAGGAAGTAAATGGAAGAAAAAAATAAACAAAAGGAAAGAAAGGGAGAGAGGACTGTGAATAAGGAAGTAAATGGAAGAAAAAAACACATAAAAAAAGAAAAGAAACGGAGAAAGAAGCATGAAAAAAGAAAAGGGATAAAAAAGCATAAAAGATTAAGAAATCGGAGAAAAAAAAACATGCAAAAGGCAGGAAATTGAGAAAGAAGCATGAAAAACGAAGAAAACAGGGTAAAAAAAATTAGGACGGGACTAAATGATCACAGGTGGACAGAGTACTTGAAAGGAGGAAATATTGACGCGTGATTGAGAGGCGCGAAAGATCAAATGACTCCGCCGGACGACCTACGAAAGCTTGTCCAAATAGCAACACGTCGATCTGCGGGTTACAAGGTTCATTCCGACACACTAAGTTATTTCGCTGCTTCTGGTGTTTTCTTCCTATCTAATTTTATGGGGATTAAGTAAATTTTTTTGTCAGCACAGTGGTCAGGTTGCTATTTGAATTTATGAGCTGTAGAAAAGAAAATAAACTAAATGGCTACATTTTTGTTTGTTGACGTGTTTCACAAATGAGATACCTTTCTTGTTTACAACTCAAAGGTTATGTTAATATTTCACAGCTGAAACTATAATGTTCTTACTGTATTACATGATTTGAACTAAAGTTATAGCCATAAATCTTTTCAAACAACTGCCTAAGTGAGGTCCCAAGCACCTTGTCGCTTCCCGGTGCCTCGGAGCTGTCAAGGCGAGTGGTGGGTGCCAATTTCAGCCCGACAAGTTTTTTAAAGAAGACTGCTGGGTGAGAGGAGAGGATGGAGAGCGGCGCTGGCGGAATAAATTGCCTCAATCTGGTTCGCTGGCGTTACCAAGTGCTGTGCTGCATGTCACTAGGTAAGAAGAAGCGTATTGCAAATTTACCTTTGTATGGGACTCGCCACGCCCACTGTTTTATGATTATTGAACGTGATTTACAAGTTTAGTGAGGGTGGCAAAAATAGAAGTACTGCTGTAACGCCCATTATAATTTTTGTGTTTTTGCATCGTCACAGCGAACAAAATATGCTAACTAAATTATATGTCTCGACGAAGCAAGTTATCACCTGTGAACTGTGCTTAGGTTCTTGCTTTCACGGTGATTTTATACACTAGTGAGATCGAGAGAGGGAAAAAATCCTAGGCAGTCGTCACTTGAGGACATGTAAATGTGATAATTCTATGTAGTTGCCTTGGGTTGGCTGATGTTTTACTCAGAACACCGGAGGGTACTTGTCCATGCGCGGGACTCCTAGGCTGGACACTGTAACGCCACTGTGGCCTCACTGCGCGGGGTCAGACGGCCTGCGGTGACCGAACACCTGCACCGCGCGTTACCCAAGACACTGGCAGGCTGAGGGAGAAGCCGCTGTTTAGCATTCCGACTCGGATTGACCAACGCCATTTTAGTCAAGCACGGACACAAAGCCTTGGCGCAGAGAAAGCAAGCAAGCAGGCAGGTATACATTCTCCATTTGTTTTCCTGCGAGGTTCATGGATTGCCGGCATTAGATTGTCTTACGTTCCTCCTGGTGAGACGCGGAAACTTCCAAACGAACGGAAATGAAGCGCGTTTGTTCATTCATGTCTCATTATTGCATAATTTAAGTCGATGTATGTAAAGAGATTCATTGTCGTTCTTGGCATCTTTCCTGGGTAGGTTTATTCTTGGCGTCTTAAGAGAAAATATTTACGCGACATACACGTTTTCGCTCCTTCCTCCCTGCACGTACATGCCTGCACGTAGCGCCGAGGAGACGTGTGCTGCATGTGTTCGTAATTTTCGTATTATAAGTAGTGATGCAAGAGTCAAGCAGGTAATTGATATGGTATTGGTGCCTGGCAGGCTATCAGCACTAACGGTGATGTGTGACAAAGTGCATGCCATCCGTTCATGAGGCGCTCTGGGACACTCAGTGGTGACCTGGGCCGCGGCGGCTCATCGTTATGACGAGCGGTCGCTTCATGCGGTGAAGACATCACGATAAATAACTGCCCTTCCTTGTCGCTGATGTGTGCTAGCATCATTGATGTGTAGCTGAGCAGTGTGCTGACGCGGCTGCACGCTGCAGCGGTGCACTGACCGCCGGGCGAGCAACAAAGACTGTCAAGAACTGCCGGCAGAGACAACGGCAATCTCTGTAAGCGTTTTTTTTTTTTTTTTTTTTCAAAATCCGAGGCACGAGTTACCTTATATGGCTGAGGCTGCAGGACGAGATCCAGTAGAACTATCTTGACTATCTGTGTGTCTAATGGATGTGCACAAAAATATATAAATGGTAGAATAAAAAAATCATTTTAATTGCGTCGTGTTCCGGTTGAGTTCTGATCGAAAAAAAGAAAACCATTAAAGTGTGTGCGTTGCTGTCCTTATAGGGAGGCCGCTCAATGGACTGACTACTACCGCTGCTGCGCCTCCCGGGAAAGGTTGTCTAGCCAGTAATGTTTGCAGGAAGTAATGATCACCCTGAGTGTGTCAGGCGCTGCGGCACAACCACTTGCCTTCCTAATGTAACTGAACCTATGTCCGGGTCAGAGAGAAAAACTGCCGTGCCAGTAAACAAAAGACAACTTCTCTGATAAAGACAGGGGGATAGTCTGTTATCGGTGTATGAAATATGTCGTCTGGAAATGACAAGCAAAGCTACTCCATGCAACATTGTGATCTGAGGCTTCACTAAATACTGGACACGATAAATTACGAGATAATAAAATGACCAGAAGTTTGGTGTCTTTACTCGAGGCAGAAGATTGGAAATTTATAAACGAATGATTGTATGCTTTTGGAAACATGAATGCCACAAATACGGGTGGTTTGCTGCTGCTGCTGCTGCTGCTGGATCTCTTACACAGCCTGAGTCCATCTTTTCTCTCGTTTGATGCCTTTTGTAGAACGCAATAAGCTGCCCATTACGGACTTCGAGTTTTTTTATATTTTCTTTTGTTCCAGACATAGTAGTATCCCTTGCCATGTTGTGATGCGCGGGACTAATCATGCGTTAATCTACAAGCTCGCCGTATGTCTGAGCTAAATGCCTCCCCAGGAGGTCCGCACGAGATCACAGGAATATTCCCGGTTTCTTTCTATTGCTAAAGTCTGATCGCTATCGCGGGCTGCCTGTTGACCCGGGAAAATATACGAGCGGCAGAGATAATGTCACTCGTTCTGAAATATCATCATCGTTAAAGAGCTTTACTTGTCCCAGCGGCCACCCTGCCACCGCATCCTGCCACCGAGTGCTCAGAGGCACCATAACCCCGCGTGGCGTCCCCATGCTGACCAGTTCTGGCCAGGGAGCGAAGCAGGACGTAGCGTTGCCTCAACTTTCACTCCAGTGGCTACGCTGGTGATGAGCTCAGAAACGCTTTAATTGCACATACCTCTAATTATAGGACTCAGTGACCAGTATAATTATATTCCGGTCACAGTCTTGCCGGGATATATGGTCGTTATAGCTTTTAATTATCTCTTCAGGTGATCACTCAAGACCTCTGAAGCCCATGGCAGAACTCGGCTATAATCTGGAGGGGCTTAATTACACGCTAGGAGAGAAGACTGTCATCTTAATAATTTCTGATGCGAGGGAAAGATGAAGCAAGTGCAGAGCCTCCCCCACACACCCAAAACCGACTCCTCGTTCCACGCATCGTTTTTATGTGACCCTCTCATGCCCAGGCCTTTCTTTCCCCGTACATCACTCCTCTTGCCTAAGACCCCATGCTGCAAGTCCTCGGGTAGGCTATCCTGCTCACATCTCCCCCCTCGTTACAGTAATCTCACCAAACAGAACCTTGCCCAGTCCCTACTCGACATATAAGCACACTGGGAACTATCACCCGCTGCCTCGCACCAGTAAACAAAAGAAGTGGTGTACGAATTTGTCGATGATGAACGGTTTTCAGAGCAGAGTCTTGACGCCCACCACTACCCTGCCTCCTCTGCCACGGGAGTCCTGCGAGAGTGGTGAGATATATTAATAAGGTGTTGTTATTGTTTTTTGCCGGCAAATGACTTCATCCCGCGGTGGTTTAGGAGGCCCGGCCAGGTAGCCGCCGCGCACCTGATGACAGGAGTGTTAATCGCCCCCGGATGGTACCCCTTAATTAGGAGCCATTATGCATGTTATCGGATCGTCTAAGGTTCAATTTAGACTAATTACCAGTATTAGCTAAACGTTCACGGGACATAAACCACCGGTAAGGGCAGTGGTCGGCCGGCAGGTGCGGCGCTCGACTCTCTTACGGCAATGCTAATGTCTAGGATGCATTAGATAGGCTGACCCGCAATGGATTATTTGATTTCAGGTTCAGTTGCGGTTTATTGTTTCGTTGTGTATTGTAGTTGGTGGCTTCCGAAACTGATGAGGCTTAGATAAAGACAGTAAGGTCATGAGCTAGTTTTAATTGGTGATGTTGGGGCGTTCAGGTCCTGTCTGGGTGGTGATGGGAGGGAGCAGAGAGAGAGAGAACGGTACATAAACACTAGGAAATAAGCTAAAAGCAGAGAAAAAGAGAGAAAAAAAAAGTAGAAATGTCAGAGAAGGAACGGCAAATAAAGGAAATGAAAACAAAAGTGCTGGAACAAAATATGTGTTTGTTTCCTCATATATTAAAAGATTGAAATCATAAAAGTAATCTTATTTTCTTCCGTATCTTTCTGCTTTATCCACGCCATATTCCTCTATCCTTCTTGCTCTTTATCTTTTCTCCACATTTTCTTTTCCGTTTTATTTCTTCCTTATCTTTCTCCTGCATTCAACCATTTTTCTGCTTTCTTTTATACTTTCTTCCTTCTCCTCTTGCACGAGTCTCTCTCTCTCTCTTTCCTTCTCCTCTTGCACGAGTCTCTCTCTCTCTCTCTCTCTCTCTCTCTCTCTCTCTCTGCATTCCTTTAACGCCTCGACTGAAAAGAAAAGAAACGCCTGTCTCGTAAGTCTTGTCGGGCACAAAGCCGCGACGCCAAACACTCCAGCACCGACACACGCACGCGCACAAAAAGGGGAGGGAGAAAAAGCCGAAAACCATTGGGATCATGTTGTCAATCTCGTCGTTAATGCTAAAAAAGAGACAAATAAACCCGCGCTCTTTACACACACGCGCACACACTGACGCACACAAGACATACCCACACTGTTCTCCTCTCCCAATCTTCCTCGTCCTCCCCACCTACTTTGTTCCCTTCGTCTCTCTCCTCCCAGCTTGCCTCTCCCACCTGCCTACCGCTGCCCATAAACGCCAGGTGTATCGGGCTCTCCTCCCACTACCTGTCAACGCCGCTCCTGGTGTTGCGTCGCCTCAGGGCAGTGGTGCCTCAGCTAGCGTGGGACGGTCGGATTGGGCTCTCGGTTACCTCCCTCCCTCAAACGCTCGCTTGCCCTACCTTGTCTGCCCTGCCTTGCCCCGTGGCTCCCGCATGACTCTATCGAAATGGGGTCTTGTTATGTGGTGGTGATTGGTATGGGTGTAAAGGTGGTGATGGTGTTGTTGTTGTTGTTGGTGGTGGTGGTGGTGGTGGTGATGGTGGTCGTTTTTTGCTGCTGCAATCATCATTTTCGTTGTCATCGTTATTTTTTATCACACATGGAAAAGTTTGTCATCTACTTATTGCTAGGCAGACAGACACAGACCCACGCGTGCCCACAGCGCATACTCACACACACACACACACACACACACACACACACACACACACACACACACACACACACAGAGAGAGAGAGAGAGAGACAGAGAGAGAGAGAGAGAGAGAGAGAGAGAGAGAGAGAGAGAGAGAGAGAGAGAGAGAGAGAGAGAGAGAGAGAGAGAGAGAGAGAGTCGCATATCTTGTAGGTTAATTGCCTCCCATACTTATAATAACGAGCATCAAGGCCTCGATAATTTGCTGAATATCTTCATAATGAGCTGGGAGAGATGAGCGATGTGATAGCGGCTGGGCGAGGAGGCTGATAACAAGATAGAAAAGAGAATGTACGAGGCAATATTCTGAGCCTGAAATGTACCGAGAAGGAAAGTGCGAGAGGAAAGAAGGGAAGGTCAGCGGGAAAAGAAAGGGTGAAGAAGATTACTTTTGAAGATGAGGAGAACCTTATGCAAAGAGAGGGAGAGGCTATTGTCTCTGGCGTATATAGGAAAGATAGATAGGTAGATAGATAGTTTAGTGACCATACGTACTGTACATGGTGGTAAACAGATACTAATCATGAAAAAAGAGGAAAAGAAAATATAATACAGCTAATCACGTGTACCCTCTTACACGGACACACACACACACACACACACACACACACACACACACACACACACACACACCCTGATATTCTATAGAACGTCTAATGCGGAATGTTTGTCTATGTCAGTCGGACGGAATTCTGACATGATAAATCGAAACTAAATCGTAGCTGACAGTTCACCGTAACATGTCTTCTAGAAGGAAAAGTGAGTCGTCAGCTGGTCAGTAGTTCATTGATCTCAACATAACCTTAACTTCGACGTTATTTCATCGTACAAGTGGTGATAGAGTTGATCTATTGCTGCTTGTTGTTCTTACATTCCAGTGCTTCATGGTGCTTTAAATCAATGGGGCAATGTCTTCTTTAATAAGAGTTCCGGGGTTTTACTGCTGAGTTGTTAGGAAGCTTTAAAAAGGTTAAATAAATTCATGGATGAGGGTTATAGGTGGAAGTAGGTAGGCATATCTCATGTAAGGCCTGGACTGTCCCGTGAAACCCTGATTACTTCTTACATATTTTTTTGTCATCTTCTTAGGTTCTTAAGTATTAAATGACGCAGGATCTCCTTTGCTACAAGTATCAAATAACACAGGATCTCCTTTGCCAAAAGTGTTAAAGGATGCAGTGTCTTTTCTTCTCCACCAATCGCTGAACGAAGTGTTATATTACAGACTAAATTGAGTGAATATTTTTTCCGGTTAATACCATGTATTGTGTTTTCATACCCGAATTACATTGAAGAGACGGGAAGAAATGGTCTTAGACACATGCCAAGCTGTATTTAGCCAAGGAGTTCATCTCAGTCAGTGGCGTTCATCCTTATGTGTGTGTGTGTGTGTGGACCGTGAAGAATCCAGTTGTGATATCTAATAATGATGTCACGGGCAAGGAATGGTGGGTAATTAGAGAGACATTCCTTGCTGGCCTCGACTCAAGACAGGAAACTGATCTCGTCCATCCTTCCTAACCACCGTCTTGGAGGTGCAAAAAGTGGTTGGAAATTTCGTAAACAGAGCTTTCGAAAATGAGTCTTCAGGAAGCGATTTTCTTTTATTTTTTTGTACTGAATTATAGGAAAAGTTTTAATGACAATGATTACAGTACGAGGTTTGATGGAAAAAAAAAAACTGTACAAATCTTGTTATTGGAACCTGGAAGAGACAAAAAACAGAGTATCTCAGAAGTAAAGAGAAATAAAATCTGTCTCCTGGCAACACGATCCTCACATGCACACAAAAATACGTGAGGATAGTATCGTAAAACTATACTTTAATAATCTACTTTCTCTTTAACTATTTGTCATTGTTCGAGGCTGGTGACGAACACATGTACAAACTAATTAGTGAGCGTCCCTCGAGAGGGTTGGAAAGCACCACTGAATTCCCAATGTGCGTGTTTTGTGATCCACACCGGCGCCCGAGGCTGATATGTGCCGGGTCTGCTTGGCTGCTGCTGCGGGCTACTGGGGACGCTGGTGTCTCTGGCAGTTGTGTTGTTAGCTGGGCGACAGGAAGTTATGCTGTATGAAAAAAAAAAAAAAAAACAGAACATTCACTAAATAGTTTGAGAGGCGACGTGTGGCGTGGTGTTAGATGTCCAATTGGCGGCTGAAGAAGCAAGTCGTTTTTACACGCACTAGATTCCTCATTTGTTACGCTATATGTGCTGTGACTCGAGGAAATGCTCCCTATTATAGTGATTTGAATGTTAACTTCACCTGACACAAAACACTTTTTTCCCCCCCCACTCTTTCTCTTCCTTTGTACTAACAAGTACTCTGCATTATTCGTGTTCTGAGTGCCTGGCTAAGGACTTTGATCTTGTTGCCCTCGCGGTTGGCAGTACTCCTAATCAAAACAAAACCACAGGTACTCAGTGCACCAGAGTAAGCAACGTTGTGTATAAATTACAGGTGATGCTTTACATGTGCCAATTGATCGCATACTCAGTGTCGATCCTGCGCTCGTGTTAATATTTTATGTACGACAGAGCCGGACATTAACAGTCTGCTTCTAGATGAGCATCATGTGTGTTGCTGGAGGGCGAAGGTTAATATGTCCACAAGGAATGACTTTAGAGGTCAGTCTCATTAGGGGGATGCCGGCCCTGTGTTTCCCGCACGCTGGCGGTGAAGGTTTGCTGTAGCGGCACAGTTCGTAACTTGACTTAACCTTGCGGGATGGCAGTAATATTTTCTCCATTATGTTTTTATTTCATTTTACT
>NC_087155.1:13571691-13579191 GCF_035594125.1 Scylla paramamosain | reverse complement strand
TCGCCTCTCATAGCACAGTCCGCTCCAGAAAGAAGCATACCATGACCAGCACAGTGGGTAAGGGTGGGAAGGGTGGGAGGGTGCGTGAATAATGCCCTGCCCGCGGTCACTCCAGAGACATAGGTTATGAACACCACTATGCCGGAGTATATTAATATGGTAATTACTGGAATATATTGATATGTGATTCAGGAGTGTATATATGACAATTAATTACAGATATATTGCGCGTTTGATAATTTATGTCCCAGTTCAGGTTTTGCAGTGATGTACAGTACGTGGCGCCACTGGGAAGTGAGCGACGCTAGTAATGGTCGTAATTAGAGCGTGACCCGGACTTAGCTAGAGGAGTGAGGGCGCTGGCGTGTTTTTTTTTTTTTTTTTTTGACGCAGCTATAAAATGCAACGAGTGTGGGTGGTGCTTATTTTTCGAGGTTGATGGTCTCGTCTCATCATGTACCGTAGAAAAAAGAAAAAAGAAAAAAAATAGACATTTTTCGAAGCTTCATTTCGTTGGGACAATCTGTTTTGCGCACAGCTGTGAAGGGAGCCTAGTGTGGGTGGGTTTTTTTTTTTTATATTTTTATGATGCCTCGTTATAACATGAGAGAGAGAGAAAAAAAACATTTCTACATTTCTCTTACATTTAATTGCCTGATATAAATTTTCATATTTTTTTCGTATGTTTTTGTTCCGGAGAAAAGCTTATATTTCTGTAACCTTCGAATCGTTAGTGCAGAAAATCCTGATGTTTTCACAGTAGGATATTTTCTTTTTATCTCCGTGGCTGCCCCTAGCGGTGTCAGAACACGTGTTTGCAGCCACCCTGGCTCACCTGCGGGGCCGCACCGTCCGCTGCCTCTTAATTGACACAGGCAACGGTGCAATGAGGAACTCCTCTACCTAACGTAATCAGTGTAATAACTATTGGAGAGGGAATAAGAACAAAGAAAACTATTCTTAGTAAGCTAACGAGTTGACTCTAATCCGTACATGCGACACCGCCGCTGCCTGACACTAATAATGGTGCATTGAATATGGAAGAAAACTCAAAACACGGTGCCAATTGCCGAATGTTTACGATGCAGTACAGAAACCATTAATATCATGGAGTGTTGCAATCAGGTGATGCGGACGAAAAGTCACTGAACCAATGCCCGGAACTGGCCAAGTGAACTCCTTAACAGTTCAGCGGCTTAATTCTTAAAAAGTCGCCTGGCTCGTTAAGGTTCAGCCAGGAATCTAGAAAAACTTAAGGAAGGAAAATAAGGGAGTCTGTCTCCACGAGAGTTGCAATTAGAAAACAAAATTTGTGTCCCGGGATGAAGTCAACATAGGAGTTTAGAAGGAAAGTGTGAGTGCGCAGCATACAAATGAGAATTAAAAACACATTAAAAATATTACCAAATAAACGCGACGTCCATAAAACGCAGTATACAGGAACCGGTACATAATGAACAAGCCGCGGCGAGGGGACGCTCATCAGCAGTCTGCCCACCAGCTTATAGTGGTCACAAATTTTGGAACAGTATGTTTTGCCACTCAGGAACCCGTCATGAAAGTGTATAGTTAATCAAGATCCTAAAGAGCTAAGTAGAGTGAAGAAAGGGATTGATTTGTAAGGTGTTATTAAGAAAGTGATCAAATGGGTCCGGGAAGTAGAAAGTATTAAATATAGAGCTGGCGGCGGTCCAAGGCAGTAATCAGCCGCCTTCACGTCACTCACCTATACGACCTGAAAATATCCTATTGATGAATCTATAGGGAAGAGACTGACCAGGGTAGCAATGAGAGCCATTTAATGTATATACTCATTGGACGGTGAATGCTGACAGTGGATGAGTAAGGTTGAATGGTGAAGCTGGTGTGCATGCGTTAGGGTGCCTCGCCACGACTGTCAGCTTAGTATCCCTTGTCTTTGTTAAGCACATACTTTTTTCAAGCTTATCCTTTGCCCTGCGGAAGACTGACTTCACCATTTGTTTTGTGATAATTGATAAATGAGCAAATAAAAAAGCTAAAAGAGAAAAAAAAATTTCTCTGTATTGACTATCTGAAGAATCTTAAGTTTTTGAAAGATGAAAAAAAAAACATGATAAGAATTAAGATAAAACATAACAAGGACTACAAATCGAAACAATATCAAAGTGGGTTCTTCAGTCAGTAAATAAAAGCGAAATACCACACTGTTTATCCACTTTATGGATAAACTCGTTAGACTATTAAAGTGCTCGAACCTTTTATTGCCATTCTCTCACAGCGACGCAATCAGACCAACAAAGGCAGAGTCAGTGCGACGGCCTTTACATTCATTCATAAAAACACCCTGAGATTGTGCGTAAGTAAACCCCGTGATCCCTGCTGGCCGCTTAAAATAGAAAGTTGATACCAGCCCCGCATAATGAAGTGCTTAGCGGTTATCTGTGAACACGAGGTCAACAAGGAGCTGGTGCCGTGCGTTGCGGTACGAAGCCAACACAGCAGCCTTGACTGAGTGACAGAGCAACATGTCCCACCGGCTTCCTCTATTGGAGCTACTTTACTTTAACCTGATATAAGTTGATTAAGGATTGAAGAATTGTATGCGGATCGGTGTCAAAGGAAGGGTTACAAAGAGGGGAACATGTGGTGGTGTAGATGTTAACGGTGAGGCAAGGAACGAGTTTTAAGATGCTAGAGAGAGAGAGAGAGAGAGAGAGAGAGAGAGAGAGAGAGAGAGAGAGAGAGAGAGAGAGAAGAGACGGAAAAAAAAGCACAGATAGACAGGCAAACAAAGAAACTGAGAGAAGCACAAGCAGATCGACAGACCGACCAACCGACAGACAGACAGACAGACAAATCACAATCACAGACAGGTAGAAAACCCAAGAGTAGACAGAAAAAGAGCCAGATACAAAGACAGACAGACAGGAAGAGAGAGGCAGGCAGATCGACAGAAAAAACAGACAAACTAATGAACTGGCAAACAAACAAAAAACAACAGGCAAAGAAACAAAAAGGCAACTTATGATCTCATGAAGCAGGGAGCAGCTGTGCATTCCATACGCTTTAACTCAGCTGCACACATCTGTGGCATTCGAAGTAAAAAAAAAATGTTATTGCCACTTCGTTCATTAGGCAGAAGTAATGACTGATGATAAATGGCAATGGTGGTATCCGGAAAAAAAAAAAATGTAATCAAAATGAGGAAGTCGATAATGTGCGTAAGAACAATTATAACAAATGCTCTTAGGACCTATTGAATTAGAGGATAAAGATGTGATAGAACAGTGAAAGATATAAAGAAGAATATTCTGCAGGGTTTTAAAGATGACGAGAATGAAAGCTAAATAATGGTATATTGGTATGATGAGGCTAAGGGAGAGTCTAAACTCTAGAGTAATGAAGCTATACAAGGATATTGTAAGAATGAGGAAATGAGGCTTTAAGGAAGTTGGCTGTTCGCTGTCATATTAAATGGAAATGATGGCATTAGAGTTGCCGGACAAAAAAAAGCGACGGTGTGGAAGAAACTGGTTGGATTGTTAAAGTGCTGGAGACTTTTATTATGTCATTCCTTCATTGTAAGTGAGAGAGAGAGAGAGAGAGAGAGAGAGAGAGAGAGAGAGAGAGAGAGAGAGAGAGAGAGAGAGAGAGAGAGAGAGAGATACTTGACCTTTGACAATATCTGCTACGCTCTTTAATTATTGCATTTGACTGGGACGGCATCTCTCCCAACAGGCGGGAGGGAGTGATGAAGCTTAGGCGCCACGCTCAGGAGGTCTGCGAACTCCCGGTGCTAATTGTTCTCCTCACTAATTGATTATGAATATTAATTGATTGCCTTTTTCTTCACCTAATTAAGTGAGAGAGGTCAGGGATCCGAGATAAGATTAGATAGCGAGACAATCAAGCGATAGATTAATAGATACAAAGAATACAAAGGCACATATGCTAAGGAAGACATGTTTAAGTAATTGCCGTGGCACGTACCCATAGCATAGAGAATGAGACTCGAGCTTGTATTTTGAAACACCTGGAATTCTCATGAGGATTATTTTCAAAGTGCGCAGAGATGATTAGTCGTTTCCATAGTGCTTACTTTTTTTTTCCGGTTAATGATGTAGAATATTTGTTACGCTGTCACTATAAGCATGAATACGTCCTTGAGAATACCATTAATTTGTGTTGGAGTCTGATAAATACAGTCGAGATAAGACGCAGGAACATTTAAGAATACTGTTACCAATACAAGAAAAGCGCAAAAAAGATAAAAAAAAAATGGTGGATAGGTAAGAATACTTGAGATATTTCACGTTATTAATAGCATTTCATTTGTTGGTTTATCGTAGTCTTTAAGCTAACTCTTCCCCTATTAGATCGCTGTTAGAGTTTCATTTGTCTTTTCTTTATAATCTACAAGCAAAGTCTTCCTCTAATTCCTGTATTGACTTAAAGCAAAGAATTTCATGCAGTCATTTCTCTTTACTAAATATTGCTCCTATATACTGACAATTTACCCCAAAGTACTCCCGCTAATGCCAGGTACGAGGACGCCTGATTAGATGGCCGCGAACAGGTAAACTTTCGATATGTAGGGGCCAGACCTGCGCGCTAACAGATACCATTGGGATTGCCGTCTGATCACAAAAGTTCGAGGCATCTTTTCTCAAGCGACGCCGCGGAGTATTGGAGGGTTGGAGAATGCTGAGGTCACCGCTTCGCCGACCCCTGTGAAAGGCTCTGCATTTAATTGTCTTTTTTGTGCGCTACGCCTTTCTCATTAATTGTCTTTTTTCGCTCCCAACTTCGAGCTAATTGAATATCTGAATTTTGAGTTATCTCGGAGCTACGGTTTGAGTTGACTTGCTATCTTTACATTCGTGTTCTCTACTTACTGTTTTGTATAATGTGGTACAGACGAGGTAAAGGATAGCGTGGGTGAGTGTGCTCCAGTACATGAATAGAAGAGAAAATGTTAAGTCCGATTATATGTTGTGTTGCCAATTAAGTTTTCGTTGTCGCTTTCGTTTTATTTATGTTCGTGTTGGGATTCAATATCTCTTTTTTTTTTTTTTTGTATGTCAGTAATATTTTATTGGATATTTATTTAGTCAGGGGGCAATATGTTGAGGTGTATTGAGGTACTATGTTGTTGTTGTTGTTGTTGTTGTTGTTGTTGTTGTTGTTGTTGTTGTTCCTCGTCCTCCTCCTCCTCCTCCTCCTCCTCCTCCTCCTCCTCCTCCTCCTCTCCGTCTTCTTCTTCTTCTTCTTCTTCTTCTTCTTCTTCTTCTTCTTCTTCTTCTTCTTCTTCTTCTTCTTCTTCTTCTTCTTCTTCTTCTTCTTCTTCTTCTTCTTCTTCTTCTTCTTCTTCTTCTTCTTCTTCTTCTTCTTCTTCTTCTTCTTCTTCTTCTTCTTCTTCTTCTTCTTCTTCTTCTTCTTCTTCTTCTTCTTCTTCTTCTTCTTCTTCTTCTTCTTCTTCTTCTTCTTCTTCTTCTTCTTCTTCTTCTTCTTCTTCTTCTTCTTCTTCTTCTTCTTCTTCTTCTTCTTCTTCTTCTTCTTCTTCTTCTTCTTCTTCTTCTTCTTCTTCTTCTTCTTCTTCTTCTTCTTCTTCTTCTTCTTCTTCTTCTTCTTCTTCTTCTTCTTCTTCTTCTTCTTCTTCTTCTTCTTCTTCTTCTTCTTATTCTTCTTCTTCTTCTTCTTCTTCTTCTTCTTCTTCTTCTTCTTCTTCTTCTTCTTCTTCTTCTTCTTCTTCTTCTTCTTCTTCTTCTTCTTCTTCTTCTTCTTCTTCTTCTTCTTCTTCTTCTTCTTCTTCTTCTTCTTCTTCTTCTTCTTCTTCTTCTTCTTCTTCTTCTTCTTCTTCTTCTTCTTCTTCTTCTTCTTCTTCTTCTTCTTCTTCTTCTTCTTCTTCTTCTTCTTCTTCTTCTTCTTCTTCTTCACGGTTTATTTTCATTGTTTATAAAGTTAATTTTCTTATTACCACTTTCGTTTCTAATGTATACTTAGATACTCATCAGCAATTAACTGAATGGTGCATTTGAACAACAGCAAAATTATTATCTCTATTGACGCTCATCTCATTGCTTTTCCATCTGATCTTCCTTGTCTTCATGCTGACCCTCACTTGCCTCTTCCCCCTATTTTTCGTCCTCCTCACCCTCCTCCTCCTCCTCCTCCTCCTCCTCCTCCTCCGCCTCGCCTTCGGCCGTGGCTAGGGGTCCAGCGGTGCCTCGTGGACACACCTGCTTCCTCACCTCCTTACTCACGCGTCGAGCTGCCACACCTGCCAATCTTTACGCATCTGTTATCTTGTTCCATCTCACCATACATGTAACTAGTGTAGCTTTTCCTGTGTGCTTATTATATTTTTTTCTCCTTCGATTACTTTTCTTACCTGGTGTCAGAGTCTCACTATGGCATTACTATCACTAAACATTATCATCTGATCAGGGCTGGGTTTCTCTCATTAATGAAATGCATTAAAACAAAGCGTTTTTTACCTCGTTATTTTTGCTATGGGTGTGGAAGGCGAGTCTGATTGATTCCAGGTAACCACTACAGCACTCATTGGCTGTGCCGGGTGTATTGTGGCGCGCTGATTGCCGCCTCACGTGTTCATACCCTCGCAGCGCAGCAGTTTTTTTCCTCTTTCTTTCCTAGACGATTGTAGCTTCCGATGGTTGACGAGTTTCGTGCCCTGTTTTGTATTAATACTGTGTGTGTGTGTGTTGTTGTGTGTGTGTGTGTGTGTGTGTGTGTGTGTGTGTGTGTGTTTAATCACAGCACGATACTATCATTATAAGAATGTTCTTATGGAATGAACTGCTATCGCTCGTTTGTCTGTAATGTTTTTTTTTTTTTGTCATACCAGTGACGTCATCGCGGCCTCAGGTGATCGCCTCGCAGATTGGGTAGAACCTCTCAGCTGGAAAATTATTTCATAGTTTAATCGCTTGTGAAATTCAATTTTAACCTGAATCTTTATGGTTCAAGTTTTGTCCGATCAGGTCTCTCTATTTTTTTGTTCGTCTCCCTGTAAACCTTTTAAAAGCCTCGTGCGTCCTTTTTGATTGATAATGCTCAACCCAACAAAGACTTCGGGTAAATATTTTTGTTCTGTCTTTCTTATTTACTTCAGTGCAATTTGATAGTTCACCTCTAGATAAACTACACTCTATGAAATTGGGTGTTCTCTATATTCTTTAATTTTTTATTCTTTTCTTCCCATTAAGGTTTCTTTACAAATAACGCATCTGCTTTCGTCTTTACTATTCTTCGTATCTTATTATTATATTAGATAGTGCAGCTTATCAGAAACAACCATGTAAGAGTGCTTCTGTTTGTCCAACCATTGTGTTCATGTGTGCTTGTGGACAAACATAAGAAGTACGCCTCTCCTGTGCGTGGAAAGGAGTGGCAAAACTTAAGAACAGGCTAAGTGCACCGGCCATTCGTGTCGTCACTTCTCCTCTCTTACCTCGCTGTCCGCAGTCTTGTGCAATGTGCCTGACTCTTGCTTTT
>NC_087155.1:13554191-13566691 GCF_035594125.1 Scylla paramamosain | reverse complement strand
TGCTCATTTTGCTTTCAATTTCTCTCAGTATGAGGAGGACAGTGCTGATAACCTCCAAGCACCTAGATGTTAAGAGATCTAAGCTTAGAGGTGGTCTTTTTTTCCTTCAATTTTTCTCAGTATAAAGGGGACAGTGGTGATAGACCCTCAAGCACCCAAACATTATGAAATCTAGGTTTACAAGTGCTATTTTCCTCTTCAATTTCCTTGTGTGTGAAGGGGACAGTCTGGTGCTGCCGCCTGAAGCACCCAGACGGACGAGATCTGCTTGGCGTCTTGACGAGTAAGAGGAGGCCATCAGGCGATAAGGCGCCGCCCCGTGTATAGCTTAATGAGGGGATAGTGGAGGTGTTGAGTGAGGGATGGAACCGCGCCTCGCACCGACAGGCGACGCCGATGCCCTCCCCGTGTGTGGTGAAGGACAAGCATCAGGCAGGACACACCTCACACAGGCGCCTGTTGGTGTGGTCCCTTGATAATTGGCCATTTGTTTACGCCTGCGACTGTGTGTGTGTGTGTGTGTGTGTGTGTGTGTGTGTGTGTGTGTTACTAGCAAGCATTATCATCACTTTTTATGACTCTTTTTCTTTTTTTTTATATAGTTGGTCTTCCTTCACACAGAGTTGTAGAATAAATAGAAAATGTAAATGCAGGGAAAGAAATAACAAATCGGCTGCTTCTTTTGTGGTGGTTGTTTTTCTTTTTTTTTTTATGTGAATATGTAAATTCCGGAGAGGAAAGCCTTTCTATCCTCCACTTTTATCCCTTTCTGTTGACTTTTACGTTTACGACTCTCAAGGACTGGGAAGATATGCTACGTAAATCTTTATCACTACCGGTATTATTATTATTATTATTATTATTATTATTATTATTACTTTTATTATTACTATTATTATTATTATTACTATTATTATTATTATTATTATTGTTATTATTAATATTATTATGGTTGCATTTTGTTACCACTACTACTACTGCTTACTGCTACTGCTACTGCTGCTACTACTACTACTACTACCACCACCACCACCACCACCACCACCACCACCACCTGTACTACTATTATTACTACTACTACTACTACTACTACTACTACAATTGCGATAACCATTTTTCTACTACACCTCTTTCAGTATGCTTAGACGGTGTTCCTGTTTTGCACATAAGTAATGCTAGTGTCCATCTAAACATTTTGAGGTCAAGAGGCGTGCAGCTGTGGGTGGGAGGGAGCTGTGGGCGGTGGGTCGGGTGTGGGGAGGCAGCCGAGGGTGGGAGGTAGCGGTATGTGGGAGACAGCACCAGCATCCAGACCTCCCACACCTCCCAGGGAACACCACTACGGGACAACTTTCTACTTGAGACATAAAAATAGTGGCCGCCCATCTATGCGCGCACTGATCGGCCCATATATCACGTGTACTTTTTCTAGGCGATGGCATTGTTGAGACTCAGGTTTTTATTATAGCAAAAGGGGTTGTGCCATTTAGAGGGAGACAGGCTGTGGGCTGGCCTGAGTGGTATACTGCCTAGACAACCGACACTGGCTAGATGGGAGGCTGAAAGGTTACTCCGAATACTGGCGGCTGATGGCTTGGCTTAAGGTGAACAACTAAAAGGTTGGTTGAAGTGTGTAACTGATGGTTCAATTTTGGGTGGACATCGCAAAGGCTATTTCGAGTGCAAGGTTCAAGTGATACCCTGAGTCCGCCACTGCTGCTGAGGATATAACGGAGCTGGGAGTTATAAGATGACTGCATTGGGTGCTCGTATAAGAAAGGTTAGATTAAGTGGGTTACAAAGAGAGCACTTGAATAGATTGCATGTTTGTACACTTATCATACTTAAAGATCAATAATTGAAAGGCGTAGTAGGCAAGGCGCTCAGTGGATTGATGAAATTGTTGGCTGATTAACTGGCTTTCTTGTGCGTTGGTGGGGTGACTGCTTGTTCATGGGCTAACTGATTTCCTGACAGCCACTTTTACGTGCTGCCGGCAGGTGGCCTAATTTGCAGACTGATTCGTTAAAGTGGTAGCCTGGGAGGACGGATGGTGGCCAGTATCAAAGGGAGCATGAGGAAACTCTCTTACGTACTGGCAGGCTGAGTGGCTGGCTGGTTTGCTAGATGGCATTCTGGTTAGTGATCCTGCGAGTTAGTTAGCATCAGGTGTTCTGGACTGAGTGGCATGATGGCTGTTTGACACGCTATCTGACTGGGTGAGTGGTTGATGGTCGGTTGAATGACTGAGTGAATGGATGATTGATGGGCTAAGTGACTGTGTGGCTAACTGGTTGACCGAATTTTGGTTGGCTTGATGACTGGATATCTGGTTGATTCGTTGGTTGAGTGACTAGTTGGTAAGATGAGTGGCTGCATGGCTGGCTAACAAACTGGTCGACTGCTTGACCGGCTGATTGTTAGGTTGATTAGTTGGTAGGTAGACTGAGTGACTGGATGGCTACGTGGATGGTAGGCTGGGTGGTTAGGTGGCCGACTGGGTGGACGGTGGGATGAATGGCTGAGTGGCTGACTGGTAGGCTGAATGGTTGGGTGGATGGTAGGTTGAATGGCGTAGTGGCTGAGTGGTAGTCTGAGCGGCTGTGCGGCTGACTCACTCCTGTGCTCCCCGGGTGACCCTGAATCATCAGTAACTGTTGGCCGGGTCAGCGGGGAACCTCATGATTGATACGTCACTAGAATCTGGAGCACAGAGAGCCGGGACTCTGCTTATCGCTCCGCCTATCTCACACTCCATCTGTCTCTGCTTACATCTATTTCTCAGCCTGTCCGTCTTGTTATGTGCCGGGCCGCCATTCTATATTTATGCGTCTCTTCTCCTCCTCTATCTTTATCTTTCTACATATATCGATCCGTTTTTATCTATGCCCGGATGCTTATACATGGGTGTGTATATCTGTCCTTTCTTGTATTTTCCTTAGTTTATCACGGCGTTCGTCTTGCTCTCCCTTGATTATCTGTATTGTTATCTTAGCATTATCCGCCACACGTCTGCTGCTTGCCTTGGAGGGCCAGCGCCTGTCTCGCAAGCTTTCGTTCTGTGTATTTTGCAGTGCCGGCAGAGTGCAACTGTGCTGTGGCCACTGGATCTGTTTACTTCAGCGT
The DNA here is from genome assembly GCF_035594125.1 of Scylla paramamosain. Taxonomy (NCBI): domain Eukaryota; kingdom Metazoa; phylum Arthropoda; class Malacostraca; order Decapoda; family Portunidae; genus Scylla; species Scylla paramamosain. The sequence goes on along the minus strand of NC_087155.1, from coordinate 13,563,565 downwards.
AGACCCGGGTGGTGAGGCCTGGCGGGTCATATATTAGCCTATAAATGACTGAATAACTAAGCAATAGGTGCCATTCATCGGCATTTTACCCTCCGCCACTTCTTCACCGCATTCCATCACCCATCCCTCCCCCAAGCCACCACCTGCCATCAACCTCTCACACACGCCGCTGCAACGCCCGTCCTCCATTCACTGTCTTCCGTACACTTGGCTTCACCATCATTCTGCAGCCACTTCTCCCTCACCTATCAATCCGGCGCGCCTCATCCATGCAGAGCCGCGGTGTCTTTCCGATACATCAACAAGACGCGTCCTGAAGGTTCCTGTTGGATAATGAGGCACGAGTAATCCTCTTAGCAGCGAATGGCGAGGCTCCGTCACCCGCCAGCTGGCCACACCCTGCTGCACCACTCTCTCTCTCTCTCTCTCTCTCTCTCTCTCTCTCTCTCTCTCTCTCTCTCTCTCTCTCTCTCTCTCTCTCTCTCTCTCTCTCTCTCTCTCTCTCTCTCTCTCTCTCTCATGCTTAGCACACCTCGTCCTTCTCATCTCCCAATCACCTGCTCATCACACAGCATTCCGCAGCACCCAGGACCCCCGTCACTCTTGAATACATAGTTTGATACACGGACAGCCACATAACTAATAATGCGCTGACCGAGGGATGATAAGATGTGGACATGTTTGGGACGAGAGGGGGACGGAATGCCACTGAACTGCAAGATAAAAAAAGGGAGGAAAAAAATATGATTTCGATTATGTAATTTACCGCTTAGTTCTTATGTATGCAAAGGACACAAAGCTCAGAAGTCTGTTTTATATCTTCCTTTCCTTGTATTCTCTCTCTCTCTCTCTCTCTCTCTCTCTCTCTCTCTCTCTCTCTCTCTCTCTCTCTCTCTCTCTCTCTCTCTCTCTCTCTCTCTCTCTCTCTCTCTCTCTCTCTCTCTCTCCTCCCGTACTCTCGTCCCCACTCCCTGCAACTCTTCTCCTCGACTTTATTACCGGTAGAGGTGATAAAATATGCATGTCAGGAAAGCCGCGGGTGAATTCCATCTTTGTAAACGGTATAAGAATGTAGAGCATTTTCTCTGGTGTAATTCAAGCTCGGCTCCTGTCATTGCCGGAAGGAGAACAGCGGGTCTGCGCTTCCTGGTCATCCGCGGAGTGAGTGTTCGGCAACATTTTTGATTTATGATAATTCCATCCCCCTGAAAGTATATAAAAAAGCAACGGTGTCTGATAATGCTATTTCGCGTTTAGCTATAAAAAAGGAAATTAAAGGGCATACTTGATAGAAACTGTGTGTGTGTGTGTGTGTGTGTGTGTGTGTGTGTGTGTGTGTGTGTGTGTGTGTGTGTGTGTGTAATAATAATAATAATAATAAACGGTTTATTATTTAGGCAGTTGACAAACTGAAAATGTACATAGGGGATGGGGAAAAACTTAACATTAATCCTAACGGTAAGACTAATCTAGGAGAGAAATACTATTGATTGATGGCTCGCACCATGGTGGGAATCGCACTGAGGCTGTACCGGTCCGTGCGCGGCGCCTTCAGGGGCGTTATTTTGTTGTGGTGTCTGGTGGCACGGACAGGGCGAGGCGCGTCGGGCGGCAGCATGTCTCTGAGACGCGGATGATGCAGTAGTCCCTTCCCAAACTTCTCCAGAGCCTCTCGGTGCCTGGTGGATATTCTGGACAGACTCAGGGTGGTCAGGGCTTCTTCATAGGTGGTGTATGCAGGGCCAAGGATGACCCTGCACGCCCTTTTCTGCACACTCTCTAGCTGTAGCTGTTGAGTGTGTGTGAGGGAGGAGGACCACGCTGGGGAGGCGTACATGAGTTTGGGGAGGATGAAGGTGAGGTACACCCCCCTTAACTCATCTGTCGGCGTCCCCAGCGACCTGAGTCTGCGCAGCATGTACAGCCTGTAGGTAGCTGATCTCACGGTGCTGGCGACATGCTGCTTCCAGGTCAGCTGGTCGTCCACCGTGACTCCGAGAAGCTTGGCACATTGGACCACCTGGAGGGGGTGAGGGCCCACTGTGAGCCGGGGAGGGGGCACTGGTACAGAGGAGGTACAGAAATGCATCACCACAGTTTTGCTGTGGTTGATGGTCATCCTGCTCTCCTCTGTCCACGTCTGCAGTCGCTCCAGAATTGCTTGCAGTGGCGAGTAGTCCGGGTTCTTGTTGGAAACTGGGACGCCCACAGTGCAGTCGTCCACATACTTCCAGCGATGGGGGGTGTCGGTGAGGGCGTCGTTGATGAGGAGGAGGAAGCATAGAGGACCCATCTTGGTCCCCTGGGGGACTCCACATGTCAGCTGTTGGAAATTAGAGACAGAGCCCTGATAGCGAACGGCCTGACGTCTCCCTGTGAGGAAGTCGGCTAGCCACGCTATCAGATTAGGAGGGAGACCCAGACTTACTGCCTTGCTGATGACAACAGTGTGATCAACTAGATCAAAGGCTTTTTTGAAGTCGACAAAAGCAACAGCTAGAGAGGTGTTTCGCTTGTCCAGGTGGCTGTGGATGAATTCAAGGAAGCTGGTCAGGTAATGTGAGGTGGAGGTGGCTTTAATATTTCCGAATTGTCTGATATCCACGGTGTTACAAATTTTGGTGTATGCCCAGTCATATACAAAATCTTCACAAATAAGGCTAGGGATGGGGGTGATAGAGACTGGCCTGAGGTCATTGAGTGACTGAGGACTGGAAGTTTTGGGGATGGGAGTGACATAAGATGTCTTCCAGTCCGCGGGGCAAGAGTGTTGGGAGAGTGAGGCGTTTATTATGGAGCATAGCGGTGTTGCTAGCTCTACAGCAAATTCCTTGTAAATTTTTATAGGAAGGTCAGTGGGTGTGGTGGATCTTGGTTTAAATTTAAGTATTCTCTTAAAAACATCCATCGCCTGGACAGTGTGTGGAGGGGAGGGAGCGGGTGTGTGTGTGTGTGTGCCATAGCGACCTGAGTGACGGGTCATGCTATAGCCGGCAAGGGGAGTCACACCTCCGTTACCTTCGCTATTATGACCCGCCCTTTGCCTAGCTGGGCGGCGTCGCCCTCTGGACAGTCGGTGGTCCCGCGATATCTTGACAGCTTTCAAAATAATTACTCCCTGGAAGGTTATTAGAGCGTGGATGATCCGAGCGTTAGGGCGATCAGCGGATGGGATAGCATCGGTGCCATCAGATTGGAGGCCGGCAGGTCTCTAGGCGCAGGTCTTATCTGATGGCTGGATATATGTAAATATTCTGCGTGGTGAGATTGCACTGTAAACATATTATATATCCCAATATTTATGGAGACATGCATGCGCACGCAGGCATGCATGTTGACACAGGACACAGGTGTGTGTGTGTGTGTGTGTGTGTGTGTGTGTGTGTGTGTGTGTGTGTGTGTGTGTGTGTGATATATATATATATATATATATATATATATATATAGAGAGAGAGAGAGAGAGAGAGAGAGAGAGAGAGAGAGAGAGAGAGAGAGAGAGAGAGAGAGAGAGAGAGAGAGAGAGAGAGAGAGAGAGAGAGAGAGATTTGTAGCACTGCGCTCTTTAGCTTTCACAAAATTTAGTAAGACTTTCATTAAAACAAATTTAACATATTGCACTTTCATATGCTTCCTATTATGAAAATTAATTTTTCTAATTAGATTCTATGAAACTGAAAGCGGACCAAGACCTGGACCAGCTGGTCTCGGTCAGGTGTCCTTATGAAGAGACTACCGTCGTGCTGAGCTTGTGTCTCTCGCCTCTCGTGTCTTTGTATGAAACGGGTGTGAGTCTGTATGCATAATATGTATGTGCATACATATACAGATGTATGTTTTTGCATATCGATGTGTATAAGTATCTATGCATGTATAGTCATGCGTATTCATACGTTCATTTATGTTGTTTTGCATGTATTCAGCTGTAATTCGTTTATATACAAACCAATATACTGTCAATCTGCCTGTCTTTACTTCTGCATGCATTTATTTATGCATATGTTTCAATGTATATGCGTGCACGTTGATAAAATTCTCGTTCTCAACTTTTGTATTGTCACATTAAACATTAAAAAAACATTATGAAATAAGCTGTGCAAATAACCTTATAAATAAAGTTCAGTTTGGTGACAGTGGTGTGGCTTGCCTGGAGCTGTTCATTCATCACGCATAAGAAGTCCAAGAAAATCACAAATTTGAAAACAAAGGAATATTTAGAAACTGACAACATTGTTCGCGTTTAGATAATTAATTAATCTGAAAGTTTGGATTTGTTGATGACACTAATTTTCTTTCAATTTTAATTTCTTATTTGTAGAGAAAATTTAACGAGAGTAGACTGGAATATTGACAACATGAAGGAAAATAAAATAATACTTGATCGACATAAAGACAATGCAGTTTGAAGTTAACAATATAATACCGAGGTCAGTTGAGAAATACATCAGGAAGACAGACCACGAGATATAGGGACCTGCTGAGCAATTTTGTCCATGCGAAGTAAAATGGTCGAACTCCCAATAAGGATGAGTGGACCAAGCTGGAAATTTAATTCATATTATATATATATATATATATATATATATATATATATATATATATATATATATATATATATATATATATATATATATATATATATATATAAGTATATTTATATTTTTCTTGCTGGGGACTGGACACGGCTGCCATTTATGATGATGATGATGATAAGGAGGTGGTGGAGAAGAAAGAGAAGAAGGAAAAAAATGTGTGTGTGTGTGTGTGTGTGTGTGTGTGTGTGTGTGTGTGTGTGTGTGTGTGTGTTCTTATTATCTGAGCAAGACATAAAAGTAAAGTCGGTAAAAGCCCCAACAAGGTAAGTCTAAATTTTCACTTAGGAAGACACAAGACAGAAGCTTCCCGATCGAATCTCGCTGATCACTTAACAATTCCTTGAGGTCCATTCACTACTGCTGATCATGACACTACGGCCCCAACATGGAAGTAGAAACTATTCCAATACCGCAATATACATACTCATATACAAACTGTTAGAGAATTTATAGTGCGAGTATTCTTCGTTGTCTTTAACCCCAGTGAGAATCTAAATTGACCCTCGAAAGTCTACGCAGTACTTGCATTTGTGATTGCTGAAACTGAGGATTATAAACATGTGTTATTGACACTGGTATTTCTTTATCGCGTAATTAGCAATGGAGGTCTTTTTTCTTTTGTTGTTGTTATGGGTGAGGTCATGGTTGTGGTTCTAAATGTTGCGATTGTTGATGCTACAAACACTTCTTCGTGCTGCTGGTAGTGTAGCTGTAATTGGGGATGCTGGCCTCACAACGGCTGCTACTGAATGCTACTGCTTCTTTAGTTTTTTGTTGATGTTAATAGGACCACTACTGCTGCTGCTGCTGCTGCTGTTGCTGCTGCTGCTGCTGCTGCTGCTGCTGCTGCTGCTGCTGCTCCTGCAGGTGCTACTACTGTTACGGGGGTCAGGGCTAACTGACACCTGAATACCAAACAGGTGAAGGCCTTACAAACGAGGCCACTTACTCTGAATCCAGGCAATTAAGACCGTCAAATTGTCCCCCATAGACGTCTGACCACTGGAACAGGAAGCCATAGGAACCAGAAGAACAAAGAAACATCTCACGTGTCTGACATCTGACACGGAGCGTAGGCAGGAGAGCGTTCCTATTAGACATACAAACCTTACCGCCCATTTATTAACATATACAACTAAACACGACTTTTCCTCCTCCTTCTTTTACGTTAAGTTTATTGCTCATACTTCAGCGGCGGCCTTGCAAGAACATTAAATTTCCCCGGGACATCAGAACTCGTCCAAAATACCTAGGTCTCCATCTTCAGGCAAGGGGAGTTTAGTTTTGAGTATTAGTTGGAGAGGAGGTTGTGTGATGCAGCGGGTATTCAAGTCCCACAGGTTTTGGAGTCTCAGTGGTCGTCAGGTTCCGAATATCTTCAGGTCATCAGGCTTTGAAGGTCTTCAGGTCTGGCCATGCACACGACTAATCTGATTTAAGCTTACCTGGTGCGCGAGGTAATTAGGGTTCACCTGCGGGAGGGTAATTAGAGAGAGAGAGAGAGAGAGAGAGAGAGAGAGAGAGAGAGAGAGAGAGAGAGAGAGAGAGAGAGACCCCCTCGTAAATTGTGCAAGGGAGATGTGGAGGCAAACTTAAGTGATGGATGCATGATGAGTCCACCGTTCTGAAGAAAGATGACGGCGTTCCCTCCCCTCTGTCAGCACACACACCACCAGGAAAGCCTCTATTAAGGCCTGAGCGGTCCTGAATTTTTGCTGACATAACTCTGCCGCGCCACTACCACAGGGAAACTCAATCCTAGATGGAGTGCAAGATTAATAAGTTTATGCCTGGTATTATCCGTGATTACTGGTGGGAGTCTGGCGCCGTGGTCATTGTGCCTCGGGTTTATGGGTCGAGGCTCAGACGAAAACGAAAACAATAAGTACAGCAACCCTAGTATAATGTGGTGAGGGTTATCTCGTGAGAACAAACGCGCATCGCCGAGGGTTATCGAGAGGCATCTGACACTACCAGGGAGGGAGGTAAGAGGATTCTGATTCCTTTGTCTCTCCTGAGGTTACGTGAGAGCCGTAGGAGGTCGTGAGGCATTGTAAGACCGTCTTGCTCCGCTCATTTATCTGTGCTTTTCTCCATTAGCTTCATAACTGCCATCGTTTTCTGCCTGCATGGCCCCAGTATACACAAACCCTGACGATGCGTGGAAAAGGCCCAAGAGTGACGAGCTTCAAACGGCCGGGCGTGAGACGAGGATAATTCCACTTTTAACGTTCTTGCCGGTATACGCTCTGCAGGCGCTTGTGAGAACAGTGCAGCCTTGAACGAGATACTTGAGACAACAGACGAGTTACACGCAGCGACGGGGGGAAAAGTTACGTTCAGGTCTTGCCTCCAACCCAGTTTTACTCCTCGGCGGGGAAAGTTTTCAATACCATCCCTGATAAAATTTTCGGTATTTCACCACTCCAATATTTTTTTTACTGCGTTTCACTTTACATGTTTTTTTTTTTTTTTCCTTTTCAGTTTTCTTTTATTACCGAGCGAGATGTTGGAAGTGGTGGTGGAGTGGAGGAGGCGGTGTGTGTGTGTGTGTGTGTGTGTGTGTGTGTGTGTGTGTGTGTGTGTGTGTGTGTATAAGCTGAAAAAGGCAAGGAAGAGAGGAGTCATATGTAGGATAAAGTGAGTGTTGATGATGGGGAAGGAACAGGAGAGTGGCGATGACTCTGTGAATGAAGACAGTGGAAGAAAGAGATGTCTGTGATGATTAGGGAGTGAAATGTGTGTGTGGTGGAGAGAGAGAGAGAGAGAGAGAGAGAGAGAGAGAGAGAGAGAGAGAGAGAGAGAGAGAGAGAGAGAGAGAGAGAGAGAGAGAGAGAGAGAGAGAGAAGAGAAAATAGAACCGAGAAAAGAAAAGAAACGAAAAGGCAGGATTAGAAGAAGAAAGAGGAGGAGGAGGAGGGGAGGAGAAAGAAGAGGAAGAGCCGGGGGAGTGACTGGATGGGCGGTGGGTGGCCTTAGATAAACCCACAAAAGGACGTAGGACCTCCTCTCACTCCTCTCTTAATACCCAGAAATCGCTGTTCAGACCACCTCCCTCTACTATTACCCCGATGTCCGGATAAGCGGGGAAATTTACACGTGAATCCAGACTGGCTTATTTGGACTCACCAGCTGGATCGCCGTGCCGTATCACCTGAGCGGGGACGTCGGTACAGCGCCTGGAGAGAGTACTGCTGAGTGGTTTCTAGCTTCAGGGTTGCTCGTGTGTCACTTCCCCAACGTTATCAAAGACTCGTGCGTGGGTGGGGGCGTTGGCGTGGCTGTCCGAGAGCTTAGGAGGTGTTAGAAGGCCCACGTCAAGTCCAATTTGCTGCCTCATCGCGTTACTTTTCCGTTTTCTTCGTTTCTTGGCCAGAGTGACCGGACGGGTGATTGCAAGTGATGGCTGCGGGATGTAGGAAGGAAGGATAGGGTCTCTCGTACTTTGGGGTTCTATATTTCACTTGTTTGATTGCCGTACATACTCATCTCAGTTTCTTTTCGTACTTAATCTCCTTCCTTCAGTGGTCATTACCAAAACTCCTTACTTATCTTAATTCTATGTTTGCGCATCTCCTGCTTCATTCTCTCTCGCGCTCCGTTCCTCGCCCAATGTTTCATTATTTATTGCTTGTGTGTTTCTTGGTTATGTTGATTCTTAACGCCACGGTCAGTACACTCACACTCACTCTTCTCTGAAACTCTGTGGGCCGTCTATAAATATGCACTGTTTGAGAGGGAGTAGTATACTATTAGCATTTTCTTCTTGATTTATTGTTTTCGTTTGTACGTTGTCATACGGTGCTATCTTAATTTCAAGAGTAAATGCCTGTAAAAGTATGAGTAAATAACGTGAAATCTGCAAGTAAAGGAAAAGATAAAGTAAGTGTACAATGACTTTTTTTTTCTACTTCCATGCCTTCCATTTGCACACTCACTGTCATATCGTCTTCATTCCACGACTAAGTACGTAAAGCAATATGAGTAACTGCAATATGAAATAATCAGGTACACGTCAGAGAAACTTACACCGTTTATATCAGCATCAAAATTTCTGCATCAAAGACCAATAATGCGCTTGGTCAGCAAATGGAAGGCGAAGGTGAATAAGGTGAATACCAGTAAAGTAACTTCTAGTATTGGCATCTTTGCTGGTGTTTGTTATTTATCTAGTTTTTTTTACAAAGAATGTCAGGCTACAAATGCCAGCATTCCTTCCAACGGTTGTATCTTGTCTTAGTTTAAGTTTCACCTTCAATAGTGGATTTAAAACACTGCTTGTTTGAATTTTATCTAAAAGAATAAACCTAAAACTTTGATTGTTTTATCATTTTAAAGAAAAGTAAAAATTTAAACTCTCAGACTAACATTACTTTTTTGTTTTTGTTGTAGGTCGAAGGTAGCAAGCTAGCAACGCCCCTATTATGTCTCCATCTATTATACCTCCTTGAGAGTTTTTAGCCGCGGCAGCAGGTGTCTAGCACTAACCGGGCATGTTGCTTTACAAACCTCCCCCACAACGTAACACAAACTCCTTCATAATAGCCAACTAACTCAGCAAATGGAAGATGTATAACAATTCTCTTGTTGCAACTATAATTCTTCTTGGCCTGGAATGTAACTCAGCGTATAAGAAGAGAGAGAAAAAAATTATCACCACCATCAACCACAAGTATGAAAATTGATGATTAACAAAGAATAAAAAGGAACCAGGCACCACTATAATCAACTGCCACCATTAGAATCTTGGAGCATCAGAATCAGCCACTACGAGTTACCCTC
>NC_087155.1:13516691-13549191 GCF_035594125.1 Scylla paramamosain | reverse complement strand
CACCTCGTAAGATTAATATTCTCCTTGTGGACGTGTAAGATTGTGTTTAGGTTTAGGGGCGTGCGAGTCGTCTTTTTTTTCGTGTGTGTGTGTGTGTGTGTGTGTGTTAATATTAATAGTAGTGGAAGGGATAGGCGCGAGAATGACGATGGTGTGTTAGATTTCGCTTTACAGTGACTGGAAATTTTTGCTTGCTGGAGTTATAAATGATTTGATGCGGGCCGACGTATAACATATTATCTCGCCGGGAATTTACATCAAAGAATACATTTGTTATATACGAGAATGTTTGGCTTTTCTTATTTTCTAGTTATATTCTCACTCACTCACTGTTAGTCGGACGAAGGCTTTTCTAACGCATTTCTCTTCCGCATAATAAGAGAAAGGAAGACAGAGACCTCAATGTCCACGAAGGAGAAAAAGTTTAGAGAGGGAGAGAGAGATAGGGAGAGACAAGCTGGAAAGATGACGCGTAGACCAACAGGAGAGATGCCGCTTACCAGAGTGTAAAGGATAGAAGGGACATTGTAATAAACTTCCAGGCATCCACCTAATGCCTCTTCAGTGAAAGCTTTCATGTGGAGGTAATAATGCACTGTGTAGGATGCCATTCTTGTGCCGTGTTTGCTCGGCGGCTGGAAATGCTAAGGAGAAATTAAACGCATTGATGAAGACACACACCACGCCGCTCCCTTAGCGAAGAACAGTCACCTTTGCCTCCCACTTCCCTCATTTCGTTTTGAGTAGAGTCATCTTTGAGAATATTTATTGTCGGTTTGGAGTGATTACATTTTTTTTTTTTTTCTTCTTGCTGGAAGGGAAATTACGAAATAATGTTTGTTTTTAGAATCTGTTTCCGTCTTTCTGTCTTTTTTTTTCTTTGTTTCTTTGTACCCCTCTGTTTCTGTCCATCTATTCTCATTTCTGTTTCTATGTCTCTCTACCTGTCTGCTCTCTCTCTCTCTCTCTCTCTCTCTCTCTCTCTCTCTCTCTCTCTCTCTCTCTCTCTCTCTCTCTCTCTCTCTCTCTCTCTCTCTCTCTCTCTCTCTCTCTCTCTCTCTCTCTCTCTCTCTCTCATGGTGTATCATTTCATCAGATAAGTGTGTGTATATATGCATGCAATTAAACCTAATGCATGGAGTGTATGCATTATATACGACTCTCTCTCTCTCTCTCTCTCTCTCTCTCTCTCTCTCTCTCTCTCTCTCTCTCTCTCTCTCTCTCTCTCTCTCTCTCTCTCTCTCTCTCTCTCATCATCTACTAATGGAGTGGTTTTATTTCCCGTTATTCTCTGATTCTCTGTCACTGTTATCACGAGCAAGCCTCTTTCTTCCTCCCTCTCTCTCCCTCCCTCCTTCAGCACCTCCATAACGACCTACTCTGTCATCCCGCCGCCAGAACATGACCATTCACGGACTCGCATGATGAACAATGAGGAATAACAGTGTGGGAGTCGGCGCGTCGTGGCTTACACTACTGTGCCTCTCGGATCCGATGTGTCTCTTCAGCCGAGAAAACAAGACTTAATTCCAGCACCTTTTGTGGCTGAGCTTGCTGCATCCGTGTTTTGTTTTCCCAGCGTTTGTGCGTCGACCTTTTGACTGTGTGTGTGTGTTTGTGTGTGTGTGTGTGTGTGTGTGTGTGTGTGTGTGTGTGTGAGAGAGAGAGAGAGAGAGAGAGAGAGAGAGAGAGAGAGAGAGAGAGAGAGAGAGAGAGAGAGAGAGAGAGAGAGAGAGAGAGAGAGAGAGAGAGAGAGAGAGAGAGAGAGAGAGAGTCACAGAAACAAAAATCAGACAGACAAAACAGTCAGACAAAGTAACAAAATTGGTAAGGTTATATTTGACCATGTATATGAGAGAGAGAGAGAGAGAGAGAGAGAGAGAGAGAGAGAGAGAGAGAGAGAGAGAGAGAGAGAGAGAGAGAGAGAGAGAGCAACACACTCGCAGCATACTCGTAAGACTATTGTTTGATGGGGGAATAAAAGCCCATTGGAGGTTGTCTAATGTGTTTATCATGATGTGAATGTCCCTAAATCATGCAGCGGCTGGGTTGCCTCACGTAATCGCACTACGTTATTGCGGTCATACTTACTTGCCTTTATCACTATTAGTTCCGCCTTGCTGCCCCCAATGCCCGGACGTAAATAGGTCGAAAAAAGACACACAATACATACCACTGAGCCCCTGCAAGAAAAAAAGTATGATTCTCTTTTTTTAAGGCCCCCGTATTAAAGTTTATGCATTACACAACTGTTTATCGCTATTTTATTTGATTTTTTTTTTGTCTTTTCAGATCTCGCAGTGGTGTTTGGTTGCTTGGAGGAGGGAATGCAGTGTTCGTCTCCTCGGTGAGTGTTTCCTCGTCAGGAGTTTTTGTTCTTGCTCCCACGGGGTTATCTGCTAAACCTCTGAGCGGAGTGGCGGTAACTTTTTTTTCCTCCTCCATCCCACTCAGCCGCTTGTAAGAAGATGGAAGTACGAGGGAAGGGGAGGTGGTGCGAGGTTAGAAAGTTGTTCCCTGCAGCACTCAAATTTAAAAATATTCTCTAAACCTACTACATCTTACTCCTTTTGTGTAGTGACAGTAATGCAGGTTTTTAGAAGCGTTCCTGGCCTTTGCTCTGCTTTTATTTGTGTGAGTAAGAAGAATATGCATGTCTCTTTGAAGTCATTCAGTAAAGTGGTGTAAATTGATCTCTTCTTCGTGCCCACTATGATTCTGATTTTTTTTTGTCATGTATATATTTTATTTATTATTTTTAAGGGTCCATCTTTATTTTACCAGCGCACGTCAACTGCGGTGGGCGAGGGTCTGCGCTTAGATGGTATATGTTATTGGCTCTCGTTGTTTATGTGTTGAATTGTGCTTTTTGCATATACTTAGCGCTGGAAAGGATTCGTAAAATGCAAGTTTCTCTCTATTATCCCGACAAGGAATATCTCTCTTTGCTCTGGAAACCATTAGCGTATAATTAAGAAATTCTCCTGAGCATGATGGCGCATACAAATGTGTTGGTTGTGGCGGCGCCTCCAAGATCCCTCTCGCTGGAAAGCCCCGACGGGACCACTCCACATTCCTCCACCTCCTTCCTGCACTCGTAAATTTGAGAGGATGCGGAGTGAGGCTTTCTAATTATTCATAATACAAACACTATGGATGCTTCTGTTTGTTTTTCTGGACCAACGCGGCCGTGGGCAAAGGCAGTGCGTGCTTTGTTAAACTTGCAGCTCTTAAGATTTCTGCCGAGCCAAATATTCTTCCAGATGAACCTTATGATCTCCCATATTGTTACCTGAAATATTATATTAAGTAGTAAAGTCTGGAAGGCTGTTCTTAAGCTCAAAGTTATTGTATACTAAGAACAAATGAGATGCCAGTAAAATTTGTAGACAAGAAGATACATGTATTAACAGAGTAGAGGCGAAGCCCCCGGTTATAATTATTATAGGCTCGGTCATGAAGTAAACTTACTACACGCACAACTTCGCATGAGGGTCTGAGATAATATTCACATTACTTGTTCCCGGGTGACTTATTTGATGCCAAGGTAACATCGACTTTTGCTTCGCTCCTTTTTTGAGTTGATATGATGTGTGCTCGTACGTGCGCCTGTTTGTGTGTGTGTGTGTGTGTGTGTGTGTGTGTGTGTGTGTGTGGACGGAGGGAGATGACGTGTAGCTAGGTACTTTTAAAAGGGCATGGAGCGCCGCGGTGTCTATCAATACAAGATTCTGCTTGCTAACATCCTGGACCGCATGTCAGCCACACCTTCCTTGCTGCAGCTGTCATGTTTTTTTTCCATTTGAGATGACCTGAAACTTGACGCGACGCACGTTTAATCTGTATGGGAGGTGGCGAGGAAGCAGCAGGCGTCTGTGTTCGGTTTGACATTAAGTTAGACACAAGTAGGCAGTAAGATTGGTCTGGAGTTTGTAAGAATGTAGGCAGTAAGAATGGTCTGGAAAATGTAAACAGTAGGAATGATCTGAAGTTCTTAGGGACAAGGATCTGAAATTGTAGCGAATAGAATGGCTTAGATTGTGTAGGAAATAGGAATGGTGTGAATTGTCATGTGGTAGGAATAATCTAGAGCAATAAGCTGTAGGATTGGTCTGGAGTGTCTAGACAGTAGAAATGGTCTGGCGTTTAAAGCAGTAGGAATAGTATAAAGTGTTAATTAGGAATACTCTGGAATATTAAGCAGTAGGAATGTCTGGAGTGAGCAGGCAGTAGGAAGGATGGTTTTGGAGTGTTAATTAGTAGGAATGGTGTGGAGTAGAAGAAGAAATAATCAGGAATGTTAAGCAGTAGGAGTGGTCTGGAGTGTGCAGGTAGAATAGGAACTGTCTGGAGTATTTATTTAGACAGTAGGAATAGTCTAGAATCTTAAGAAGAAGAAATGATTTAGAGTGTTTAGGGAGTAGGAATAGTCTGAAGTGTTTAGATGGAATGGTCTGGAGTATACTGTTTATAAGAATTTGCCGAAGCCGAATCAGTTTTTTTTATTACATTTCCTCATCCAAACTTTATATGCCGGGCAAGAGACTCTCGTGCAGTGTGGGCGGCGGGGATCAGTTCTTTCCCCCGCGAGGCCTGGAGGCGAAGATGTGAGGGAATGCCTGTGTGTGTGATTGTGAGAGTGAATGAGTGCGTGTGGCGCCTTGTCTCGGCTCGGTCTGTTATAGAGATCGATAGAACCTTTCCTTGTGTGTTTTTATATATAATTATTATTTGAACCCGCACTTATAAAAGCAGACATTGCCTTCATCCCGGAGCTGCTCTGGGGCATCACATGTGGCCTCGTCAACGCCAAATTATGTTGGAAGGGAGGAAAGAATAATTGATAATAGCTTCACAGGCTGACTGGAGCGATTAGCAACGCGTATGTTATCCTGCAATTATTCATGCATGCAGAGGTGGTGCATTCATAAAGGCAAATATTATACTGCTGACTTCATCCCTTGCTTGTCATAATGGCGGCCCTCGCCGACTTCGTCACCTATTACTGCTGCATATCCAGTCTTATAAAGTAGTATGCGCCAGATAATGTTTATGCCAATGAGATGGAATTTGCATTTATTTACTTGTGAGTTAGAGACACATGCGCCGGTCACTCAATGAAGAGCCCGGGGGACGCGAGGCATAGGCGAAATCAATTTGAATTAAAAGTTCAAGGTTTTAAGTACTATTTACATACCTAATTTTTTCATTGGTGCGCCCACGGGAATCGTAAGATGGAGATGATAGTTTGCACTCAATTGAAAACCTTGAAGCATATTTGGTAAAGAGAGAACATGTTTAACAGCTTTCATTTCTCCTCGTACGATAAATTACTCAGTGAAGGTATTTGTTTTGTCATCCACCTTTGTAATGTTGCCAATAAATTATGACCTTTTACGTAATTTTGTGGCTAGAATTAAACCACGCATTCCAAGAGTGACCTCAAAATTTCTGCTCTGAGTCTTTGAATTACGTCTGACGATTTGCGTTCAAAAAATTCATGAAGTCCAACCCCCCAAAAAAGTCATATATTTTTTTTTTCGTTGCGGTTATATATTGATCGTTTGTACTTAGATTATAACTTTTGATAATTCCGAGAAAGCATTTTATCTCTCTGCCTCCTTCAAGATAGCACTTATGAAATTAGTCCTCAAGTTCAAATGTTCTTCAATCTGTCTGTAAGAAATAGTTGATAAGATCTGATGTCTTAAACCGGTGACAAAACCATATGTATGATTTTTTTTCTGGTGCATTCCGTCTACCCTCTCTCTCTCTCTCTCTCTCTCTCTCTCTCTCTCTCTCTCTCTCTCTCTCTCTCTCTCTCTCTCTCTCTCTCTCTCTCTCTCACATACACTTATACTTACACGCAAGAGAGAGAGAGAGAGAGAGAGAGAGAGAGAGAGAGAGAGAGAGAGAGAGAGAGAGAGAGAGAGAGAGAGAGAGAGAGACATATAATCATCACATCGGTACCAAAGTCACTGAATGTTTTCATCCACAACCCCTAAAGAAAAAAAGGAGAGAGAGGGAGAGAGAGAGAGAGAGAGAGAGAGAGAGAGAGAGAGAGAGAGAGAGAGAGAGAGAGAGAGAGAGAGAGAGAGAGAGAGAGATCCCTACACCTCCCGTATCCACCGCGAAGCATCCACCCACCCCCATCCACCTTACAATTCCCACTGCATTGCCGGTCCATGTCGCAGAAAAAATGGTGAAGAGCAGTAAGATAACAGCTTGCAGAGAGACCCAGAACGTGCATCTCCTCGTCCCTTCCTGCTGATTACAGACTTTTGGACCATAATGCTCATTCCCACACACACACACACACACACACACACACACACACACACATCACTGGCAGACAAGACAAAGATACTCACTAAATAAAAACACGCTCAAGAAACACGCCAACGTATCCGCGAACACACACACACACACACACACACACACACACACACACACACACACACACACACACACACACACACACACAGGCCCCTCTGAACAAAGGAATACACGCGCACATGCACAAAAAACGACGCATTGAGGGGTCCAAACTCACGAACACACGTAAAAACAAAAAGTATACTAACAGCTGTTCACACACACAACTGAGGAAAGACAGAAGTGATGTTAGTCTTACGTTCTTGAGACGGGAAGACGGGAAAGTGAGGCGTGTTGGCAGCCAGGGGAGGGAGAGAGAGAGAGGAGAGGAGAGAAGTGCAGACCAGACAGGCAGGCAGAGCGGTAGTGTGGAAAGAGATGAGATAATGGAGAGTGATGTGGGTGAAAGGAGACAGATAAGGAGGAGAGGAAGGAAACAAGTGGGATCATGGGGTGTTGATGGACGAGAGGCGGTGGGTCGGGTTGGGTTGGGTTGGGTCAGGCTGGCGCGTGGAGCTCTCTTGGTTCTGGCCGAAGTTTCTTGCTTTGAAGAATGATGAAGGTAGGGAGCAAAAAAACTGGATAATTTTCGAAGACGCTGAAAAGAAAGCAAGGGGGTAAGAGGAGTATTAGTAAGACAAGCAGGAGAGAAGAAGAAGAAGAGGAACAAGAAGGAGGAAAACGAACGATAGAAATAGGAAGAGAAATGGTGAAGGTGCAGAAAAAAAAACTGGATAATTTGGAAGAGGCTGAAAAGAAAAGAAGGGGGTAAGAGGATTATTAATAAGACAAGAAGGAGGGAAGAAGGAGGAGGAAAAGAACGATGGAAAGAAGAGAAAGGCTGAAGGTAGAGACGAAAAAAAAAGAAAACTTGATATTTTAGAATGTACTGAAGACAGGAAAGAGAAGAAGGAATAGGAAGAGTAAAACTAGGGGAGAGAAAAGAAGAAACAGGAACGATAGAAAGAAAAGAAATGGGGAAGATAAGCAGCAGAAAAAAAAAGCTGAATAATTTAGCAGTCGCAATAGAAAGAGCAAGGATGAGAGAAGAAGGAAGAAGAGAAACGATAGAAACAAAATGTGAACATAGGAAACAACAAGTCTGGATAATTTTTAAGACACTGCAAAGAAAGTAAAGGTAAAGATGAGTGTTAGTAATACAAGGAAGAAAGAAGAAGAAAAGGAATGATGGAGAAATGGTGAAAATAGGAAGAAAAAACGAATTATTTGAAGGCGCTGAAAAGAAAGAAAAGCGAAGGAGTAGGAAAAGTAAGGTAAAAAGGGAAGAAAGAAAAGGAAAGGAAATATTGTAGGTAAGGAGCAAATAACTAAATAATAAAAAAAAAAATTGAAAAGAAAGGAGAGAAAAAATAGGAGTAGGACGAGTAAGAGAAGAAGGAAATAAGGAAAGGAAAGATGGAAGCAGAAAGAAGAACGATGAATTAGAGACCAAAGAACCGGATATCATAGGAGTTGGAAAGTAAAGAAGATGGAGTAGGAGTAAGACAAGGAGGAGAGAGGAAATAAGCAAAGGAAAAAGAAAGACTTGAAGGAAGGAAAGAAGAGTTGTATGAGGGAGTGGGCAGCGAGGGACGGAGGCCTTCAGCATAAATAGCACACGAACCATTAAATCAGAGGCACTTCCCCCAAGCGTGGGCTCCTCGCGGCGGGGAGCGGCAGATTAAAATTTGTGCCCGACGAGGTCAGGCGGGAGCGTGTTTCCTGGCTAGTGCTGGTGGTGGGAAGGGAGTGGTGGAGGCAGGCGAGGTGGAGGCGAGGTGGAGCAGCAACCTCTTCCATCAGCAGCCTCAGTTGGATTCTTTCCTTGCCACCCAAGCACCTGTCTCTGATTAAGATGCAGCCTCCCCACGCCACACCTGCAGGGGGAGGCCTGGACCGTGGCTCAAAAACACAAACCAACAACAAGGTTTACTGGTATACATTAGTGCGTCGCTGAGGGCGGCTGCTTGAGCTGCCTCTTCGCTGCTGTAAAAATCGGGCAACTTTTTCAACACCCTAACACAGACTCGGGCACAAACACACACGGCAGCGCGTTGATTAAGCAGTACCAAGCATTTTTATATTTTCCTCCTCCCCGGGTTTCCTCGCGGCCGAATAAATTCTCAATGTCTCGCTTGGCTTCAACGGCGGCGGCGCGGGGCTGGCGGCGAGCAGCCTGGCTGGGCCTTCCCGCGACCCTTGGCGATGCTCTTTATTTATGTCTGAGGCGCCGGGGACGAATGCAGCCCTGACGCTTCCTGACGAGACGAAGACCTCGTAGACAGCAGACAGCCCTGCACTGAGGCTAGCTACTTACCTGCCTACCTACCCACCTACACATACACACAGACACACAGACACACTAATGAGCAGATCAAGATTACTTTATCACTCATGAACTTATGTGCCTGGAAGCGTAATCAGTGTGTGTGTGTGTGTGTGTGTGTGTGTGTGTGTGATCGCTCTTCCAGTGCTCTAAAACACCACTGGGCGACCTACACTAAGGGGAGCCACGCCCCTGGAGGTGAAGAAACCAGAGATTGATGTCTGACCTGCGAAGACAAAGATCTTGAGCGAAAGGTAAAACGTGTCAGGTATAAAATATGAATAGAGAAAACTATAAAAGTAAAATATCGTGCAATAGTGATAAAGGGAGTGAATAAAGAAATAATACGCAACGCAGGAGAGTGAAAGCAAAGCAAAATCTCGATAATTAGCTTTACATTATTACTGATTGCATGTATAAATAATGTGAGTTTTTAGGATTACAATATAATGGAAGAAACTATGAACAATGGAGTGCTGGGAGAGAGAGAGAGAGAGAGAGAGAGAGAGAGAGAGAGAGAGAGAGAGAGAGAGAGAGAGAGAGAGAGAGAGAGAGAGAGAGAGAGAGAGAGAGAGAGAGAGAGAGAGAGAGAGAGAGATATCCAAGTGTGTGTCGAAGTCTTTGTATTTGTAAGCTTATATATGAATGCATCTCGTATCATGTTTGTTTTTCCCCTCTTATTTTTATTCAGATTCTCTCTTCCACAATGGAATGGATTGTCTTTACATCACACTGGCTTTCTCTTCTCCGTAGCCTTTTACCTGTACTATACTTTTGTTCCTGTGTCGCTTTACAGTTTGCAGTATAAAAACATAAGGATTCGAAGCTCTCCTCTCTTAACAATGGGCTTTATATACGTACATTCACACTTACATCACTGTATTATATAGATCGTGCAAGAGTAAAAGTATCATAAAGAAAAAAACATTAAAAATATATATATATATAACATACATATTGTACTCCAGCTATATCTATTTCTATTACTATTGTTCGACTCTTGACCAGCAGGGGCACAGGAAACGCAGGTAACAGTGCAGGTGTTTATTCACAGAAGGTGTGAACAGAAGGCTGGAGGTAGGTGATCTCCCGGCGCCAGGCCGCGCACTTCCACTTAACACGTATGACTGAAGCCTAGCTCGTTCACTCATACACGTATTCATGCCTCACACAAGTCTCGCTCATTCACTCGTTCACACAACTAGCTAACAACCACACACCTCCCCCGAGACATAAGGAAGATTCCTTATCTTTGTTATGGCTACCGTAACACATGAAACAAAGTTACAATGATTGAAGTACAGAAAACACGGTACATATACACAAAACAAACACAGCGTACAATGAACACGTACGACTAATCGTAGGTGCTACGGTGCCACCGCACCTGCAGTCGTCTCGGCTCCCTACGCTGTCGGCTGCTTCGACGCTCTGGTTGCTCTCGGCCACGGTGTACCCCGTTACCCTGATGCTCCGGGCTGCCGGGATGGTGGTGTTCCTCGTGACCCTGATGCTGAAGCGCTGCACCGCCATGAGCGGTGTGCTGCTCGACAGGAAGGGGAGCAAGAGGTCTGTGTGGGCGTAGGTGTCTTCTATTACGCCACATCACGCGACCGCTGCCCATCTTGATGAGGTAGTCTCTCCTTCGCCCAACAGCCACGATGACACCCAGGCGATCCCAGAGGCCTGTCGTGTGATCTTGAACGTCGACGTGGCCACCGAGGTGCAGGAGAGGAAGAGTACGGGCGGACGCGTCGTGGCGAAGTTTCGCTTTCTTCCTCAGTCGCTCTGCCTTGGCGTCGCACTCATCAGCAGCGCGCTGCCACTGCTGAGCGTATGAGCGATGATGAGCCGGGACACAGGACCTCATAGGATGACCGAAGAGGACTTGTGCTGGTGATCGCCCTTCCGCCCTCGGAGTGTTGCGCAGTTCCAGCAACCCGCGAGCGAACGCATCCTCGTCCAGGTGTCCCTGCTGTGTGGTCGTGAGGATCAGCTTCTTCACGGACTTGACCGCTGCCTCGGCGTGACCATTGGAGCGTGGATAATGAGGTGAAGATACACGATGCTCCACCCCCCATCGAGCCAGGAAGCGCCGTACCGATGAAGAAGTGAACTGCGGTCCACCGTCAGTCCTCAGGAGAACAGGCACGCCCGTGTCGGCGAACACACCCCGAAGGACACGAACGAGCTGATCAGCCGATGCTGGACGTGAGCATGCAGACACGTGAGGCCACCCAGACAAGCGATCTACATACACGAGGTATGTACGGCCTGCTGCGTGGAAGTAGTCTGCAGAAACTGACTCAAACACCCTGCTGGGTGTGTCCGTGTCCTGCCAGAGAGGTTCGTTGGCTTGGCTTGGTAGGAGTGGACGGCATAGTGAGCATCCAGAAACGACGTTCTCAACGTCTCTGTCCATACCAGGCCAGTACACCGTTTGTCGGGCCCGTCGCTTGGTGCGCTCCATCCCCTGATGACTGTCATGGAGTCGCTCTAGTGTTTCTCGGCGGAGGCTGTGAGGAATAAGAAGCCTCGGCCCGTAAACCACCAGGTCGTCGTCTACGGCCAGCAGACTGCGCACCGGCCAGTACGTACGCAAGCGGTGATCGAGGTCGTGGCAATGATCAGGGAAGCCCTCGATGATGACGTTCTTGAGCAAGCAGTACTCCCCGTCTCTTGCTGCTGCGGCACGTACCATTTCCACAGTCTGATCCTGGAGTGGTGCTAAGCGGACGCCGTCCTCATTGGTGGCAGATAACGCTGAGATGACCGCTGAGTGGAGAGGGTCGAGGTCACCAGAAGTAGCAGCATCCTCTTCCTCCACTGGGTCCTGTACTGGAGCACGTGAGAGGGCGTCGGGCACACAGTGTGTCGATCCCTTTTGCCAGCTTGCTGTGAAAGAATACTGAGCAAGCTTCTCTCATGCGCTGCAGCCGCAGGTTCTCTATTTCTCCCAACAACTTGCTATTGAGGAGAGGTATCAGCGGGCGATGGTCGAGCACTAGATCGAAGTGAGGGAGTCCTTTCAGGTAGGTGCCACATTTCCTGACTGCCCAGACGATTGCAGCCATTTCCAACTCTATTACTGCATAGCGGCTCTCTGTGTCTGTAACAAATCTTGACCCGCATTGCACCATCTTCCACTGGTCACTGTGCTTCTGCAGGAGAACGAATCCAAATCCGTGCATCCTTGAGGCGTCAGTCTGTAGCATCGTTGGTAATGATGGGTCGAAGTATGCCAAGACAGGTGGGCTGACGAGACACTGTTTCACCTTCTCAAACGCCTCTTCATGGTTAGGAGACCAGCACCAACTGTTCTTCGGGCGTAAGAGATCTCTGAGGGGTTGTGCAGCTGCAGCCACAGCAGGAGAAAAGCTTCCAAGCTGGTTTGTAAGACCCATGAATGATCGTAAGTCGGTGATGTGCTGTGGTCGTGGGAAGTCAGAGATTGCCTTAACTTTCTTTGAGTCTGTCGTGTAGCCTTGTCCAGAAACAGAGTAACCACAGTAATCTACCACTCTTTCCGCGAATGTAAACTTCTGTGGGTTGAGAGTGATGCCGTGCTGGTCACACCGCCGCACAATCTGAATGACATGGGCTAAGTGCGCACTGTAAGTGGAGTCATAGGCCAGGATGTCGTCCACGATCTTGATGGTGTTAGGTATGTCGCCGAGAGCTTGGTCTCCTCGACGGTTATACTCGTCTCCAGACGAGACGAGACCCATAACCGCTCGCCGAAACTTGTACCGACCCCAAGGTGTTATGAAGCAGGTTAAATCCTGGTCTTCTTCTCTAATGGGGACTTGAAAATACCCCATCTTGGCATCAAGAGTGGTGAACCAAACTGCTCCGGTCCCGATCGAGGCGATGGCGTCATGAGGTGAGCGCACTGGATACACGGGCCTCTTCACGTAACGGTTGAGTCGTGTCAGGTCAACACACAGCCTTACACCAGATGTCTTTTTGGGACAGGCACGATGGGGTGGCACCATGCCGTAGGGTAGTCCACACTCTCGATGATTCCCTTGTTAAGCAGCTCTTCCAACTGGCTCTTAATTTCTTCACGCCAATTGTAAGGGATTGTACGAGATGCTGTTACGGCGAAGGGTCGAGCGTCGTCTGTCAACTCGATGGCCATGGATCCACCAGCCATTGCACGTAAACCTTCCTTTGCTTCGAAGACGCTGGGAAAGGCCTTGATCACAGCAGCAGCGTGCCCCGCACGCTGCTGTGGCGTTGGGTCGTAGGAATGAGGCCAGCTGATCACTTCTGTGGGCGTAGATAGAGGTGGCTGCGAGGCGGTCGGGTACTTGATGGAGCTGTTGCCGGTGCGCTGTTCTTCCCTGCGTAGCGGTCGGATTTGAGCCGGAAAATCTTCGGGGAGGATTCCGAGAGCGATGGAATCGTACCAGCTAAGCAGCGCCCCCTTCACCTCCTTCACCACGCTCACAACAGTCTCAGCTTCCCTGTCGCCCAGTTGCAAGTGCGACGAGAAAGTTCCTACACAGGTGAGGGGGTGATTACCGGCAGCATAAAGTCCATCACCATCAGCGGGCGCCAAGCTGGAGGGCGGGATTCCAAGGAGTGTTGCCGTGTCGAGGCCAATAACGGTCGTTTCGGCCCCAGAGTCAGGAGTCCACGTAATCTTGTCTCTTCCAGCGGGATGTGTGGCGGTAATGAGCACCTGGGGCGCAGGTCGTGCCGTCACCGTCTTTGTGTATACGCCTGATAAGAGCTGGTATACACTGGCACTGGCTCCCCGCCTCGGGCCTGCACCGCGATGAGGAGAGACAGTTGAGGAACTCCTCGAAGCTCCTCGTCGTTTCCTCACTGTCTGCTGACATACACTCGCAAAATGCCCTCTTTTCCCGCAGTTACGACACACTTTATCTATTGCCTGGCATCCCCTTTTGTCACTGCGACAATCTTTGCCACAACGATAACAGCCCGTGGGGCTTGAGCCCCCGAAACTGCCCTTCCTGTAGTTCGAGACAGCGTTCACACCATGGCTCGAAGAGTGAGAGCCGCCCCTTAGTACTGCACTACACTGGTTAGCGCTCTCTGATGCTCTGCAAATATCTATGGCGTTTTCAAGGGTGAGTTTCTTGTTTTCCAGCATGCGTTTCAGAGCCACTTCGTCTCGTGTCCCAACGACAATTCTGTCACGCAGCTGATGGTTTATGCACTGGTCGCAAAAGTCACAGAAATTGGCGATTTCCTTAACAGCACATAAAAAGTCGTCAAAACCTTCTTGCGTTTCTTGCACGCGGGAGTAGAAGTCTCTTCTATCCATGATGATGTTGCGCTGGCTTCGCAGGTACTCACACATTGCATCGAGGATGGTTCTTAACTCCGCGTCTCTCGGTAAGCTTATCCCGTAGCGAAGTGTACGGGTCCACTCGTCGTCTAGGACAGCAGCGAGTGCCGCCCTCTGCTCAGCCAGGGAGAGACAGTCTATCCTGGCGAGGGTTACGTATCCTTCAAACTTATGGCGCCACGTGTCGAACTCACGTAAAGATGCTGACGCCGTTAAGTGAGGAATGATGGTGGCGGACGTCGGGAACCTCGCGCCCTGGGTAGACGTGCTGCGGGCTGTGGTTTCGCCTTCATTGCTCGCCGTGGTGCGACTGGGAGCTTGTGTCCCCACTCTCTCCAGCAGCTGGGTTAAACGCTCCTCGCGAGCCTGACTCTGCTCCGACTGTCGCGCTAGCAGGGCCTGACTCTGCTCCGACTGTCGCGCTAGCAGGGCAGCCAGCGCCTCCAACTGCTTCTCCATTCTGCGCCGTACCCACTGCAGCCTTGTCCTGATCCTACTCACTGCGCCATGTTCGACTCTTGACCAGCAGGGGCACAGGAAACGCAGGTAACAGTGCAGGTGTTTATTCACAGAAGGTGTGAACAGAAGGCTGGAGGTAGGTGATCTCCCGGCGCCAGGCCGCGCACTTCCACTTAACACGTATGACTGAAGCCTAGCTCGTTCACTCATACACGTATTCATGCCTCACACAAGTCTCGCTCATTCACTCGTTCACACAACTAGCTAACAACCACACAACTATCACCTTTTTTTCGTATCATTTTCCTTCCTTTTATCTCCCGTAGCAGGACCGGACCGAGATTTGCATGTTACCTACACATAAAACTGCCCCCTTCACCTGACCTACTAATGAGGTCTTTGAATTCTCTATTAATATGTAAATGAGCTCTTTTTTTCCTTCTATCACAGGCGACATAAATTGCCTGAGAGGAGCGGTACAACTAGCCGAGGGTTAGGGTGGTGTGGCCGTGGTGGTGTTAGTGATGATGGTGGCGGTGATAGTGGCGGTGATGGCGACAGTGATTGCGGGGGACGGGAGAGGAAATAAGTCATAAGGAGATTTAGCTGACAGGTGGTGCAGTGGACGAAAGGTGGAGTGAAAGGGCTGGTGTTAAGACAGACAGAAAGACAGAGAGAGAGAGAGAGAGAGAGAGAGAGAGAGAGAGAGAGAGAGAGAGAGAGAGAGAGAGAGAGAGAGAGAGAGAGAGAGAGAGAAAAAAAAAAAACTACAGCAAGAGTCTAACTAAAGACAATTCCCACGAGCAAGTGTATCTTTTATGGCAATCTATCTTCAATATTTATGAAGGAAAGAAACTGGCAGTGTGCACACGGAAGATTAATCACCCGCGTTGCGCCGTCTCTCGTAATGCGCCTTTAATCACTACTAGGGCGGAAGGTACCGATCCATTAATCCCGGGTTGTGGTAGGGAGCGAGCGGGCCCATCAGGCGGGAGTGGCCCACGCGAGCCAGCCCCTCAATCTGGACTGCACCGCTCTCTAATATACTGTCACGAGCCTCGTCACATTACTGTCCTGGTCTGCGCCGGCCTCGTCACTTTATACGGGGCTGGAGTGACGTGAGGTGCTTCTTCTGTACGTCTTGTCTCAGTTTTTCATTTTTTTTTTATGTAATGGGGTAGGGGGGTAGGAGGGTTATTATTACTTTGGTTTCATTGTAATTATTTATTTATTTATTTATATATTTATTTATTTGTTTATTTATTTATTTATTTATTTGATTTGATTTGATTTTTTTTTTTTTTTTTTACTGGGTTCGTCATTTTGTACTGGCCTGGAAAGTGACGTGAGGTGCTTCTGCTGAACGTGTTGATTCATTTTTTTTTTTTTTATGAGAGGTGAAAAAGGAGAGTAATATTACTATTACTTTAGTTTTTACTGTGTTTTAAATCTCTTTAATGATCGTATCTGTTTTTATTACCCTCGTGTTTGTCTATTTCTCATGATTATTGTTGTTTTAGCGCCTATTTTTGTTATCATTACTGTTGCTTTTCGTGTCGTATTCAGAAACACTTTGCTCTCTCACCACGATTATTTCCAAAGGCCACAGAGATGAATAGCCGGATTCTCAAGACTGTTTTTCCTGTTAATAATGTACAAATCCTGTTGATCTGTCACTAAAACAATAAAAAACACCCTTAGATACATGTGTCACTTCTACTAGAGCCTTTTGAAAGTAGCGGAGGTGCGGCGCAGAGGGAATTTCAGAATACAGTCTTTATTAACTTTGCAATGCCTCCTTTATCATCATGCCAGAAGTGGTCGTTATTACAGTCATGTCTCCGTCCTGTTCTGTTATCATTACCGTCGTATTTCTGTCTGTCACTTTAATTCTTCCGCGTATCACCTTTATAATCATGTCAGGTGCTCTTATTACCGTCATGTCTCTGTCCTTTCCTGTTATCATTACTGTCATATTACTGTCCTTCTCATATTACATCCTTTGAGTGTCGCTGGCCGTCATGTCAGTGTCCTTTCTGTTACTCGTATTATTACACTGTCTCTGCTGTCTTCATTATTACCATTTATGTCATATTAAAGATTTTGAGACCCCGCATAACTCATCACTGTCATAACTCACGTCACAGTCTCGGGAGTAATTGCTGGTACCGCCGTCATATCACCGCACGAGCTGCATTTGTAATCCTGCTCTCTCTGTCATGTTATCACTTTTACCGTGCTTACTCCCTGTCACCACCACGTCACACTCCGCTTTGATGGTGCGCACTCTGGCTTGTGTTAAGAAATGTGTATGTTACTTGTTTACTCTACTTTTTTTTTTTTTTGTTATGGTGAAGTTTGTGATCTTTCTGTTTCTTTTTTTTAATAGTTGAAGGAAGATTGACGTTTCTTCTGTTACTTGTATTTGTTTTATGTTTTTTTTTTTATCTGTCTCATTTTCAAGCTGCTAAAGGGATAGTGTTTCTCTCTCTCTCTCTCTCTCTCTCTCTCTCTCTCTCTCTCTCTCTCTCTCTCTCTCTCTCTCTCTCTCTGCAGACAATAAACCGTTTCCCTTCATTCACCTTCCTTCACCTTTTACATTTCTTCTCATCTTTTTAATCTCATTCATTTCCTTTCCAATCCCTTTCCTTTCTTTCTTTTCGTTTCTAAACTGTTGAATGGAAGGTATGCCTTTTCTCCTCAACCCAACTTCCTTCACCTTCCCAACACTCCTTTCTCAGTAATCCTTTTTATTACGCTAATGTAGTCAACCCCCACTCCACACTCTTACCGGTGAAACATGGGTAAGACTTAACTTTTTAGTGTGTTCACAAAAAAGTTTACCAAGTTTATAGTCTTAGTGTTCGTGTCCTGCTTGGTATGCCTCCCGCCTCCCTCCCACTTTTCACACTCCATTCTCTGCTGGTTCCTTCCTCATACGACCCACCATTCTTCTCCGACCTGTCACACTGTTTCATCCCTCTCTCCCTCCTTTCTATCATGTCTCGACCCTTCCTCCCTCTCTCCGTCTCTCCCTCTCGCCTGCCTGTCAACCATCCTCTATCTCTTGAGCTGGATTGAGCGCAAACAGGTACTTACGTCCATAACAAGCGGCGCCTTGTTAATCTTGGGAACATTTTTTTTATAGATGATAAACGTTACGGCCATTAGATATGCAAAACGGGACGACACTCCCCTCTCCCCCCACCCTTAAATTCTGTCAGGGATGCAGCTTCACCCTATATCCTGCACCCTGCACCAGCGAGACCCGCGCCAGACACAGGTTATCATTAAACCATTTGTGGGCGAGGCTAAGGCGACGATTAACGAGCAAAACTGAGTGTAAGGTGATGAATCTCAGGCTCTCTCACACCTCGCGTCGCCCAGTGATGGATGGCGGCGCAGAGACTCTGGCCAGGCTTGGTGGACGCTAAAAAGACTCCCTGCCAAAGCTGTGGTGAAGCGGGGCCTGGCTGCTGCTCGGGTCCGGAAGTGTTGCGTGCCTCAATGAAGTCTTCATAAGATCAAAAGAAAAGTATAGGTTTATTGAGTGAAATTGATTTTTCCTTTTAATACGAGTTAGGTTGCACCTGAGCAACATGCCAGACGCCAAGTGGGTGGACAGTGTGCTGTGATATACTGTCAGGAGGCGCTTATGGTTAGCTCAGTGATTCTGTATGACAGGGAGCATTTTATTGCACATTTTGTAACGGTTAAAATATAGGTTATGATTATCTCTCTCTCTCTCTCTCTCTCTCTCTCTCTCTCTCTCTCTCTCTCTCTCTCTCTCTCTCTCTCTCTCTCTCTCTCTCTCTCTCTCTCTCTCTCTCTCTCTCTCTCTCTCTCTCTCTCTCTCTCTCTCTCTCTCTCTCTCTCTCTCTCTCTCTCTCTCTCTCTCTCTCTCTCTCTCTCTCTCTCTCTCTCTCTCTCTCTCTCTCTCTCTCTCTCTCTCTCTCTCTCTCTCTCTCTCTCTCTCTCTCTCTCTCTCTCTCTCTCTCTCTCTCTCTCTCTCTCTCTCTCTCTCTCTCTCTCTCTCTCAAATAAGTAAAAAAAAAAATAAAAATAAAATAAAAAAAAAAAAAAAAAAAAAAAAAATATATATATATATATATATATATATATATATATATATATATATATATATATATATATATATATATATATATATATATATATATATATATATACACACACACACACACACACACACACACACACTACCTTAGGTAAAAGTGGCTGATGCCTCCACCTTTTCCGGAGAGAGCAAGACGCAGCAATATGCTATACATCACAATCTTATAAAAATACGACTGCTGGATTACCTTGTTAAGTGCTTGGGGGGGCAAGAACAAATGGTCCCCGGCAGCCAGGGAGGCGCCGCACCTGACCCGTGGCACCAGAGTTAATTAACGAGGCTCATCCAGGGCGCGGGGGAGGCGTGTGGGAGAAAAGGCGGGACGAGCCAGGCCTCATTTGTTGGCCTCGCTAGATGGGCAGCAGCAGCAGCAGCAGCAGTGAAAAAAGAAAGAAAGATAAACGTGCACCAAACTCCTTCAATGAGCGCCTCGAGAACCTTTACAAATGGACGTTAACATTTTTACTTTTTAGCTCCCGCGGAAATTCAATATTCTTAAGCCTTCCTGCAAACACCTGTAATTACCGCCACCTGAGAGTTCCCGGCTGGCGTCACCCTCGCTGGTTCACTCAGCCTCCTCGCCTCTCGTCAGGCAACGTTACTTAATACTTATATGAACTTCCCGCAACCTCACCAACACTCCTCACCGGCGCTCACTGCAATCATTTACAGCAGCCTTCATAAAAAGCCCTCGCTCCCGCCAGATGACGCCTTCCGGCCCCTGTTTATGATCGCCTAAGTGGCCACTTTGGGGAAGCCCACCTGTTCACTTGGAGTCATCAAGCGGTCATTAGGATTAGGGTCTCGCCGCGCCCTGTGCCACGCGCCGCCAACACCGCGGTCAACGCTGCGCTGTGATGTCATGTGTTTGTTTTGGGGCCTGGTCGTAAATCCGTCTGACTGAGTTGTTGGAAGTTGTGTCGTTTATAGACTCTTAGGGAACTGATGCCAGTAAATACAACATTGAAGAATTGATTTTTTTTTTTTTTATAGCCTCTAGCCTCACTAAATATACAATGTAGCACGTGTTTATAGTTTTTTTTTTTTTTTTCTTGGCAGAGGCTAGACGGATCGTTTATATAAAAGTAATGAACTTCGTGCCATGAGTTTGATAAAAATGGTTTGCACGATGTCCTGCTGATATTTGTCCAGAAAAACACACATGTACACGTTGTAGATCATTATTAGATTATATATTTATTGTCATCGAGCATGACTGGAAGCGTGATGTGCTCCTAGAAGACCCAAGGACTGCAGCCCCGCACTTGCTTGTCGCTGTGCCTCGGGATGCTGGGCTGTGGAGGGACGTGAGGGAGTGACAACGCGTTCATAGACCCTGTACTGTAGTTCCTCTGTTCACTTGCCATTGTGTCGAAATTTCCCCACTTAGCTTCTGTTACGGCAAATTTTGTATCATAGCTCGCCACTGGTGCCTCGGGATGCTCGGCTGTGGAGGGACGTGAAAGAGTGACATTGCGTTCATAGACCATACTTCTGTTTACTTGCCAATGTGTGTTGAAATTTCCTTCCCACATTGCTGTTTATGCGCCAGATTTCATATCATATCGAGACGTGTATTCTGTTTGATGAGCTATGATAAGACCGTACCTCAATATTTCGCTGAGTAGTTAATCAGGTTTTGTAGTTAATGAAGTTCTTTCAGCAACAATCATCGACTCGGATCCTCAGTATGCCGCGCCGTGTAGTCTGTCCGTGTGAGTTGAGATTGCGATCAGATGGCCTTCAGTGCCCGGATGGCGGGTATCAGACAAAGGTTTTCTTACTTTATGTCTGGACTTGTATCTTTGTAGGGACACGTCAGATGGGGTCACTGAGATAATGAAGCAATAGCTAAGTGAGCGGCGGGCGTGAGGGTGCAGTGGGAGGGTCGTGGCCTGAGCGCCGTGCCTTGCATGCAGGAGGAGGAAGATGACGTGGGAGAATTCTGAAACTAAATCGTCTAGCGCGTTACATCTTGTTGCTGTTTGAGTGAGGGAGTCAGAGGCGAGGAATTTATAGACTTTTTTTTGTATGTAACCTTATGTTGATTTATGGTAAGAGTTTGGTAAGTATTAATGTGAATCTCTTTAAATTCTTGATGTTATTTTGATTGTATTTCCATTGTTTTATTTTATTTTTTTGTAAAGGGTCTGGAAGCGTGACTTCAACTCCCGCTTTTTTTTTTTTCAGAAGCACAACACAGTACAATTATTTTTTTTATTATGCTGCCTTGCTATTGTTATTATTATTATTATTATTATTATTATTATTATTATTATTATTATTATTATTATTATTATTATTATTATTATTATTATTATTATTGTTGGTTGTTGTTGTTGTGGTTGTTGTTGTTGTTGTTGTTGTTGTGGTCGCTGATGGAGCTATTGTTTTTGTCGTTGCTGTCAAGCATGTGCGTGGTAAAGCACCACAACAGTAATGTTGGTGTCTGTGTCTTGCGCCACACAAGCCATGACAACAAGGTTATTCTCCCCTGTTGGTTCCTTCAGTCCACCGCATATTTCCACCGAAATGGAAAATAAATCACATTCCTAATTCAGCCAGCACCTGCATGTCATGGTCAGGCAAAAGCTGCAACATATAAGAAATTCATCAAGACAACACAATAAACATACTCGAGTGCCAACATTATTATGGAAAATTAGGTTAGGAATTTCTTATTTATACTACAGGGAATTCGTCTTCCTAAATTATATATATATATATATATATATATATATATATATATATATATATATATATATATATATATATATATATATATATATATATATATATATATATATATATATATATATATATATATATATATATATATATATATATATATATATATATATATATATATATATACGAGTATATATATATATATATATATATATATTTATATATATATATATATATATATATATATATATATATATATATATATATATATATATATATATATATATATATATATATATATATATATATATATATATATATATATATTTTTTTTTTTTTTTCTTTTTACACAAACACAAAAAGGTATAAAATTCTTTTACATATTACTTTTCATTTCAGACAATTGTAGGATCACTCTTTTCGTAATTAAATTATTTTGCGTTACAAGCATTATCTTCAAAGTGATAGGTTTATTTAAGAAAGTATAAATAAAAATGGTTTATGTTCAGTAACTCTGTCAGTGTGTGTGTGTGTGTGTGTGTGTGTGTGTGTGTGTGTGTGTGTGTGTGTGTATTGAAAACCACGCCGCGGAGTTTAATGTTTACCTCTTAAAGACCAAGGCAGCTTTTCGTGTGTTGTATATAATTCTAGGCGAATATTAGTTCCTCGATTATTATGACGACGTAAACCACGTCCAGACCCTCACTGCCTCCCTCCGTCCCTCTCACTTCACCACCTCACCACCTCACCACCCACCATCCCATCACTACCTTCCCCCACCATCCCGAAATCACCACTTCCTCACCGGCACTTCACCACCCATTGCCTGTCCCATCACCACAGTCCCTCACGAAGCCACCAGACTTCATTCACCACTACAGTATTTTTTCTCCTCTGGCTTATTTTCGTGTCAATTGTCAGAACCTCAACATAGTCCTTCATCAGCTCGTTCCTCTCAGCTCTCATAGTCCTTCTTCCATTATTTTCCTTGCATCAACCAATTTTTTAACTAACATTTGTCGCTTCCTTACGGTTTTAGTATCACCTCAAGACTCCACCTCCACGCCGTTACCTTTCCACCCTTTATTCCTTAACCACTTGTGACGTAACTCGCCAACAACTCTAAAG
The DNA here is from genome assembly GCF_035594125.1 of Scylla paramamosain. Taxonomy (NCBI): domain Eukaryota; kingdom Metazoa; phylum Arthropoda; class Malacostraca; order Decapoda; family Portunidae; genus Scylla; species Scylla paramamosain. The sequence goes on along the minus strand of NC_087155.1, from coordinate 13,526,760 downwards.
ACTTACTGTATACATTAACATTTTATCCTCACCACTGAACACTCCTCAGACCTTCTTCTTTACCACTCTTTAATTGCCTCATTTCCCTGCTACGTCATATATTTCTGTTCCACTTAATCCTGCCGTCCATTCGATAACGACGCTATATGCCATGTCACCATCTTACTCTATCATTAATATCTCCTCAAATCTCCTTTATCATTCTCTCATTGTCTCAATTTTATTTTATCTTATATTTCTCTCATTACTCCACTCGTTCCTGTCACTCATTCTTTGGCCACTCCATATCCATGCCCTTGACATCCACACTCTTACCACCAAACTCTTCAAACCTTCTCCTTTCCCATTCATTCCTTGCTTCTTTTCCCTGCTACTTTATACCTCTCTATTCCACTCACTCATTCAACTAGCACTCGACTCCCTCACCATCGTACTCTTGTCCACCACTTCTCTCTTTACCTCTTCCATTCCACACCCCAGCATTCCACCCGCCACGGTGTTTACAGAGGAGCGGTAGAGGAGGCAGCTTTATGAGCGTGAGAAATTGAGAATCCAAAGTGTTCCCTAATAGTGGCCTCACCTCGTCTTCTCTCTCTTTCTCTCTCTATCTCCCTCCGTAATATTCTCCCCACCCCTACTAATGCCCATTAAACATAGACTGGAATTGCTTCTACTTTGAAATGCCACATCCTTCTTTTTCTCTCTACCTATCTCCGTCTCTCTGTCTTTCCCCCTTTCTCTTTACTTCTTTCCTTTCTTGCATCTCTCTTTGTTTCTCTCCCTGCATTTTTGTCTGTTTCTCAGCCTTGTTGCCTCTCTTTTCTGCCTTTCTCTCTGTGTTTCATTCCCTCCTCGTCTTTCTCCTTGCCTTTCGTTTCTATACTTCTCTACCTCCTTGTCTCTCTCCTTTGCCTTTTTTTTTCTATTCTCGGTCTCACTCCTTGTCTCTCTCCCAAGTTGTCTCGTTTACTTCTTTCTTCCTTAAATCTCTCCCTTTTTCCTCTCTTGTCTTTTTGTTTGTGCACCTTTTTCCTTCCATCCTCTTTCTTCCCTGTCTCTTTTCATCCTGTCTTTTGCTCCCTGTCTCTTCCTTCCCTGTCTCACTTGCCTTTCTCATTTGCCTGTATCTTTCCTTGCCTTCCAGCTTTTCTCCCTCACCGGCCAAATGCACCAGGCTTCCTTCCTTCTCCCTTCCCACTTTCCTCTGAGGACTCGTGAAGGATATCTACTCATTGTCCTACGCGGTGGGCCTCATTACATCATTAGCTCCTGTGTCACCCTGTAATTATTGTCTGATTATATACATTAGTGCGCAGGTAGAGGACGGGCGGCAGCAGCAGCTTTAATATATCGCGCCCCACGTAACCTCCCCACACAGGTCAAATATTGAAAATGATTAGACATAATAGTCGCGGCGTCCTCCACCCAGCGTGCTCTTGTCTGAGGGGGAGAAATCCATTTTAGTCTTCGTGTCTTCGTGTAAACTTTCCTGCATCATTAATTTCTCGTTCACCGGGGACCCATTTCTGTAAGATTTAACCACTCTTCCTCCTCTTCCTCCTCCTCCTCCTCCTCCTCCTCTTTTTCCTCCTGTGTGCCTAAATACAGAAAGATAAATGAACGTGATCAGCTTTTCCTTAATCAATAGTTCAGGCCTTGGTCTCGTAATACCCTCCAAGACACGGCACGGTTTTGGAAGTTGCTGTCTCGTGTCGCCAGACGGGTATGCTTATTCGTTTTATTTTCTAGAGATGAATGAGCATGATCAGCTTTTCCTTAATCAATATTTCAGTTCGTGGTCTCGTAATATCCTCTAAGACAAGACACGGGTTTGGAAGTCCCTGTCTCATGTCGCCAGGCTGGGTTTGTTTTCTCGTTTTCTTTTCTGTCTCTCCTCGGTGTGGGACAAAGGATATACGAGGCAGGTCCACACGCCGCCGCCCTTCCTTGCTAATGTGGGGAATTGAAGCCGCCATCAAGAAGAGGACTGACAAGGGATGTACGTGAAGTTGTTAGCTGTGTTTAAAATAATGATGATAACAGTCTTAGTAGTAGTAGTAGTAGTAATAGTAGTAGTAGTAGTAGTAGTGGATCTTTCTTTGCATCCTTTTTGTTACCCTTGGCCATAACACTCTTACATAAAAAAGTGTTAGTAGTAGAAAGAGAAGGAGTAGAATTACCTGGGAAGAACAGTTATTAGGACATTTTGATAATCTATAATAAGAGTATGATGAACCACGGCCACAGCAAGCAAACCGCACCTTGCAGAACAGGACAAAATAGAGCAAGAGCATCTCAGGCATTTCTCAATTAAGACACGAAGAGGGAAAACTTAATAAACAATTTCTAACATGATTTACGTTAATGCAAGAAGAGTAGAATATAAACACTGCATGATTTATCTGTATGGCTGCATCAAAATGGATAACGCGTGAGGTGAGTACGAGTATTTAAAAGTCAGCCACTAAAGATATATACATCGATTCTAATAAGGAAAATCATGCAATCGGGAAGGCGATGAGTGATAACGCAATTAAGCTGATAAAGGGAGATCATATTTCTGGTGCAAACAAAAAAAAATGCAGATAATAAATAGATAGGAGGAGCATCGTAAGTGTGAATGAGAAGGTCAAGTGCGTGTATAAATAATAATTTTTTCCATTGCTTCGTCTTAAATAGAGAAAATACGTTGTGCCTCGAAGTACAAAAAATAAATAAGCACGTAAATAAGTCAGTAAGTCAGTCAGTTAAGTAGTCAGTTAACTAGATAACTATATATCTAACTAATGCTAAGTAACCAATCAACAACCAACTAACTAGCGAACTAAATAACTAACGAGCTAACTACCTTTTTATTTACCTTACTATCTAACTAAATAATTAACTTACTAATTAATTGGTTCACTCACTCAATCAATCACACACTGACCCACTCACTCACTCATGCACTAAGAAACTGACTTACTAACCAAATAAATAAATAAATAAATAAATACAATACAATACAGCGAGGTACAGCAAAACAAAACCCCAACAAGTATAAAATAATTCGAATCCAAACTATAAATACTTTGTGCAGGAAAGTTTACCCCTAAATAAAATCAACCAAGTAATAAATATCACGGAAGATAAATTCAGATAATCACGACCTCGTGAACACAGGCTTTAGTGGGGAATTATGCCTATTAACCTTATCTATAGATTGCTAATTACTGCCAAACATCACGAGAAAAGAAATCTGGGAGTATAAAAGTATATGTGACATTTATCTTCAATATTCTTAATAACGCCGCTAATGTCTTGTAATAATGCTTATCAACGGAAGCTTCGTATTAAAGTGTTTCCTGTAAAACCTTTTCATTAGCCCTGGAGATTGCAGCCATTAATTTTTACGTTTCAAAAACTTTAATGTAATTTGCTTCAAGACTGCTGGCCGAGGGTCAGGCTCGGGGAAAGATAGATAGAGAGAGAGAGAGAGAGAGAGAGAGAGAGAGAGAGAGAGAGAGAGAGAGAGAGAGAGAGAGAGAGAGAGAGAGAGAGAGAGAGAGAGAGAGAGAGAGAGAGTCTTATAATTCAATGCATATGTTCCCATAATTATTTTAGACCAAGGTAGTGACATTACAGTGTTTTATCACACTGGAAAATGTATAGAATTATTCTCCTTAGTGAAAAAAATAAAAAGTAATTCCAAAATTCATATTATTCCATGGAAGAACTGATGTTTGTACATGAGTGATCGATTTGTGGGTGTGGTGCAGAAAAAGATCTATAGACGATGAAGTGACTTGCCAACTCTCTCAACAAGCTGGTGTGGGTTCAAAGATCTATGATGCCATCATGAAGGTTCCCCTATAAGAAATGTATGAGACACGTTATAATTCGTCTTACTTTGCAGTAAATGACAAAATAGATTCTGGTCATACATGTTAATGTTACCATGGAAAAGCTCGTATATTTCAGTAAATACTTATGTGCAAAAGAGCGCATTGGCCTCTTTCACTAAAGGTGGGGCCGCACATTGTAACGCCGAGCGGCAATACCAAGCAGTACTTTGGTGTATCGCTCACCTCCATCTCCTTGGTCCTCAGGTCTGTTTTTGGGAAACACATCACTCTGGGCGAAAAGAACGACTGTGATTCTCGGGTTACCACGCCTTTCCTTTTTCAGCCTTCTTAAATTTACCTCCTTGCCGACTGCACCAAAAGGAGGGATAAACACTGGGTAGATATTTCACCGTCAAACCTTGGAATACCTCTCCCATTGTGCATAGAGGAGTTGAATGTAACTCATTGATTTTATTCTAATCAAGTGAATAGATTTTATCTTAATTTGCTCCTCTATCTGTAACCCAACTGCCCGACTTAATAATTCTTCGAAGCTTAGGAGAGTTGCTTTAAATATTCTACAGAAAGCGAAAAACAGCACGTGTATAGTTTAAATTGAATATGAAAAGGAAAACTACAACTCAGCTCTGCCTGAATCAAGAGAGGATAGAGTGTACTTATAAACACTGTGTTCAATGTTGTTCAATGTTGTCATGAAATGTTGTCATCAAGAACTTGAAGTCGCTTTCATATATACTTTTCTGCGCATGTCACTGAATTAGTAAGGAGAAGGTGTAATTCAATATTCCTTTATATATTTACCATTATGAAACTAATATATTTCAAGTGTCCTTTATTTTATTAGCTACGCATCTTGATTCCTAAATATCATTTCAAAAATACAGTTGCAAGTAAAGAATTGCAACAGTGATAATAAAAAAAAAAAAAAAAATTTTCAATAAATATTTGATATGAAAAAGTAACTACGATTTCAAAATCATCAAGAGAAACATGATATTTCTGCGTGGCACCAGAAGACTGTGCCTTCCTTGATCAATATCTGTGTCACTTTTACGGCTAGTGATTGCTTGCTCGAAAATTTATTCGTACCTTCATTGTTGAAAGCCGAGCCATGTAGTGTTGTAGGCTGGAGTGTGCAGAAGCGACGATAACGAGTAGTACTGAAGTGGCCCGTCATTAGAGGAGTTACACATGGTCACCTGGTCCTTGTCACAGCTATTTTGGAAGAACCCCAAACACAAAGTCGCTGCTGTTATTCTGTGGGCCATTGTCATCCTGTGTGTGTGTGTGTGTGTGTGTGTGTGTGTGTGGGCGATCGGGCACTCGTCATGCATGTCTGGCGTTAATATGTTTAGATAAGTTTATGAAAATTCGATCTTTTTTTGTCACCTGGACAGTACAGCATGCCACGCGTTCATTAATAGTTCACATAATTAGCACCCTTGTACAGATTTACGCCACAATTCTGTGAACCACCCAGTTGGAATATTTTCCCGCCAGGTTCCACACGCCATGACCGCAGCACATAAATTCCACGCTTGCACCATTAGTCTGCTCCATAATGAATCAATTTTCCACATTGAGAAGTATATCAAATGCATCCACCACAGCAGCGCTCTCGGCCACGGTAGGGAACCCCGGGCTGCGTGGCGGACCGGTGTGTTTACGTCGGCTGAGGACTGGAACTGAGTGGCCTTCATTTACCGTGTTGAGGCTTCTTTACGGGATGCACAAGTGTGAGGATGAGGGAAGTTGCAGAATACCTTGGAGTTAGCAGGTGGCAGTGAGAGGCAGTGAGCGAGGATGCATGACACTTGTTCCTCGTGTTAGTCCTAATTGTGCTTACTAAATAATGAAAAAGCACCGTGTCGTTTGTTGTGGTAAAATCTGCCGTAATTGTTCATGCGATAAGTACGTAACTAATTGACTAAGTAATCAATTTAATGGGTTAATAAATTATAACTCGTGGTAGGTTTATATATATAATGTTACTTGATTTTTAGTTTTATTAATGCGCTTTCTTTACTGAAACTCCCGTAAATGAAAGCGTTAGATTTTGACCAACTAGCTGGATTATGAGAGAGAGAGAGAGAGAGAGAGAGAGAGAGAGAGAGAGAGAGAGAGAGAGAGAGAGAGAGAGAGAGAGAGAGAGAGAGAGAGAGAGAGAAACAGAGACAGAAAGACAGAGACAGAGAGAAAAAGAACGTTACGGTTTACAGGATACCACGTAGGCGAGGTGGGAGGGGAGGATGACAAAGTGGGAACCTGGAAATGCAAAGGGTCACCGGTGAAGTGTGAGTGTGGGCTGTGCGGTGACGGTCGGGGCACTATAGGCGGTGACGCAGACGCTCAGACTCTTAGATAGGGAACGATCGGCTGGATGAATAGGAGCTCAGGGATGATAGGTGACGCGGTAAGGTGACAGGTGAGAGGGGGGAGCGATAGGGATGATGCGTGTCAGGCGAGATAAGAGGAGATAAAGGTGCGAGGAGCGGCCAGCGAGTCAGGTGGATGAGAAAGGTGATCTGGAAGTGTGTAGTTTACCGTTACGTTCTAAAAGATTTCATGCGTTTATTTATTTATTTATTTATATATATATATTTTTTTTTTGTGTGTGTGTGTGTGTGGGAGATAGCCTTTCTTTGCTCTTGATATTTTATTATTATTATTATTATTATTATTATTATTATTATTATTATTATTATTATTATTATTATTATTATTATTTTATTATCATTATTTTAGTTTTAATTTTTGTGGTTCTTTCTCCATTCTCCGCCAGGCGTTTTCTTAATTTTTTTTAGATCTTTTCTCCTCTTTTTTGTCTATTTCTTGATCTTTCTTTTTATCTTTGTTTGTTTGTTTGTTTGTTTGTTTGTTTATATCTGTCACTGGTTCTTTTGTTCGTTCTTTTGCTCGTTCGTTTCTTCTTTCTTTCTAATATGTTTATTCATTTGTTTCCTTTTCTATTTCTTTTCTTGTCTACCTTTATTTATTTCCTTTTTCCCTTCCTTCTTTCTCCCTCTTGTTTTATCTACTTAGTCATACTTGCTTGCTGTCTGAAACATAAACACAATTCAGATACAAAAAAAATCCTTTAAATATGTGCACAGGGTGAGAGGTTGCACAACACCACAACAGGGAAGAGACTGGAGAGAGACGCGCAACATGCCAGCGAGGGGAAGAGGCAGATAACTTGGAACTCTTAGCCTTGAACTGCTTTGTCGTTGAAAGGGACTTGTAGATACCGAAGTGAAAAGTGTGAAGTAAAAGTGGGTAAAATATTGTGGTACACTCTTTTTGTTTTCTCGAGGTACTTGTTTGTGTTTTATCAAGTTGTTGTTAGACTGGTTTGCAAATATTGGTTTAAAGTGGAATGGAAAAAGAGTGGAATAAAAGTACTAGAGTATTATGCGACACCCTTTTGCTTTCTTCAGATATCTGTTTGTGATTCATTAAGTTATTATTAGTCTCGTTTGCAAATATTGGTTTAATGTGGATTTCCTTTCGTCTTCTTTGGTTTGCCATTTGTTACGTAAGAAATATTTGGGATGGTGATGGATTTACAACACGTGTCGGAACTGTAAGGCACGTTTCTAGTATAAAAAGAAAAATATACAGCTTGAAAAAGACGTTTATCGAACATTCCTACCACGAATATAGAATTGAAAGTCTTCAACCTTGAGTTATAAGGTTGACCTGAGAGCGGAGAGACCTCACAGGGCAAATCCAGGGCAGGGGGCGAGGAATGGGAGGAGGTTACCAAGTTGGAGAAGAGGGAGGATCTACCGGAGAAAGACCATAAGGGCGGCGGGCTGGAGGAAGGCCTGTAGGAAGGAGTGGACGGGCGGGTCAACCTAGCGTGCACCGTCCTCTCCAATTTCACGCCGCTCTCAAAGGAATACCGCCCGTCATCCACCTCTGTCCGCCAGCCAGGAGATAGGGGAGGCCATGCGGTGTCGACGGCTGTGTGGACCCGCCCGCCGCCCGCTGCTCTGGGGGCCCCTGCCTTTCTGCTCACTAATGGCATCTAAAAGTCTTTTCTTGGTTTGTTTATCCTTGATTGAAGGTCACTGTCTCGTTCTGCATTTTTTCTCCGTTTCATGTTCCCATACAACCCCGCCTCGGGTTAGATGGGGGGTTCAGGGCCGCGTCAGGGCGGTGTTTGATGCGATGTTCGATTGGCCTCTCGTCAGACCTGCCCCGCTTAATCGTTGGTTAATCTATTTTTGCATGAGTTACTACGTGCTCTTATACTGTAATGTAGCTTCCATGATGGTCGCAATACGTGTTGCTTCAGAAAACGCCCTGCCCACCCATACCCGCTGTGTGTGAGGACCCCGGGAGACTTGGTGGTCTGGAAAATCCACCACCACCACCACCACCGCTACCTCCACCACCACCACTACCTCCGCCACCACTGCTACCTCCACCACCACCACCACCACCACCACCATAACAACAGGAGGCAGGTGCAGCATTCATTCGGGAACACCACACCGCTCCCCCCTTTTCAGCACCCGTCTAGTACCGGCACAGTACCCACACAGTGCCGGCCGCTGCGCCAACCACTGCACACTCATATACCGTGACTGCAGTAATGGCCGCAACTCGCCCATCCCTTCTGCCTGCAGCACTCTGGGCCCCACTAAGACAAAAGCTTCCTCGCACTGCAAGACGGCCACTACTTCATGTAACGGCGGGCCGATGCACTGGCCACGCCCTCGCCTCTTCCCCTCGCCCCCCTCGTCTCCATCAAGAGGAATCACGAGGAGGTACAAAAGGCCTCAGGGTTGGATTGAGTGATCGAAAATTGAAATGGAGCTCAATTTACGCAGGTGAATATGCCATCCGTCACACTGACAGTCGACAATAGTTACGATACGGGGGCATAAATCACGCGCGCCATCTCAAAGTGAATCAGATAGCAGCAGTTTCATGTAGCTATTAGTTATCTAGGCGGGAAAGAAGAGTAGCGAGCCTCGGGAAGCAGGGGAGCGGCAGGAGGATACCGGAAGCCAGCGATCGTCTGGCGGTACCGACACTTAGCTAAGGGCGGTGCAACCTGATACTAACAAAATTAAGCTTGTTTGGTGTAAAAGGATGAAAAAGCTGTTGACTACGAGCTCCATGGTGTAATAGAAGCATGCAGGGCGGTGAAGGAGGTGGCTGAATATTGGGAATGCTCTAGAGGGATCGTTGAGATTTAGTGGCCAGCGATAAGGTGATAAGAGTCGGCAGGTGGTAGGGGAGTGCATTCAATTGGTGGGTGCAGTGCAGGCAGTCGGCAGGTGCAGTCGGCGGGAGGAGGGAAGTCAGGTGGGTGTGTAGAAGAGCACTTTTTGCGATGTTCGACTCCAAGTGAGGATGAGTGAAAATTAAAGTGAAATTGAATTGGTATTTACTGCATTTTTGTTGGAACTCTCTCTCTCTCTCTCTCTCTCTCTCTCTCTCTCTCTCTCTCTCTCTCTCTCTCTCTCTCTCTCTCTCTCTCTCTCTCTCTCTCTCTCTCTCTCTCTCTCTCTCTCTCTCGTGTGTATATACATGTTTGTGCGTGTGTGCGTGGGGTGTCGCGTGCCTGTGCGTGTGCTCTCTGCGCCCATAAAAATACATATATGGCGGAAAAAAAGTATCGAGAAGGGACGGCTGGCCACCCAGGAAGGAGTGGCGAGGGTGGGCGGCACGACCATGATTGCACAACTGTTGATGGCGCGGCTCCGTGCAGGTGTTTCAACGAGCGGAGTGTGCAGGTGAATTTTGCCTTTGATTGAATTGTTGTCGGAAAATACACCCCCATAAAATCTCAACTGCTGGTCTTAAAGGAACGCTTTGCCTTTTTACGGTTGGGAATTATTGTATTTTTGGTATCATAAGTGTCTCAAATGAGTACGTATTGGCATGTTCCTGAAATAGCGTTTTTTATTTATTTATCTTTTTTTACAATCTCAACATCGAACTGATAAAAAGGGAAGGGAATTTATAAAGTCTCTCTGGCTCATATAAAGGATTCAGCATTTCAGTGTTCAACGTAAACATGTGAAATACCCACCATGTTTGTGAAAAGAGTGACAATAAATACATTATACCTAAAAAGGACATAAAACCGAGAGCTCCACCTTGCAGGCTACCGTGTCACTTGTGTTGGCGAGTGTTGGTCAGCGACCCTCACTTAGAGACGCCTTGCTGCCCCGGAGACTCATGCCACTCCTTCAGCCACACCTCTC
>NC_087155.1:13506691-13511691 GCF_035594125.1 Scylla paramamosain | reverse complement strand
ATTAGATCAGCAGGAATCCATGAGCCCAGCAAGAAACATGAGGTCACAGAACGACATGAGCTCATATCAAACCAGCTGTAACATCCACCAGCCACAAAACACTGCCTCCAATATCTCAATGACGACCTGTCCTGTCCTGCTTTTCTTTCCTTTCCATGCTTCATTTCCCTCGCCCTTCTCATGCACCAGTTTTTACTTCCGTGTCTCCTTACCCCGAGAGTCTCCCGCTGCCCGGACACAAAGGTCAGGCTGCCGAGTGGGGAGACGGAGGAGCCGCGGCGGTGCTTGGGGACGTAAGGTACTGGCACGTGGTGTTTATGCAGCTGACAAACAAGCCATAAACATTAACGTAGACATGAAGTTCTATCTGATAGCTAACACATTTTCTGCAATTAAATCCTATATATCGCGCTTTTTTTTTTTTTTATTTAATAGCTTATTTGTTAGTTTGTTTCCGATGCTCTCTCTCTCTCTCTCCTCTCTCTCTCTCTCTCTCTCCTCTCGTCTCTCTCTCTCTCTCTCTCTCTCTCATCTCTCTCTCTCTCACTCTCATCTCTCTCTCTCTCTCTCTCTCTCTACCATATGCATGAATTAAACCGTATGCACATATTTTTATAGTCTTATTTGTTAGTCCGAATCATCATCCCCCCTCCCCCACCCCCCCTCTCTCTCTCTCTCTCTCTCTCTCTCTCTCTCTCTCTCTCTCTCTCTCTCTCTCTCTCTCTCTCTCTCTCTCTCTCTCTCTCTCTCTCTCTCTCTCTCTCTCGTTCCCCTTGGCTGGCCGTCTCAGCTTGCTTACGAAAGGTCTGAGTTATCATTTTCACTATTTTAATTAACTTCCATCTCGCGGGTGGAGGAATCTTGCTCGGCTCAATAAATCATTGGGCCACACGTAAATTACCCGCGGCTCAGTAATATATGGCTAATTAAAGGTCAAGTCAGTGGTGCGCGGGTATTAATCTTACACACGCGTTGATAATTAGCGGCGGGGGGTCAGGTGTCCCCTCGGAAACTTCATAGGTTAGAGCAAAACTGACCTGCTCTAACCTTAATGAATGCTTAGCGCCGAGAAAGGAAGAATTGAGAAGCCCAGCCTTTTTTTTTTTTTTTTTTTTTGCCTTGCCAGATCGAGACAGCTTTTCTATAATGGTGTGCTTAGCTTAAGATTGAGGACGCGAGGTGTGTGTGTGTGTGTGTGTGTGTGTGTGTGTGTGTGTGTGTGTGTGTGTGTGTGTGTGTGTGTGTGTGTGTGTGTTGGATGTGTGTGTGTTGGGTGTCAAGTAATATGTTCTCATCACCTCACACTTAACCCTTTTATTGGTGTGGTTGTCCTTTGTTAACTTGCAGATCACTATCAGAGGGGAAAAAATCTGCTTGGATGGCTACACAAAAAAGAATACTCTGTAAGTTTTGTCTTTTCTAACTTACAAAACTATTTAAGACACCACTATAAAGATAAGAGTCTAAAAATTGTTGGTAGTTATAGGGAAAAAAAACATCTTGCTGGAAAAAAAGTTAAACTAACATATAATAAAACCAGAGGATCCCTAGCATGTTTTATAAGCGAAAGGAATAAACTAAAGGGGACAGCTGTCAGGGAGAGACAAACACTGGGGCAACCAATACCTGTTTAGAGACACTGCGTCACTGGACGAACAGAAAGTAGTAATGCATTCTTACACTTCCCTTGTGGGTGTGGACCTGACTGGAGCGTCACTTCATAAGAGGTTCTGATCACCTAGTCAATGGCAGGACGTACGAACACGCCGTGCCTCTGCCTGGTGGTGTGTGAAGCGAGGCTCGGGAGTAAGGAAGCGTGTCTGCCTGCCTGGGTATGGCGGGGGCTGCTGGTGGCGTGGTGGGGGAGGGCCAGGTGAGATGCGGGCTGTGGCTGTGGCGTGACTCGACCCGGAGCCCAGAGGAGAGTCGTGTCAAACCATGATGATCCACTGTACTTGTTTTTTTCTTCTCTATTTAATGCTTGCAATTCTAAAGCTATTATGTGAAGAGTGTAGTAAAGGTGCGTCCATTCAGCTCGATTGGAGGGGGAAGGATGGATGCCGTAAATATCAGACATTCAATGAAGAAAGATGAAATAGATGATAGGTTATGTTTTCTATGTGGTAGAGTTTTATGAATTATGTCTAGCTAAAAATGAGAGGTGGGTTCATCTAGTTAGAGTGAAGGTGAAGGATACGAAAAATATGCATCCAGTGAATGAATGAAAATGTAATGAGCGAGTTATTATATTTTCTGTATGAGATAATTATAAATTACTTCTTACTAAAAATGAAAAGTGTGTTTCATTCAGTTCACGTGAAGGTGAGAGGATACCAGAAATATCATACGTGCATTGAATGAATGGAAGTGAACTGAACGAGATATTGTATTTTTGTATGAAATATGTAAAATTAACGTCTTGCTAAAAATGAAAGATGTGTCTGTTTAGTTCATTTGTTGTATGATTATCACAAAAAAAAAAAATAGACATTCAATGGGAAGAAATACAATGGACAAAAGTTTGTATTTTTCCTGTATGAAACGCTTATGAAATACGTCATACTAAATATCATAGAGTCAATATTAATACTTCAATACCAACTACAGGAATTCAAAGTATACATATCCGTGGTGAACTTAACTATTTCCTGAAGGAGGTGGTAAAATACGTAGCGTTTCCCAAGTTACGAAACATTGCAGCAAGGAACATGCGCGAAACCTTTCACTCTTGCCCACCACATTACCTAAAAATTACGGTCGAAAAATGTTGGCTATTACCTACTATCCGATTTTACAAAGGAAAGTAATAATAAGTAATGGAAACAAAAGTGCGAAAGATAACTAGAAAAAAATGCAAAACAGGATCCAGAGAGTGAGCGTAAAAAGTCCAACATAAAAAAAAGCACTCACGCAAGAAAACCAAAAGAAAAAGAGAGAGAGAGAGAGAGAGAGAGAGAGAGAGAGAGAGAGAGAGAGAGAGAGAGAGAGAGAGAGAGAGAGAGAGAGAGAGAGAGAGAGAGAGAGAGAGAGAGAATGAAATGCAGAAACACACTGATACCAGGATATCAGCTTGAAAACAAATCCACATTGAAAAGAAAAGCCTCTATGAACATAACATCCTTTTTGCCCACTGCTGGATTTGGAAGTAAAATCATATAGATAAACTTTAAATAGGATATCAGTGAGGAAACAAATCCATATATTGAAAAGAAAAGACTCTCTGAATATAACATCCTATATTTCTTTTTTTCTTTTATGCAGGGTCTTGAAAATACGAGTAAATATCACATCAATAAAGTTTAAGCGCTTGACACGAGTTAGGTGCAGAGGAAAGCCACCGTCAGACTCCGGACCCCTGACGCTGACGCAGGTAATCAGACGCACAAATGACACCAATCAGAGACACAACTGATCACAGAACTTCCAAGGGAGCTGATTGCAATGTTCAAGTTTTTTTTTTTCTTTCATTTCTTTATCTCTCTCTCTCTCTCTCTCTCTCTCTCTCTCTCTCTCTCTCTCTCTCTCTCTCTCTCTCTCTCTCTCTCTCTCTCTCTCTTTTATACACAGGATCGCGACTTCTTTCCTGCAAGCTTTCCTGCACCGCCTTGTGCGAGAGAGAGAGAGAGAGAGAGAGAGAGAGAGAGAGAGAGAGAGAGAGAGAGAGAGAGAGAGACAGCGGAGTCACAGATTTGCTGGCTCTTGTGATGTAGAGTAAAACATTAAGCAACCAAGCGGAACGGAAGATAGCCAATATGAAGGGAAATTTCTTTCTCTCTCTCTCTCTCTCTCTCTCTCTCTCTCTCTCTCTCTCTCTCTCTCTCTCTCTCTCTCTCTCTCTCTCTCCGCTTTCCCGTCTCACATCCTCTCCCTGTCCTTGCTCTCCTTCCCTCCCTCATACACTCACTCTACTCAAGTCTATAAACTTCGAGCTTAGTAAAATTGAAGGCCTGATACCTGAAGGCAGCTAATGAAGGAAGGTGCCCATTTTATGCCCCCCCCCCAGAGAGAGAGAGAGAGAGAGAGAGAGAGAGAGAGAGAGAGAGAGAGAGATACACACATACACACACATGCACATAAACACACACACACACACACACTCGGTATTCATGATAACTTACACTGATATGAGCCTCTATTATTGCGGGCATTCAATTTTTTCCACCCTCCGAATGAGTGCAGGTCAGTGTCCTGGCAGATGTTGGGCGAAGAGGCGGCTGGCGGCTGGCTTGGGAACTGTGCTACATCGGCTTTTAAACTTAACCAGAGGCTGTAAAGGGTCCGTGGCGCCGGTAAGAGGCTCCCAGGACTGAGCTTAGTACCATAGATGGCTTGAGTGACGCGGGAGGAAGAGAGAAAGTGATTGGAATGTCTTGTCTCGTGTTCTCTTGTGTTCTAATACCGCTGATCGTTTCGTTTCCCCGTCCTTTCCTGTTTTAAGGTGCTGTAACAAAAGCTAGAGGCTCTCCCAAATACGCGGAGTATCGCCTGCATCCGTGTCTCGTCCGTGCAAGAATGTTCAGAGTGATGCGGGGAAATCATAGCGAACCAATTATGTAGATGAAAAAGTCCCTGTCGCCTTGTACCGCAACAAAGGCAATGGCCCCAATGAATAAATAGCAGTAGTAGTAGTAGTAGTAGTAGTGATGGTGGCGGTGGTAATGGTTGTGGTGGTAGTAGTAGTAGCAGTAGTATTAATAGTAGTAGTAGTAGTAGTAGTAGCAGTAGTGACAAATTCTTTGTATCATCCGCCATAAGATTAATTTTCTCTCTCTGCAGCGAATATCGAAGTACTCTCAACCCTCCCCCACCTTTTTTTTTTTTTTTCTTTTACATTTGCTAGTCGGCGGCGCGATCTGTTAGTAATAAAATTGTTAATTCTGTCAATTTGACTTATCTTTCTTCATGTTCACCCCCTACCTCATAAATACTCGGGGAAAACCAGAATGAGAATAGGTCTAAGAGAGAGAGAGAGAGAGAGAGAGAGAGAGAGAGAGAGAGAG
>NC_087155.1:13396691-13501691 GCF_035594125.1 Scylla paramamosain | reverse complement strand
ATAATTAATTGACGGGGCAAATTGCAACTCACCTGACGCTTAACAACCCCAGCCTGACCTGTACTTTCTCCCTAATTATCTCCACCTGAGCCACCACCCAC
This sequence comes from Scylla paramamosain, assembly GCF_035594125.1. Classification (NCBI taxonomy): domain Eukaryota; kingdom Metazoa; phylum Arthropoda; class Malacostraca; order Decapoda; family Portunidae; genus Scylla; species Scylla paramamosain. Next base: position 13,501,590 of record NC_087155.1, on the reverse strand, counting down.
CTGCGGCGACCTCCTCCGGGTGTTGCATGGCCGCGGCGGAGAGAAGAGAGAAGAAGAGAGGAAAAGAAACAAGAGAATATAATCTGAATAGAGAAATGGAAGAAAGGTGGTGAGAGCTGAAGGTTTTGAGAGCGACTAGGAAGGGAAGGCAAGAGATGAGAGATATCAGGTGATTTCCAAGGTTGGAGAAAAAAAAAAGAAGGTAAACCAGAGAGATCTAAGATGGAAATACAGATACTGGAGGAAGAATGTGCACCGGACGGTAAGCCAGGGTACGAGCCATGCATGTGGAGCGAGAATCAATCAAGACAACGGGAAAAGGATGAAAGAACCTGGAGAAAAAAACATGGTGAAAAATAAAGCTCTTGAAAGGGAGTAACAGGTTGTGTGGAAAAGTCATAAAACGAGGAAACTGGAAGAAAGTACTCAGAAAATGAAGTTATTGAAAGGATGTAACAGTTGCGGTAGGAAATTTATACTTGGACAAAGATGTAAGAAAGTGAAAAAAGGCGTAGTAATTTGAGCGGAGAAACCATAAAGGAGGAGGAAAGGAAGGAAACTACAAGAAGGTCTGGAAAAATAAAGTTATTGGAAGGGCGTAGTAGTTTCAGTTTAAAATTTTTACTGGGAGAAAACTACGAAAAGTGAGAAAAATATTGAAAAGGCCTAACAGTTTTCAGGCTGAGCGAAATTTTCAATAAAGGAGGAAGCTACGAGAAAGCATGCATGTACTGATTGATCTCTTGATGGGCAGTGACAGAGTAGAATTCCTGAGATAGAGGAAGCTACAAAAATGTGAAAAAAAAAATGAAATTGAGAAACATAAATAAAAAAAAAAACCGGATAAATTACTAGAACGTGTACTCTTTATTATTACTATTATTAATTATTATTATTATCATTATTATTATTATTATTATTATTATTATTATTATTATTATTATTATTATTATTATTATTATTTTAGGCATAGCAGATTAAGTATGAAATTTAGAAACTGGGAAGAAACTAAAAATTAAACTACAATTAATTTCGAAGCCTTTATCGTACATAACTCTCACCTTTCATACGTCAATTACCTTAATAATTCCTTTCCTCCATCCATGTGTGTGTGTGTGTGTGTGTGTTTGCCTACATGTGCATGCGTGCGTGTGTCTAAATATATACTCATCACCAGCTAAATATATCCTCAAGCAGTCCCTTTGTACAAGCCAGAGGTACACATGGGTGAAATCAAGTCATTATGCATATCTTACTGATAACTCTGACCCGCTACATCTCACTCCCCTAAAAACTCAACCAGCCGCAGCTCTCATCTGTATACACCTCGCGCCTCACTTGTGTACATCCTGCCTTTATATATCAGCACTACACGACAACAGGATATCCCTCTTCCGTATCTCACCTGATATCTGGACAACGCAAACCCCGCGAATCTCATCTCGGCACCTTGCTTTTGCGTTACAGCTACACGCCTCGCCTTTGCATCTTAAGCACCACGGGAACTAACAGTGATACGTACGCACACATACACACACGCATACAAACAAAACCTTTCAAATATACATACCAGCTTGCACAACACACTTTTGCACTTGACACACACTGACAGCACAAACATTTTAAAGACACACTCCACGTCAACACACACACACACACACACACACACACACACACACACACACACACACACACACATACACATACACACACACACTTTCTAATATACACATCAGCTTGCACGATATACTTCTATACCTCACATAAGTTGGCACCACAAATATTTCAAAGCCTCCACGTCAGCGATTGTCTAACACCTCGCCCAGAACATCGATGGCACGTTAATAAGAGCCTCGCAGCCCTGCGTTAATCTCTCACTCTAAATCGTACTGTGAAAATAAACAAAGCGGGGGCTCACCTGACCGTATCTAACCTTCATTGTAATTGAACCTCTCAGGAAGACGTCTGCGGGGGCGTCGCCGCGGAGGGTTAACACTGATGGAGGCACTGCACTGCCCCGCCCTCACGCTACATCTGATGTCCCAATCTCATATGGACACTGTATTTTCTTGTATAAGTAGTCATATCATCACCCCGAACATAAAACCTTGGGATGTTTGAATGTATTGAAAAACTGGCGACTTGAAATACTTACGTTATTAATAAGCGTATGTCCCAATTTCATATGTTTTTTCTTGCGTAAATAGCTGTGTAAACAACTCAACTTTACATATTTGGAATAACCAAATGCATAAGAAATCAAGTGGAGGAAAAAAACTGCTCTTTATTAATAAGTTTAGTTGTTTTTACGAATCAACAGTAAGAAAAACTCTTCTATATATTATCGGTAAGCTCAGTTTTTTTTTCTTATTTATTTATTTATTTATTTTTTTTTACGAATTAAGAGTAAAATGAAAAGATAATAATGCATCGTCCCCCTGACCCTATCTGCACCGTGCTTGAGTCTTCACGTTCACCTTTTGCGACTGGAGTGTCGTAAGGCGGAGATGGATGGCTCCTTTTATGGCTGACTTTATAATTATAGTTTTAACTGTTGATTAGACACGCTAATTTGGCGTCACCTGTGTGTTTGTTTATTTATTGCCTGATTATATGTTGGGTTTATTTGCTTGTGTGCTTGCATGCTCTCATACACACACACACACACACACACACACACACACACACACACACACACACACACACTCTCTCTCTCTCTCTCTCTCTCTCTCTCTCTCTCTCTCTCTCTCTCTCTCTCTCTCTCTCTCTTCCTCGTCACAGATACTTCGCAGGAAAGGCAATGATACGCATCAACATTATCATTAGAGTCCTAAGTAGTACTATTAGTGTCCATTGAATCATACATAATTATATTTTTTTAGTAGGCAGAGGACAGGGTGGAGAGATGCGATAGGAAGGCTTTGCTTGGGTGGCCTGGAGAAGACGGACAGGTGACTGAGATAAGTGCAGACAAGATTGGGGAGGTCTTTGTTCTGATGATGGTGATGGTGATGGTAGTGATGGTGGTGGTGGTGGTGGTGAATTTTTGCACTTCTATTCCCCCAAGTAGTCAGTCGAGGAAGAGAAAAATGCATAGGTAACCTGCAGCAAAAGCATTCCACCTTGATTTATGGGCAGGTATTGTTGTCTTCTTGTGGTCCGTGAACGCAGTGAATCAACCAGTCAGCCAGCCAGCCAGTCAGCCAGCCAGCCAGCCTCCTTCCAATCCATTTGTCATATCAGGGATCTCATTCGCTTCCCGATCTTTCCTCCTCCCCGTCAGCGCCTGTCAGCCCTCGTCAGCCATATCTCTTTCTCTTGGTGATGTAGAAGCCACTCCATCCCCTTATTCTACTTCTGCTGCTGCTGATGTTGATGATACTCGTGATAATGTTTTGTTGTTGCTGTTGTTGTTGGTGGTGGTGGTGGTGTTGGTTGTGCTGGTAGTGGTTGTAGTACTGTTCTTCGTTCTTCTTTCTCCTTTTCGTCGTCGTCGTCGTCCTCCTCCTCCTCCTCCTTTTCCTCCTCCTCCTCCTCCTCCTCCCTCCCTCCCTCCCTCCCATCTGCCCTTATTCATGCATATCATTATTGAGAGAGAGAGAGAGAGAGAGAGAGAGAGAGAGAGAGAGAGAGAGAGAGAGAGAGAGAGAGAGAGAGAGAGAGAGAGAGAGAGAGAGAGAGAGAACAAACAAATATAGACTAGCTGAGATCTAAAGACATGTAAATAACACACAGTTGATTGAGAGGAGAGAGGGAGGGACAACAAATGGGCGAGAGGAACAAACAAGACCACAAATGATTAAAGAGAGAGAGAGAGAGGGGGAGAGGGAGAGGGAGTGGGAGAATGCAAGAGCCACTCCTCACCTCCCCTCCCCCCCCAAAAAAAAAAAAAGAAAAAGAAAACGGAGACACCACAGGCAATAAAGCAATAATGGATCTCACGCTGGGACGAAACACCTGAGTCCATTCAAGGTAATAAGTCCGCCAGGGTTCGACTTACGTTCATACATCCACTGTTGCGACGCTCGCTCACTCACTCACTCACTCGTCCTCTTGTTATTTACGCCGCTTTGATTATTCATTAATTAATTTGTCGGTGCTTATGGAGGTCATCTGTACCGGTCGGCGCGGTGAGCAATGATAGCCTGGGGTACTCGTAGAACTGTGTGTGCCTCCTTGTGATGCTTCGTGGATGCCTGGATGAGGACTAGAGGCGAGTGTCTGTCTGGCGGTGCTGGGAGGGAACGCTTAGGAACACAAAGGAAGGGAGAAGTTCAATATTTTTGGGTCTTATGGTAGTTGTTTGTTGTTGGAGAGGGAGGTAGTCAGATAAAGAGAGAGAGAGAGAGAGAGAGAGAGAGAGAGAGAGAGAGAGAGAGAGAGAGAGAGAGAGAGAGAGAGACGCTCACACACACACACACACACACACACACACACACACACACACACACACAGAGAGAGAGAGAGAGAGAGACAGGCAGGCAGACAAACAGACAGACAGACAGACAGTCAGACATAAATACATACGAATACGAATAAACGATGGAAACAAAGAAAAAGACAAAAAAGAACAAAAAGTAATAGACATACATACGTACATATACAGAGAGAGATAGGCACGATAAAAAAAAAGAAAAAAAAAGCGAAGGACAGAAAGAAGGAATAAAAGAGTCAGATAAACAGATGGATAGAACAATAGAAAGACATTCAAATCGCCAGGAACAAAAACAACACAGACAACCCCCCAAAAAAAATCCCACAAAACACGAGGAAAGCTGCAGGAGGATAAAGGATTATGACTAGAAGAGAGAGAGAGAGAGAGAGAGAGAGAGAGAGAGAGAGAGAGAGAGAGAGAGAGAGAGAGAGAGAGAGAGAGAGAGAGAGAGAGAGAGAAATACATAATGGCAGAAGGAGGAAAGGGAAGTAACAAGCCAAATAAGAGGAGAGAGTTGAGATGAGATGCTGGGTCGCCTCTAACAAGGAAGGGGCAGCCGGAGGGAAGAGATTGAAGGCATATAGTTTTAAGTAAGGCCTTTGAGACTTAAAAATACAAATAAAAAACAATAGAAATAGAGAGAGAGGAAAAAAAAAAAGCAGGAGGACGAGGAGACAGCAGCATTGGTTCGTTGTAAAAGTCTGGCTCATCAGAAAAGGTGTGTAGTTTTGAGTCAGGTCTTGAAGATTAAAAAGAAGGATGTACTATATAAAGGGTTATCATCTGTAATCGCCGCGTGGCCATAGCTCATCCCTGCCATCGGTGCATATCTCTCATCTGTAAGTCATTAGGTGGTCACACTTTCCTTCATAATCGATTAATTGATTGGATTTGGCGCCGCATCGGAGGTCACATGGCGCTGAAATGAATGTCAGGTGTTGGTTCTCTCTTTTTTTTTTATATATACTTTCTCATTTCTTATCTTTAGGGTGTTTTTTTTTTTATCTTTGATCTTATTCTCGTAAAGCTTAGTAGTCATATGTCTTGTTTTTCGCATTATTTATTTATTTGTTTTCATATTTCTAGTCATCTGGAATTAAATTTATCGTTTTCGTTTTTATTTACTTTTTTTTTAAGGGCATTTATTTTTTGTTGTCCTTGACCATGTTCTCTTAGACCTTTGTGATCATATGTCTTGTTATTGTCCTTTATTCATATTCCTCATCAGTAAGAATCAATTTTTTTTCTTTCAGGTTGTTGTTTTTTTTGTTTTTGTTTTTTTAATCCTCGATCTTACTCCCATTTTGTTTTATGTGTTTTCCTTTGCATTTTTTTTTTATTCTTCTTTAGAAAGGACCATGTTGACCATTATCATTTTATTCCTGACCTGGAATATTTTCACTGTGTCTCATGTCCTTTTTATCTGGTAGGTCGTGGTGGTCTTCGTGATGAGAAGGGACAAGTACAGCAGCAATGGTGCAGGTGGATATATTATTATTAGTAGTAGTAGTAGTAGATGTGGTGACTCGTACAAACAGAAGCCCTGGACTGCACAAGGTCCTCATTTCAAAGTAAAAGAACGTAATGACTATTTTTGTATCTTTTACGAGCATTTCCTTCTTTCATGACCAACATTTTTTCTCCTTTCACATTTTTGCATTAGCCTAACAACCTCTTAACATTTGTACTGTAAACCTCCGTCTGTTCTCCCTTCTCCCGCTTTCCCTTCGCACACTTCATTCTGTCTTCTTTTTCTTTTACTCCATTCCATTTGTCGTCCGTTCTCTGTACTCATTCTTTCTTGTCAGCCTTCTTTTTCATCCATCATCGTGTCTCATCTATTTTCTCATATCTTCTTTCCTTTGCATCCTTTCCACTCCTCTTTATTCTTACCCTGCGCACCGAGATAAAGGTCGGCCCAGGTCAAATGGCCCATAAATTCTGTGCTTCTTAATTTTATGTCTTGATATAAATCATCTGGAACGCTTTTTTCCTTTTATTTGGCGATTCCCGCCACTGCTACTCCCCCCTCCTCTCTCTCTCTCTCTCTCTCTCTCTCTCTCTCTCTCTCTCTCTCTCTCTCTCTCTCTCTCTCTCTCTCTCTTCAAGACTCAGGAGAGGTCGTCCCTTTCACCTCTAAGATACCTGACCACCCCTCTTCTCATCTACCAGATAAATACCTGTTGAACTCTGGGTCCTGGAGGCCGAAGGGGAAGCAGGAGGACGTGCAGGAGGAGGAGGAGGAGGAGGAGGAGGAGAAGGAGGTGGTGGTGGTGGTGGTGGTGAAGAAAGAGGAATAGAAGAAGAGGAGCAGAAGGACGAGGAGGCAGCAGCGTCAGGCATTAGCATTGGCCCGTTGTAAAAGGTTGGCTCATTAGAAAAGGCGGATGCTGAACGCTGATTAGGTGAATTATGGAGGTGATACAGCGCCAGGGTCCTGCTATTTATAATGACGAAGCGGTGCCCGGGTGCTGCAGGTGAGCTAGTCAGGCCGTGTGTGTGTGTGTGTGTGTGTGTGTGTGTGTGTGTGTGTGTTAGGTGATGCCTGGGATCTTGCTTTGGTGTGGGTCTGGATGTGTGTGTGTGTGTGTGTGTGTGTGTGTGTGTGTGTGTGTGTGTGTGTGTTGTAAGGAGCGCTTTGAGGTGAGTGCGTGTGCGTGTGTTTTTTTTTTTTCGATGTTTATCTTTATATTTCTTATGCCATCGAATTGTTTTTCTCTATGTAATAAAGGGAGAGATTACAAAGTATCTACATATATTTACCTACCTACCTACCTACACACACACAAGGTGGTTTCCCTCATCACGAGGTCAGGTGACAGGTAGGGGCAGGTAAGAGCACAGACAGCTGTTGCGTGAGCACCTCCCTACCGCAGCAATCGCCTGTCACTCGCTCATTAGCGGTGTACGGCGAGGAGGCGTCACTGAGGAGACTGGGGACAAGATAAACAATGAAGTATGCCGAGGCTCTACCTAGTGCACATGGAAGGTGTGGACTCTTGAAGAATTTAAGTTTATTTTATGTGCTTGAGACTTATAGTTTTAGTTTTTTCCATGTGTTATCGGTGTTTAATTGCTACGAGTGAAGTAAGAAGAACCTTACTTCGTTTAGAATCGAGTAATGATATGATCAGAATATTATCAACGAGATGTGTCATCTTGCCGCACTTTAGTGTAGAGAGATGAAAAATGTTGGGTGGTATTACTCATTAATTTAACAGTTTAAAGGATTTCCCCTACTGGTGATGCACTGGAGCTTTGTGACATTTGTTGATTTAATAGACTGCGAAATATGATTATACACTCGATGAATGCAACATTTAATAAGTATAATTTTCCGAAAAAAGACATCACATCTGCCAAACGTGTTTTTCCATGTTGCCTTTATGCCACCCACCCACCCACACACACACACACACACACACACACTCACACCGGTGACTTTGCACAAAACCTTAATTGTCAGTAAAACGTCCCGAAGCTATGACCCAAAAAGTTTATAGAAAAAAAAATCCCACAGATGCTCACCATTATGGCAGCAAATCTCTTCAGGCTGAGTACATAAAGAAGGCATGACCGCTGATCCTTCTCTGTGCCCGACCGTTTTCCTTAACTCTCATCTCAGTAATTCCAGATCGCAGTTTATTCAGCTTCTTGAAGACGAGGATTTGCTTTGCTCACATAACACATCAAGGACAGCGCACGTGGAAGGGCAGGCAGGGAGAACTCGCAATACCTTCATACGTGTTGCTCATGTCTGATGGCTTGACTTGTGTTGTAAGCCTGAAAGTTATTCCCTTTTGTGGCAGCGCTGCCTTAATGATGCACAGCTGCTTTCTCTAAGTCGGATTAGGAGATAATTTGCCGAACAAATCCTGACGCCTAATATGGCAGAGCTTCAGCCGCCTGCCGCCGCCAACATTCGAAAGTAGCGGAAAAAAAGTTGGTATAGCGGCAGTGAGTAACGTTATGCCCGACACGTGTTTACGGAATCTGCATTGACAAGTCATATATGTTTTTTTGCAGTATTATGTATGTTTGTTTTCTTCTTTTTCTCCATTTTTTTCAGCTTTAACTCATTTCTATATGGATTCCTTGTTTATTATTTGCCGCTTCCACGTTTCCCTGCCTTCCTTATCCTCTCCCCTCAGTCTCTTCCCTGCTTCTCATTTGCAGTGTCATCCATTCACCGGAACTTCAGTCCCCCTCTTTCTCTCGTGTCTGCCTCCATGTTTATAAAGATAACACATAATATCCTGGTGGGCAGCGTTCTCGACTCACAACTCAAAGGACGCAGGTTCAAATCCTGGGTTGTGTGATGGCAAATTTGACTTTCTTTTTTGATGTTATAGCCGCTGTTTACCTACCAGAGATAATGGACGTACTCCGAGAAGTTGGGATTTTAATTTCTGAGAGAGAGAGAGAGAGAGAGAGAGAGAGAGAGAGAGAGAGAGAGAGAGAGAGAGAGAGAGAGAGAGAGAGAGAGAGAGAGAGAGAGACCGTGTGTGTGTGTGTGTGTCCTCAATTTACAAAGAAAAAAAGGCAAGAATAAGAAGTAGAAGTGTGATGGTCACATTGCAAGAGAGGTAATAATCATGTCTGCCTGTCTGTCTACATCCCAACTCCTCCTCCTCTCCGTCTGTCTGCCTGTCTATCAGTCTCTCTCTCTCTCTCTCTCTCTCTCTCTCTCTCTCTCTCTCTCTCTCTCTCTCTCTCTCTCTGGCAATAGTTATAAAGGAAAAACTTACTACTTCCTTGCGTGTGTTAGTTCATCCATTAGTTTCAGCATCTGTCTTTCCCGTTGACAGAACACCAAAGTGAAGGTTACACGATGCGTGGGTTCTGCCGACAGCTTGACTGACTGAGAGAAAATACTGCACTGTACTGTACACTTGTTCATCGAGGGCATCATGATCTCTTCGCTTGGCAGTGACAGCAGGAATGTGTGCCGGGTTGTGTGTGTGTGTGTGTGTGTGTGTGTGTGTGTGTAAACTATGGAAGGTTTGTGCTTCAGTTCTTGTATTTATGAAGCTGAAGAAACTAACATGAAACTGATACTGCTTTTATTTACGGATGTTTCTGTTCCTCTTTTAATTTCCTCCGCCACCCCCCTCTCTCTCTCTCTCTCTCTCTCTCTCTCTCTCTCTCTCTCTCTCTCTCTCTCTCTCTCTCTCTCTCTCTCTCTCTCTCTCTCTCTCTCTCTCTCTCTCTCTCTCTCTCTCTCACACACACACACACACACACACACACACACACACAGACACACACACACAAATCACAGTAATGGCCGCCCGGTGCCAGTCGCTAGTGGTCGCCGTCCTCACCAGTCACTCCGCCCACCGTCTGATAAACATCGTGGCACTGAGATCTGCCTCCTTTGTTTTAGTCGGTATCCTTCTGTCTCTCGCTCGTCTCGTCTGCTCCCCTTCGTCTGTAGAAGTTTTACCTGCTCTTTTTATTCTGCACATTTATAGCGTGTTTTTTCTGTAACTTCTTCCTTAAAAGTTTTGAGATGAATGTTGATGGATGCTTTGTCCGCAGTTCAGGTTCCCAATTTGCTGGAAATATGACCGTCCGCAGCATGTTCCTTTTTTTTCTTATTATTCACAATTATTATTTCAACTCTCTACTTTCACTAGAGTTATCCATTTTGGCACTTTGGCTACTCATCCCACTAACACTCCACCCCGGCTTTTTCCCAACACCGTGCTATTACTAACACTCTTTCTTTCTCCTTCACAATTTCTCCACTCTAATTAACTTCTTGTTTCGTTGGCAAACACCTGTAGTCCACGACCTTAAGAGGAGGACGGTACCTGCTGCCTCATATTGCCCCTCAGGACGATCCCGCGGAGGAGACACGGAAAGCCAGACCAGTGAATGTGGTGATGTAGCAGCTAATGACGCCCCTTCACCCGCAGCCAAGGAAGAGGCGGCGGTGTCGAGGCTTTGAAGGCGCTTTCGGGGAGAAGAGATTAGCGTGGCGCGCTTGGTATGGAAATCGTGGTTCCGTGGTTGTTTGTAGGAAAGTGTGCCTTGATGGTTCTTTCGTCGTGGAAGGACTTGCCAGATTATCACCGAGGGCTTCATATTTTCATAATAGGCGAGTGACTAATACTGGCTCAGAAAATGATATGTATATAGGCAAAAGTATTAATGGTGACAAATGCAGGCAGGCAGGAAACATAAGGAAAACAAATATTTGCGTGCATAAAAGGCAAAACCATAAAATGCTGCAAAGTATTTCGATATGTCCAGCATGTTTGGTAACAACTTTCTCTGTGTACTGATGTGTGTGTGTGTGTGTGTGTGTGTGTGTGTGTGTGTGTGTGTGTGTGTGTGTGTGTGTGTGTGTGTGTGCGAGTGAGTGAGTGAGTGAGTGAGTAAGTGAGAGAGAGAGAGAGAGAGAGAGAGAGAGAGAGAGAGAGAGAGAGAGAGAGAGAGAGAGAGAGAGAGAGAGAGAGAGACGGGGGAGGTAGGGTGCATTTGAGGATATACTGAAAGAAACCATTCATATATCGAACCCTTCATCATATAGCATACGTAGGCTAGTTCCTGAAGGCTTATATGATCTGCCTGTAACACCTTGGGGGCTTGGAGGGCTTGTGTCAGTAGTGGCGTGTGCAGCATTTTTTTTAGTAACTCCTGTTGAGGCCATGTTGGTGCTCCGTGCTTCTCTTTGATGTGCTCGTAATGAAAGGCAGGATCAATGACAGCTAGTGAATGTTCCTGTCACACTCGTAGTACTATAATAGGCAGCTTCCGGCGGGTTCGATTTCAAGGCTCTGGGTTCACCACTTCACTGCGCCGACCATCCAGCTGTAGACTCGGAACACAGGTCTTTATATTCATGAGCAACACGAGGCTAACAAATTACTAATTAGTTTTATAGTAAGAATGATTCAAGTGCCAAAGTTACGTGCAGTATCTTATACAATTTTGTTCCCCTTACTGTAGAAAGAACACATTTAATAGCATCGTTACAGTCAGCTCCACAATGGACGACGAAATATTATTCACTGTCGGAGAAGTTTACCATACAGCGATAAAATCTTAATATGCATTCCCTTGAGAGGCGGAGGGTGCAGTGTGACCTGACGCTAGCTCCTAAATAAGTGAAGGAGGTTAACATAAATTTGTTGTAGTAAATAAATAGATTACGACTCGTGGTAATCGATTAAGGTTACATAAATCTGGATTGAGCAAAAAAGCGGGCAGGAATTAGTCCACAAATAAGGCATTGGACGAGAGGAACAGCTTAGTGACCGCGCATTGCATAAGTGGTTCGGGACGGTGGTGCATTAAAGTTAATTATTTAAGTGTATCTTTTGCTTGATGTGACTTGGATCCGGGCCACTCCGTCTGACACTGCTGAGTTCTATAATGTTATTGGCATGTTCTCCTCCCAGCAGGAATGTTACTTACCTGATATCATCGCTGGCCCCGCCGTTGTGGTAAAAGTGGTGTTTGCGGGCTTCAGCGTAGATGGGCATTCTTGTTCCTTTCTTTTACCTTCCTAAGTCAAGCAGCATTGCATGTACCGTTTGTAGTCTTGTCAGATCTTTAGGCTTACCATCTTTTTCTTTATTAATGATGTACAGTCGTGATAAAAAAAAAAAAGTTGAGTAACATTGTAGTCACTTACACTGTTTTTTTTTTTTTATTTATTTTGTGTTTTCCTTGAGTTTTCCATATATCCTCTAATCTTCTACAGTCTCTGCTGAACATGACAACTGGTGAATTCTTAGTAGATCAGAGGACTTAAATAATATAAAAACTTTAAAATACATTGAAGTTAACGTGGTATATTAATAAACTATAGAACGTGACTGTGTGTATTAATAAACTCTATGTTCTATGATTTCTATATTTTTACATACTCATGTTGCGCTGATTCCCTCAAGTTAGCACAGCCGGTACGAAGAGGAGGAAGTGTGGCTTCGTCTTGTAAAATGATCACCTCACCAGAAATTATCACTGATCACGTAAGATGGTCTCTGGCTGTGCTCTCAGCTACCTACCTCAAGATTTTCGAGCATCTTGATCTTGTTTTCATGTCTCATATTGCATTCATTGGGTACTTATTAGATGTATATCAGTATTGACTGCCATTGGTCTGTGTGCTATGAAATATTGTACTATCAAACTTTATTGGATGTGTGTGTGTTGGGAGGAATGTAGGGAAAGTTTCTCATTGTCTTTGACCACTTCTCTCTTTTTCTTTGCCTTGTCCTCCTCTTGCACATCGTTGACATCGCCTTCTCGTCCTCCTCATTCCCAGCTCTTCTCTGTCCACCAACTCACGCTTAATGATTCCCGTCTCCGCCTGCTACCTGTCTACATTTCTTCTGGCGACTTGTCTGTTTTAATAGGAGGAGAAAAAGAAGAAGACGTGGTAGCTTTGTAGTCGTAAATAAATAAAGGAAGATGAAGTAAATTAAGAATGGTCTTACACAATACTGAATAGGGAAGAGTATATAAACCCTCTAAGACAAAATAGTAAGGTACCTCTTGTAAGTGACGCTTGGCTAAGTCTTAAATGCCCTTTTATTACAGTAGTCACGACCTCCATCAGTGAGCCACACAGCATTAGCAAGAGGAAGAAGAGGGAAGGGAGGAGGGGAGAGGATGACGGTGAGCGGGAGAAGTAGTAAGTTGGTATTAACTTAGTGTCACGGTTATTTCTGTTCAGAAGGTAGGTGAAATTAAGGAGTCGTTTTGAAAGCCAATGCTAAGTGAGTCATAAACAACTAAACAAATATTCCTTTGCATAAACAATGAGGATTCCCGTTGTAATTATTCAGTTTTAAATAGTCATGGTTATAAAGTAATGAGAACCGTATTGTGTGTCAGAGTCATTGGAAAGCCATTTGCACACACACACACACACACACACACACACACACACACACACACACACCAAGTAGGACGTACCAGTACCACGCACACATTAGCCAACCGAATGAATCAGCGAAAATACACCTACAGCATCTCAATATGGGTAGTGATTGCAGTGTGGATGCGATGTTCTCACTAACACTAAGAGCGGCCGCGTCTTGGCCTGCCCCACCCCGCGCCCTCCGCACCCCGCCCCTTCATCCCTGGAGTGGCGGGGCGGGAGGGGTCGTCATGAGGCACCCGGGGCACGTCCACACTAATGCAGGGGAGCGCACGCGGGTCCTCACGGGGCATCCCTTCACTCGAGTAATTACATACCTTGGTAGTAGCGAGCTGGGAGGAGTGAGAGGGGAGTGAGAGGGCCGTAGACAGGTGGGAGGGTGGAGGAAGCATTAAGGGGAGATGGCCCGCCGCGTGTGGTTGTGGCTAGGCTGTCATTTGCATATTCCGGGTCGTGTCGGGTCGCGGCGGTGCTTGGCCTCTCAGCTAATTGTCTTGCATTGTCTCAAGGGGCCGACACGCAGTGCTTCCGAGGTGCCTCTTCATAATGCACTTCCGCTTATACGTGCTTTGTCATTCATCCTGCGTGCTTTTGATAGTGCCGGCCTTTTTTTCTTGTCTTGTCTCCGCCACGCCCCTCTCTCTCTCTCTCTCTCTCTCTCTCTCTCTCTCTCTCTCTCTCTCTCTCTCTCTCTCTCTCTCTCTGTCTCTCTCTGTCTCTCTCTCTGTCTCTCTCTCTGTCTCTCTGTCTCTCTCTCTGTCTCTCTCTGTCTCTGTCTCTCTCTCTGTCTCTCTCTTTCTCTCTCTCTCTCCCTCTCTCTCTCTCTCTCTCTCTCTCTCTCTCTCTCTCTCTCTCTCTCTCTCTCTCTCTCTCTCTCTCTCTCTCTCTCTCTCTCTCTCTCTGAACATGTACCTCCCTCCACTTCCCTCCATCCCTTAATCCCACCACCACCACCACCACCACCTCTCGCTCTTTCTCTCACTTCAACCCGCAATCTCCGTCTCCACATATTTGGAAAGCGCGGGCCTCCACATGCCCAATTTCTATTCATCACCGTAACTCAGGCAGACTCACGCCCACCCTCTCATCTTATGGAGACACACAACTCCCTTCCGGAATTGAGCCCAAAAAACGAAGGCAATCCATCACAGAGGCACAGGTATCAACAGGTGCGGAGGTGGACAGACCAATATGGCTCCCTTGACCCCTCTCCTCCTCTCCTCCCGTCCCTTCACCCTCCTCCTCCTCCTATCCTCCTTCCCATCCTCCCCCGACAGCCAGAGGTTACGACCCCGTGTTGGTGCGGGGTCACGGTGGGAGGCTAGGAGGAGGATGGGTGGAGGGGAAGGGGAGATGTGGCTTAAACAGATCCACAGCATCCGTCTCAATTCATTTTGGTTCTTATCTACGAATATTTTTTCTTTCTTCTTTCTCTCCTCTCTCTCTTACTCGAGGCTATAGCGAATATCTTTCTCCTGTTTCTCCTCCAAATCTTTCGTGGAGATAAAAAAGATAAAAGAATGGGAAATGAAAGAGAAATGTACTTATGTAGGAAAGGAGGAAAATGAGCATGCAGAGGGAGGGAAGGAAAGAGAGAGAGAGAGGCAGGAGGAGACAAGAGACAATGATGTAAAGAAGAGACTGGAAAGGAAGAAGTGAAAGCGGAGGAAATGCAAGCAAGATTTAATAGAAAAACAAATTTAGAATGTAAAAGATACACACGAAGATAAGAAAAAAGTGCTGGGGGATGAAGTGAGTGATTAAAGGGAAGAGCAATTTGTGAGTGATTAAGAAAACCGGCTGTGTGCACTTAACAGAAAAAAAAAATAGATAAATAAAAAATTCTCGTTCGCTGTTTCATGACGGATGAAATATTACGTTTCACTGGAGGTAAAATGCACCAGAAACCAATCCAATAAGCGTGAGGAGGAGGCCTGCTGGGGGCACTTTCAATTAGAGTAGCTCATGCCAGAAACCAAATCTTCCCAACGCCGTGTCTATAACGTATACACAGCCCCTGGAAAAACAATGGAGAATCATGCACCGCCTCGTGTTGCAATGTATCTCCCTCAGGATTTACTCAGCCGGTACATCACACGGACATCCACTGAGACACGCCTGCTTCTGTTATGGGGTAAATAGAATTGCTTGCAGTGGTCGTGACCGAACTCGCCTCCTCTCTGCCTCTGATCGATACAGTAGCACAATGCAGTGAAATTGATCCCCTGCGCCTTTTGTGCGTCCTTTCCGGCAACTCACTCTCTCCAGCGGCACTGAACTCCGGCGTCTAGATAAGGTCTTGTTCATTGTCATGGGGGATTCTGCGTGTGTACTTTTAAGGCGTGGGTTGAGTGAAGTGTCGGTCCACACTTTTGAGGGTGTGGTGATGAGGCGGGCGAGAGACTAAATTGCCTCATGCACTACAAAATATATTTCTAGCAAATCATCATTCCTTTCATGTGTTTTTAGCACTCTGCTTGCCACGTTCTATCTTAATGGCATAACAGGTGTTTCTTAAGGCTCATTAATTTTATATTCAGGGACCTTAAATTTCGATAACTGATTGCCTTCCAGGAAGACTTAAATTTGCAGCACTTCGTATTATTTTTTCTTAAGCTCGTCTACCTCATTCTCTCCCCCACCTCCTCTTCCTCCTCCTTCCTCTGCCCCCAAACCCCGACGGCACATGCAGGAACCCGGCAGATGCATTCCTGAGTTACTTAAGCGGCTCAGGGGCGGCGGAAGGATGTGACGGGATTAAGAGGGCGGGGAGGGTTTATGAAGCTGCAGCAGGAGGAGAGGCGGTGGTCGAGGCATGTGACGGATCCTGTGCTTTGTGTGTTGTAAACTACTTGGGTTCTGAGTTCAGTTTCCTCTCCTCTTCTCTTCCTAAACTAGTGATTAGTGTGTATTTTATAACCTGTGATTTCGATACTAAGAGGATTTTTCTGTGTACTTTTTTCAGTATGTATGTTTGTTGATTATTGTTATTATTGTTTTTTTTTCTATTTTACGGTTTATTTTCTTTTATTTTTGCCCCTCTCGTGTGCCCCATCTGCCTGCCTGACTCTCTGTGTGTCTGCCTGTCTGCCTCTTTATCTCCTACTCGTGTGTATATACTGTATGTACGATTATGTATGTATGTATTTATGTATGTATGTATGTGTGTTCTTGTCTATTTTGTTCGTGTGTCTGTATGTCTGTCTGTCTGTCTGTCTCTTTGTATGTATGCATGTAGGTATGTGTGTGTGTGTGTGTGTGTGTGTGTGTGTGTGTGTGTGTGTGTGTGTGTGTGTGTGTGTGTGCGTGCGTATGTGTGTGTGTATGAATGTATAATCTCTCTCTCTCTCTCTCTCTCTCTCTCTCTCTCTCTCTCTCTCTCTCTCTCTCTCCCTCTCTCTCTCTCTCTCTCTCTCTCTCTCTCTCTCTCCTTCTCTTACTCCGCCCCCCACCTCTCTCTCTCCTCTCTCTCTCTCTTGATCTTAAAACAAAAAATTACTCTTGCCTAAAAGTAGAAGTGCTTGCGGACAGGTGAGATGACACTAGTATGAAGTAGAGCGTAACACACATAAATAGAAGACACTTAATATTACACACACACACACACACACACACACACACACACACACACACACACACACACGGCAAGCAATGAGAGAGAGAGAGAGAGAGAGAGAGAGAGAGGTGGGGACCGTATCCATATGGGATCAAATACTGCTTTGCTGAGAGAGAGAGAGAGAGAGAGAGAGAGAGAGAGAGATGAGAGAGAGAGAGAGAGAGAGAGAGAGAGAGAGAGTGTTACAGAGGTGACTAAGTACCTTTTTCCACCAATATTCGTAGAGACGATAAAATGAACGTCACTGGAAAGTCTTGTCAGGTTAGGTTGGTCAGCTCAGGTAGATCAGAGGGAAGGCAGGACCTCTCTTTAAGCGGCGGTGGTGGTAGGTAGTGGAGGTGGTGGTAGTGGTAGTGACATGGTTGCTTGTATGCTAGCAGTCTTGAAAATACAGGAAGGCGATATTATTGCTGTTACTTTGCAGGCGTATGATCCCAGGCCTAGTGGTTGTGCTGAGGGAGGCAACTTAATTGGCGCCGGTGGTGTGCTTGTAGTGAGTGTGCTGGTGTTGCTGGTGGTGGTGGTGGCTGTGGTGGCGGTGGTGGTGGTGTCTGGTGCCGGGGGCTGCCTTGTGATAAATGTGTTCCCCTGACTTGCACTTCTTCGCCGTTCATTTCCAATCGTCAACACCTGCACAGCTGCCGATGATGATGGTGATGATGATAATGATGACGGTGAGGAGGATGGTTGCGTTAAATATTATTCTTCCCCTATTGAAACATCAGTGCTTGTCAGGTGGGGCTGTCTCATTGCTGCTGCTGAGGCTCTGCTGGTGTTGCAGGAGGGGGACGAGGGAGGTAAGGTATGAAAGTCGCATATTTCTCTCTATACTATATAATGTTACGTATTAAAGCACTCCTTAGTCAAGAAAGATGATTATGCATAAATAACAGAATAATTTGTCACTTGAGTAGTCAAATGAATCACCAGGAATTCCCTAGCTGATGACGATGATGCTAATGGAAGGAGAATGTCTGTTTTTGTAGCTTAATGATGTCTGTTTTTCCTCATTTGTGTGTCGGGAATCTCTCTCTCTCTCTCTCTCTCTCTCTACCTCTCTCTCTCTCTCTCTCTCTCTCCTCTCTCTCTCTCTCCTCTCTCTCTCTCTCCTCTCTCTCTCTCTCTCTCTCCTCTCTCTCTCTCCTCCCCCCCAATTTTGATCACTTGGCCAACCCTTATGACCTTCAGCTCCTCGCTAACCTAACCAACACCGCCTCTGCTATCAAGGCTATTCCTTAACAACACCTCGCCCCGAACACTGTCATGATCGGCGGTAAGTGGCGGGAGGCAGTCTGGTATTACTTTATGCATCCTCTAGTAAATTATCAGCTTTGTTTTTTCAGCTCACTCGATTGGTTCTGGAGTTGCGGTTTTAGTGTCTCATTTCTCCCCCTGCTCTTTCTTGGTTCGGCATTCTGGTTTCTTGCGTCATTAGGTTCATTCGCTTATAAAGTTTGTCGAGTTTTAATTCCGAGGATCAGTGTCTGCATCGTAATGCTTCTTGAGTGTATTTGATAATTCTGGTGTTTTGATTTCGGTGGTTTGGCTTTGTTAACTTGAGTGGAATAATGCAGTAATGGAGGTGGGGGTGGTGGTGGTGGAGGTGGTAGGCGTAGTAGTGGGTGGTGGTGCTACAAGAAAGAGGAAAAGGGATTTTTTCTAAATAAATACAAATAAATAGATATTGCTGCTACTGCTAATAATATTATTATTGATATTAAATAATAAAAATGATAATAATAATAATAATATTAATAATATATAATAATAATAATAATAATAATAATAATAATAAGAAGAAGAAAGAAGAAGAAGAAGAAGAACAAAGATAGTATAGTAGTAGTAGTAGTAGTAGTAGTAAAAACAGCAGTTTAGCAGTATTAGCAGTAGTTTAGAGTTAGTAGTAATAGTAGTAGTAATAGTAGTAGTAGTAGTAGTAGTAGTAGTAGTAGTAGTAGTAGTAGTAGTAGTAGTAGTAGTAGTAGTAGTAATTGTTGTTATTGTTGTTGTTGTTGGTGGTGGTGGTGGTGTAACAGCAAGAATAAAAATAGAAGTCTTGGTGGTGACGGTGTTAGTATTAGCAGTAGCGGTAGTAGTAATAACAATAGTAGTAACAGCAGAAATAAAAAGAAGTTGTCACACTAATTAATAGCCTAAGTTACTTCTTGCATGCATTTTCCTACATGAACAGCATCGGCTCCACAGACTCATACATTAGGCGTGGATCCCTTTGGTTCCTTACTGACACACACACACACACACACACACACACACAGCCGGTCTGGTTTCATTTGGTTCTCTGCAGTCAAGAACATAACATCCCGGTTAGGCTGACCACCGTTTCCTGACAAACTGGAACTCCGCTTCGAATAGAAAAGCACAGATAAATCTTTCCATAACCTCCAATTTTGCCCAATTGCCGCTGTCAACTCCCGGGGCGCTGAATTACAGACACGCAGATCCTCCTGGGACGAGTTTCCGCTCATTACTTTAACGGAGACAACTGGAGTACTTGTATTAATCATATGCTCTCTCTCTCTCTCTCTCTCCTCTCTCTCTCTCTCTCTCTCTCTCTCTCTCTCTCTCTCTCTCTCTCTCCTCTCTCTCTCTCTCCTCTCTCTCCTCTCCCCTGTTTATTTCCCCTCAGCACTTCCTTGTTAACGTTTATAATAATATTTGAATGTGTCCATCTTTCCTTCACCTTGGCCAAATGATTTCTTTGAGCTTCATTTCTTTTTACAGTCCCTCCAGCTCACCTCACTCCAGACGGTCATTCACCACAGATGCCTTTTTTTTATATACTCTTCCTTCGTATTTCTCCCTTTGTGTTCCTTTTGTTGCATGAACCTTCAGGGCCTCGCATTATTCTGCCTTCTAATCACCTCGCCTCGCAGCGCCTTTCATCGGGACGCACAACATGTCTTTATTCGCCCTCCGTTTCGCCTGTATGATTTGCGATAGTGCGCCAAGATTGATGGGCAAGGAAAGAGGGAAGCATCTTCACTTTGCCTGTCGGTGCGGAGGCGATTGTTTACCGACGTGTTCGTGACGGTTGAGTGTATCCAGCCTGCTCTAGTGGCCTCAATTACCCGCTGCCACTCGAGGGAGAAGCGAAGCGAGGTCGTGTTTTCTCGAGTCTCCCATTACAGAAGCAAGCACTCGTTTCGGGATGAAAGATCTGCCAGACCGATACTTTGCGCCCGGTAATCGGTTCCCTTGCTCTATAAAGTCTCGAGGTACAAGTTTACACAGTTGCAGGCGGGCTGGTAAACTGCGAGGCTCGAAGAGTGTCCACAAATGATGCTAAGTTTGACTCGGGGACATTAGTTGCTCAATAGACGATGTTTTATGATCATGTCCTCCTGTTTATGATGGCACTTAAAAAGCATCTAGAATTTTTCTGAGTGTGCTTCCGAAGGCATGTCGACGAGAGGTGCGAAGAGAGAGTTTTTGCATGTCTTGGCCTGGTGATGAAGCTGAAACAGAAACAGCAGGTTTCTAGTTGAGAAGGCACCCAGTAATTTTTCCTCCATCGTGACGCGAAACGACCCAGCGAGGCGAGGACATACTGGGCCAATTTAATGAGAGGAAAATGCATAAAAAATGGAAAACAATGATTGAGTGGGCATTAATGTGTTGTTTTGTTTATGTCCTTCCCCGTGTGTGTGCATGCAACGGGACACGAACCAGGTTCTCGTAGCTCCGGCCACTGAATGTTAACCGGTTTGCTAACAAAGGCTGGTGACCCTCGACCAGGCTGCTAAGTATTTTTTTCATCTCTCGCAGGATTGTTTTACCACTAATCGCGCTGAGCTCTGTCCACGCGGCTCTCTGAATGCAGATGAAGGCAAACTCGCAGCCGCTGTACACACGAGGACCAAGGAAACATTTCTTGGTGTAGATAAGCAAACTTTTTTTTTTTTTACGTGCTGGTATAAACATTTTTTTTCTTATCTATATATAATAAGTATCATCAACATATATTGTTAATTAACGTTCGAAGATTTAGAGTTTTGGTTGCTAATCTTTACTTCCTCGGGAGTGTAAATTTTTGTTACTCGTCATAATTATACGTGGAAATGTATGCTGTAAAATAATCTCTCTTTTATCAGGCCATTAATTTATAGCAATAACTTCTCAATTTTAACAGATAAATTTATCAAGGTAGTCACTGTCACGTCAAATTATTACCTTTCCCTGGCGAGTCCTACGGTGAGAGGCGGCGGGCAGGTGATAGTGGCGAGGCCGGACAGGTAACGAGGCAGGCAAAAGTCCGTCAATCAGCAGGTAAGAGCCACAGCGAGCCTCAGGTAATTCTGTCTCCCTCACACCTTGATGTCCGTAAATTACAGACGAGAAAAGTTGCGTTCCCGTTTTCCTCAAATTTAAGAAGGAAATTCACGACTCGTTCCTGCTTTGTTGGAATACTACTTTTGATCTCTCGCGAATATTATCACACGCTGGTCTTTGATCGCTGCTGAGCTGGGAATACCTAAAGGAGAGAGCTGTTGGCGCAGGTAAGATATGCAGCAGTGCTTTACCTGTAATCATGAGGAGGGAAGAAGTGTGAGGCTATTGTGAAAAGGAGGAAGAGGAGAGAAAACGTTTTGTGTGCGTGATAATGACGAGGGAAAATGTGGTGGGATGATGGAGGGCAACGTTATGGAGGTAGAGGGAAGTGGTGGGATGCAAGAAAAGACGTCGTGGTGATTGTGGGGAGCGTGCTGCGAGGACTGCCAAGGGAAAGGCTCGCAGTCATGATTAACATCTGTTGGGAAGATGACAAAAGGGAAAGGATGTGATTTTGATGAATGCCTCGGCTTGTGTTGGGGACTTAATGCAGAAAGAGAAATTTGGTGAAGCCTCCTGCCTGTTATGGAGAAATTCTCGCTCCAACTCTTTCTTTCTTCTTCCTCGCGTGTCTCCTTTCTCCTGCCCACGTGTTTCTTTTTTTATTTGTGTATATTTCTTTTTATTTATGAGTACTTTTTTTTATCTTTAGCATCGAACAATAAAAAGGAGTTTCTTTTTTTCATATTTTACGATCACTAAGTTTTGGCATTTATCTCTTTTATCTGCATTTTTTTTTTTACCGTCATTATTTTCATGACTTTTCTTTTTTTTATATTATTCCCTTGATCTTTCTTATTTTGTTTCCTGGACAACTTCATTATTCGTTTTCTTTTTTTTTTTTTTTTTTTTGCTTTCTTTCATGTCATTTATCCATCCTTACATCCTCTCTGCAGCATTATTTCTCCTTCATCTTCCCAACCGAACAGTCCCTTTTCCACATCTTTATGCTCCACCTCTTTCCGTCCCTTTCTCTACTCATTCCTTCCACATCCCTACTCCCAGATTTATTTTTTCCTCCTAATCCCTCTCTCTCTCCGCATCCATACCCTCTTCTTTTCTTCTTTTCCTGCTTCCCTTTCCACACATTCCTAACCTCCGTCTCCTCTCTCCTTCCCTCCCTGTCTCCTTTACACATCCCTAATCTCCATTTTCTTCTTTCTTCCTTCTTGACCTTCCTTTTTGCTCATCCTACCACCCACTCTTTCTTACTTCCTTTGCACATCCTTACCACCCACTTCTTTCCTCCCTACCTCTTCGTCACATCCAAGCATCCAATTTTATCCTCATCCCTTGCAATGTCCCTCCTTCCCTTCTCCCTTTCCTCCCTCTCGTTTGTCCAGTTGCGTCATATAACTCTCGGAAGCTTCGACTTGTGTGTGTTCCTCCCGCCCTCTTCCCGGCTGGTCACGAACCCCGACCCTCTGCAGAAAAAGGAGGAGGAGGAGGAGGAGGAAGAGGACTGGCTTGCTTCGTGGTCACATTCGCCCCTCCAGCTCATGTATCGGCAAAAAAATATCTCGGATCCCACGCAAAACAAAGAGATATTATCGACTGAGCAAGTGTGAGTTATTCGCCTGATAGCAATCTCGCTCCCTCTGATATTCCATTTTGTACACGGATAACACGAACGAGGCTCCATCCCTAGGCGGGCGGACGCTTCTCGGCACCTAATGACCAACTCTGCTTCATGTGGGGACCGGGTGTCTGCCGTGAAATACGAGGGAGGAGGGAACGGAGGCGAGGAGAGGGAGAATGAAGAGGATGAAAGCCGACTAGGAGACAATTGCTGGTGGGATGGGACGCAGGAGGTAAATAGGGAGAGAAGTGAAAGAAGAAATATTATTCTCAAATTTATCTAAGCACCGAATGTAATTTAAATATTTGTGTCTTAATGGAACGACATTTGATATGCAAGTCATTTGAATATGTGATTAATAGTTGTGGAATCGCCGTTTGAATGAACATCAGCGAAAAGAGTACAGTGAAACCATTACCTCGCAAAGTATGTGGAAAAAGAAAGATTTAATGTATAATAATATATGCAACGTGTGTGAGTGGGAGGGAAGGACGCATTTAAAAAAAGAAAAATTATTGCCATATAAAAGACAAAAAACAGTGATTATCTCATAAACGGCCGGATGACACACAGACACTGACAAAGAGGAGACATCAGAAGGACTGAAGGAGTTTAACGGCAAGCAACAAACACTCTCAGCATCACCTCCACTGAGTCAAAGAGTGAACTCCGTGTCCTACTTCCCCACACGCCTCCCGCTGCGCTAAGTCCCTGAGAACAGTAATTGGTGAGGCAGAACTGGTGACGGCAATTAGACAGCGGAGCCTGGAGTAGCAATGAAGGAGTGAAAGGTGACAATACTTGATGAAAGAAGACCGACCAAGGTTTGGAGATGTGTTTTGTTCTTCTTGGTTACGTCCATCTAGTGAATCTAAAAGTCGCTCACAAAACATTTAAAAAAGTGCGGGGAATATGAAGCCATATTGAAGCTCAAATCATTATGGCCATAGATTTATGTTCATTAATTGAATATAAAAGGAACTTTCAAAACCGGAAATATGAAGGAATGAAAGTGACGAAAAAATCTCATTCAGATCATTATGTACGGTGTTCGCCCATCAATTGAATCTAAAAGGCTCACACAAGACGTCGTTTAGAAAAAAATAAATAAATAAAATATATATATATATATATATATATATATATATATATATATATATATATATATATATATATATATATATATATATATATATATATATATATATATATATATATATATATATATATATATATAAGTGTATGAGAGTTCCAGGAAAAATCTCAGCCCATATTACAACATATCATTATGACTGAAAGTTTACTTCCATCAGTTGAATTTAAAAGGAACTTACAAGACGTTTAAAAAGTGGTGGAAAAATTATGGTACGAAAGTTCTGGGAAAATCTCATCTAATACTGCAGGTGAGATCATTATGAGTGGAAGTTCACTTTGACGATGAGAAAGTGCTGCTCAGAACACACAGCGCACGTTGTCACCCGAGGTAGCGTCTCATTTAATGTCATTAGTGAAATAATTGTTGACATACTAAGGGTGCGGGAGACGAGCACATTAAGGAGACGTTGAGGGAATGGGAAGCAAAACTGAAGCGCCCATGAGGTCAAGGAGAAAGGAAGAGAAAACAGGAGGTGGTGATGTGGCATTGTTGTGACTGGTGACGAGGATGTGTGTATAATGTCAATGTTGCATGTTGGGACTCATTATGATAACAAAAGAAGTCAGGTAAAATCTAACACGTGTCTTATTTTGTCAGCATTTGGCAGGGAGTGGGAGAGAGAGAGAGAGAGAGAGAGAGAGAGAGAGAGAGAGAGAGAGAGAGAGAGAGAGAGAGAGAGAGAGAGAGAGAGAGAGAGTAAAGCTGAAGTCACCACTAAATGTAAAGACAACAAAGCCACACAGGTGATAGAGTAGATATCTTTTAATAGGAAAAAAATGAGAGATAGGGAAAGAAATCGTGATCCCTTAACTTGCGTAACTCTTGTGTTGGCTTCGTGAAAACTGAAAATTGGTGGTTACTGCGCTGGAACAATGAGGTCATATGGCGCCCAATAGCGTTACGAGAGAGCGCTGCACCTTCCACTAAGAGGATTCTCAAAACCTCACTCTGTAGCATTATGACATTTTTTTTTTTTTTTTTGCAACGGCGTATCTCATTTTTTTTCTTGTTAAGCCAACATTGAAAGCCAAACTTCTCTCTCACGTCGCAGTTTTTCACAATCTAAGATTTATGGAGGTAAACTTAACAGGAAAAGATAGTTTTTGAGCTCTGGCAGTCGGCGGCAGCACAAACACACACACACACACACACACACACACACACACACACACACACACACACACACACACACACACACACACACACACACACACACACACACAGCATGCAATGAGATAATTAGAGTTAGTGACCACACGAAAACTCAGATATTTTGCACTTTTCTGTAAAGTTTCCACATATTCCCGGAAACAATTATGAAAATAGGCGTTAAAATGCTGCAAAGTAAGGAAAAAGAGACAAGGGGTTAAGTACTTAGACTTGGTGCATAAACCGAGAGGGGTGTTCATTAGCAGCAGGTAAGAGGAGAGCGTGCCAAGTGAGGTGGGATGCAGGGGGCGGGAGGGGGAGGCAGTGAGAGGCGCTTGGAAACTTCCCCTTGGCGCCACGTCTCTTCTCCTCACACTTTGCACGGTGTGTTGAGAATCAGTCTGACGTTGATAGCAAGTTATGCCAGAGAAAAGAAATTTATGTTCTGTTTTATATTTATGTATTAGTTTGCTTGTTAGTTAATTGTGTATATTAGTATATTAGTGAGTTGATTAGTTAGCTAGTTGGTTAGTTGGTTACTTATACTGGTATTTAGATATTCAGTTGGTCACTTAGTTAATTATTCAATAATTTAGCTAGTTAACTGCTTGGTCTGTCAGTCAGTCATTAAATCAGTTGATGGCTAGTTAGTTAGCCAGCCAGTCGCTTACTTCGCAGTACGGAATGAAGTAAGAAGGAAAAATCTCCCTCCCATCTTGACCCCACCCCCGCAAATAATCAAGGTGGGAGCAATATTGTTGGGGGCGGCGATAACCTGTCGTGGGAGTCTGAGGCCGACGTGCACTTGGTTGTTTACTGGGCAGGCGCCTCGGGAACTGCACACATCCCACAACTTACTGGCCTGCACGGTACTCAAGGCACTGGAGATACTTAAGTAATTTTCTGCCATTTCCAGTGTTTTCTTAAAATGCACACTCCTATGATTAACTGGTTACAGACATACAATTCCTTCTCCTAATATACGATGCATGCATATTGAGGGTTATATGTTTGCACCTGTCTTTGCATACGTCATTCCGTCTCCGTGTGTTTCATAAGAAGTTTGGATACGGTGATTACGACATATTTAGTTTCCTGTAAATGGAACCTGCGGACGCTCACATTATTCAATCTTCTTGTTCTTTTTTTTTTTTTTTTCTTTATCTTAGCGAAATGTTATAATGGCATGGATGATTTAAACTTTTGTGCGTGTCATAATTGTTTGTTTCTTCTTTAATACATATGTTACCTTTTAGAGTTACTGTTGTAATAAGTAATCTATAGATGTTTCTGCGTCTAATCTTTAATGTGCCAGTTTATGACCAACAAAATCTAATATAATCGGTTTCACAGCATAGTCCAACCTTTTTTTTTTTTTTGTCACCATGTATCCTGGTGACGTGAAATTTCAGTCAGACTGTCCTAGAACATCTCTCTCTCTCTCTCTCTCTCTCTCTCTCTCTCTCTCTCTCTCTCTCTCTCTCTCTCTCTCTCTCTCTCTCTCTCTCTCTCTCTCTCTCTCAAAACCAACCGCTCCAGTAAAATCTGACTACAATTTATCTTCAGCATACTACGTTTCCAGCACTAGGAAGGCGAAACTTTTGTCATCCATCTATCTCCTTCCCTAACACTGTCGTCTTTTACCTCTCTTCCAGCGCCATCGTCGTCAAACCATCTCTTAATACGGCCGTCATTCAACCATCTCCTCTTCTAATACCATTGTCGTCCAAGTGTTTCTTATCATAATACTACCGGTGTCAAATCACCTCTTCTGCTACAACTGTTGTTCCACCATCCGCTCTTAAAGCTATCTTCGCCCGTATAACTCCTCTTTTAGTTCTGTCGTCCTTCAAATATCTTCTTAGTAATATCGTCAATCTATCTTCTGTTTTAATACTGTCATCATCCTGTAAATCCACTCCTAATACTATCATAGTCTTCTGATTATATCTTCATCTACCTATCAGTTTGCTATCGTCACCTAACTATCTTTTCTACAATACTTTATCCCTCCATACAAATATACTCCTAAGTGTCTCTTTTTTTTTTTCTACTACCCCAGCTTTCTATCCCCATGTTGGTTAGTGTATTGTAGTCTCAGTGCTTCAGGAATCTCCAGGTGGAAGTGTCCCGCGGGTCCAGTGATCCCTTATTTATGAGTCGTATAATTTGAAAGGCGACAGATGTTGACTTTTATTCGACCCATCAAAGTGAAGAAGGTGTAAGATGGCCACGCTGTAAATCTCCCCGCAAAAAAATCAATAGGTGATTTTTTTTTTTTTTTTTTGTAGTTTCTTTTACGGCATCAGGAAAATCATCACAAGTCAGCAGAAGAGTTTTTGTTGATTTTTATGAATGTTGAGCGTCCCTTAGAGCGTGAATTGGTAGTTGTGGTAATAGCTATGTTAGTAATGTCAGTGATGAGGCTGAAGAGAGTGTCTTTGATAATAGAAGTGATAATGATAATTCAAAGTATCGTTTTAGCTCTAGTCCTCCCATATATAAATTCATGTATTCTTATCTTTTCTCTCTCAAAAGGCCTACACCGTAGAATCTTTGTTAAACTTTCACTGGAATATCACTTTGAATATCTTGATAATTTCCCACCGAACTTGTTAACAATGGCCAAGATAAGACGAAGAAAAACAAAACAATGTGTCCTTTGCAACAAAAACCACCACCACCACCACCACCACCACCACGACCATCACCACAGTTCGTAGCGCCAAGGTAACTCTCTAAACCCCCCTTAGCCCTCCTCTTCGAGTCTTCTACTTACCTGTCTTCCTTCACCGAAAGCCAAGTTTTTGACCACCGCAGATCCACAAGAAAATACAAAGGAGAATGTAAATGCACATCTGTTCGTTTCTACATACATTATACATTCGTGTTTACATTTCTGCATGTTTAATGTATCGCTGGATCTTTGCTTACACTCGTTATCCATTTCTGGCTGCCGTCCGTGATGAATGATAATTGATGATTGGTATGAGGCAGAGACCTTATCGATGGTAATAATCTCTGAGGGAAGATTGAAGCCCATCCTTGTAATTTTGTAATTATTTAAGGTTATCTACAAAAGGGACCTGCCGGGGCCTATTAGAAAGGGAGAGGAGGGAGATCTGGAGGGAAGAAGGAGCATTGCAAACCTTTTAATATTTTGTGTCTTGGTAAAATTATCCATTCTTAAGGTAAATTAAAACTGCAGACTCGGAAGAAGAAGAAGAAAAAAAAGAAGAAGGAGAAGACAAGTTTTTTCCGTCATATTCATAGCTGGAGAAAAAAAAAAAAAAGCTGCTGGTTTGTAAGATGTGTTGGATATGTACACACACACACACACACACACACACACACACACACACACACACAAGCAATACGAAGATGTGTCCAGTTCCTCTCTCATAAAAGTTTCTCCGTCAGCAGATCCTTATTTCACTTGGGCGTCGCGTCTCGTACATTAAACTTTCCATTCCCCCAAAAACGCCCGAACATATAAAGCCCACGGTAAAATATGGCTTTTAATATTCCCTTAATTATTCGTAATCTGTAAAGACACACCTGAGATCCCCAATTTCCCGTGGTCTATGGGGTAATTACAGGTCCAAGATGAATTTATGTTGAAGACGAGAGACGCACAGGTAAATGATGATGATGCACCTGCAATGATGGATGGTGATGTGGTGAAGCCTTGATGACCGGACTGGGTGAGAGGAAGAGTGATGTGATGGCGCTGAAGGAGGTCAAGTATGGTGTGGCTGGTGCTGGTGGAGGCTGACGGGAAATTGGTGGGAAAAAGGCTTGGGTGATGGCAAGATTGGTATGTTCTGTTGAATATTGTTTACCTGCTGATGGACTCGACTTGATAACGTTACATTGATTGCGTCTGCTTGAGTAATTACTGAGTGTGGTTTTTTGTAGTTATGTGGGCTTTGTGTGTTGTATCTTTATTTACTTATTTACTTTTATTTATTTATTTTATTTTATTTTATTTTTATTTATATATTTATTTTTTTTTTCGTGTGTGTGTGTTTTATGTGTCTTGCCCTTTAGTGTAGAATGTTTAATGAGAGAGAAACAGCGACGTGGATGGAGAAGATGGAAAGGAAGACTGTAATAATTGAAATCTCAGCAAAGATAATATTTTGCATTTAAGAGAGAGAGAGAGAGAGAGAGAGAGAGAGAGAGAGAGAGAGAGAGAGAGAGAGAGAGAGAGAGAGAGAGAGAGAGAGAGAGAGAGTTATTTTACATTTCTCATTATAATTTCAATTAGTTACATTTTTTCCTTAAATCTTATGATCGAATTTTGACATGAGAAGTGTATTATCTCGCCCCAGAAGACACAATCAAACACCGGCACGCGAATATGAATGAGGCAGAGGTGCGTGATGTAGTGAGGAGAGGGAACGACACAACACGGGGCTTATCGCTTCGTACTTACTGCGTAGCGACTGAACAACACCCGTGGACTCGCAAATGAGTGTTGGTGATGTTGAGACAAGCGGCACAAGGGATTGAAGGAAGAATTAAGAATATTATCGTCTTATACAGAGAATAGCCTGGAGCGCTGAGTCAATTCGCATAAACAGAGACAGATATCGTTGTGTGCTATTCACCGTAGTCTTCAAGATCAGGCACATGATTCGTGATCACGCTATTTTCCACCCAGTGAGAGGTTAGACTTCTTGTACTGTGATGTGTGTATAAGGCTAAGAGTTTCACGCTAAAAATCTTTCACAAGTAACATATCTAATGAGGATGTAATGTATCTAATGAGTGTACTGACTGCGAGTTTATTAGTGAAAACGTTTTGAATTTGAGCAGGGCATGAATATCCACCTGTCAAATGATAAGTTAGACTATTACCAGTGAGTTAGGGAGTAGTGTGTATGTGTGTGTGTGTGTGTGTGTGTACCCCTAGGTGTTCAATACATCAGTCAGTGAGACACACTTATCAGTGTACCGTATATAGCAGAATGAGCAGCATCTTTATTATACACTGACGGCCAACACACTCAAAGCTCATACACATCGTGAGCTGAATATTTCACTCGTGGAAAGAGGAACTAGGTCGAGGTGTGAAGTGCAGTGCTACAATTCAGCCGGGAAGATTTAAAGGCCTCCCCAGAGCATAAGGTGTGAGTCGCTGGTTTATTGCCGCGATATGTGACGTGCAATAGGAATGAATAGGGTGTGATAGCCAAAAGTCGCCTCACATTATTATTAGCCCGACTCAGCGTCCCTCCTTATAGAAGCCTGGGCGGGAAGGCAAAGGAAGGACGGGGCAAGTGAGCGAGTATTCACTAAAAAGAGAATAAACGACGAATCATAATTATAGACAGCATTAATCTTCTCCTGACACTAAGTGCTCCTCCCCCTCATTCTCCTCCTCCTCTCTCTTCTCCTCTTGCTTGGTCTTCGTCTTCTTCCATTCCTCTTTCTCCCTCCTCCGCCGCCACAGCCGCCATTACTACCACCACAAGTCCCTCCTACTTCTCCTCCTCTTCCTCCTTTTCCTCCTCCTCCTCCTCTTCGTTCTCCTCCTTTCTCTTCCTGTTAGTTTAAATACTTTTTCTTCAACATCTTCATCTTCTTCTCTTCTCTTCTCTTCTCTTCTCTTCTCTTCTCTTCTCTTCTCTTCTCTTCTCTTCTCTTCTCTCTCTCTCTCTCTCTCTCTCTCTCTCTCTCTCTCTCTCTCTCTCTCTCTCTCTCTCTCTCTCTCTCTCTCTCTCTCACACACACACACACACATACACACACACACACACACACACACACACACACACACACATACACACACACACACACACACACACACACACACACACACACACACACACACACACACACACACACACACACACACACACACACACACACACACACACACACACACACACACACACACATCCTACTTTTTTTTCCTCTCTTGTCCTCTGCCACATCCTCCTGCTGCTTCGCCCCTCAAAGCAGACACAGGTGAGGTACGCAGACGCCTCACCTGAGAATCGACGTGGATGTTCAAGAAAAGTGGCAAGTTGACCTTCCTTTTATTGTCAGAAGGACATATTAAATTCGTATCATTTTGTAGCCGTCCCAGAATTAGTTTTTCATTAGTAAGTTTGCGAGCGCCCCACGCCGCCCCATCGCGTCAAATTACAGTTATTCAAAAGTCTGGGGCTTAACACGTCCCTAAGATGCAATTTTCTGGTGCTTCTTTTAGATCCAGCGTGGATATAATTTTCTGTTACCCTCCGCCTTGCTATGCTATTCCGCAACTAATGTTCTATTATCTTAAAAACACATACTCCCCCACTTTTTTTTATTTTTTATTCACAGATCTCTTATCGGGGGAATAAATTGGAGATAAGGACAGCGTGGAGCGATGGAGCGTAAGGACGATTTATGCCCATGCTAATAAAGGCTCGGGATCCCTTATTGGTGGTCCTCGTAATCCCTGCGCCGTGATGTCTTAAGATCGACTGTTTTATCACAAGTCATATTTCTCGACCATCAGATGCGGCGGCCGATAAAGAGGCAGCCTTTCATCACAGCTTCTGGCCTGACGTGTGTGTGTGTGTGTGTGTGTGTGTGTGTGTGTGTGTGTGTGTGTGTGTGTGTGTGTGTGTGTGTGTGTGTGTGTGTGTGTGTGTGTGTGAGGGTGTGTGTGTGCGTTGCAAAATACAGGAAATCTAAGCTGGTATTACCTGGCTATACTTTGATTAGCATTATTTACCTAGTATCGATTCGCTGGAAATATAACGTGAAGCCACAAAAATTAGAGGCATTATGTCATAAATGTCTCTCTCTCTCTCTCTCTCTCTCTCTCTCTCTCTCTCTCTCTCTCTCTCTCTCTCTCTCTCTCTCTCTCTCTCTCTCTCTCTCTCTCTCTCTCTCTCTCTCTCTCTCTCTCTCTCTCTCTCTCTCAAGACCCTGTTGCCCATATAATCATCATCATCAGTAAACATTTCCTCGTCAGTAGTTTTAGTCAGCCAGGGACTTTTTCCTCCCTCCTAATGCACCTAGAAAATTAATTTGGGTTCGATTTGCTCATGGCCGCAGCCTGTACTTAGGTGGTTTTCTTGTGATGATCATTATCTAACTGTTAGGAGGTCTTGAACTGAGCATTGCAATTGATTCTGTGTGTGTGTGTTAGTGTTTGTGTGTGTGTGTGTGTGTTTGTGTGTGTGTGTGTGTGTGTGTGTGTGTGTGTGTCTGGAAACCTACTCTTACTTAATGAAATTATATACTAATTATTTTTTTTCTCTGGCCTGATATTGCGTCTAAACTACGTGTTGGCAATCTGTCCCTTAGGCTGTTTGCTTTATCCTTGCAACCCAATCTGCCCAGTTTCCAATATTGCTACAAACTGAGTGTGGCGAATTAGATAGGCTTCTTTTCTTGAAACATATTGCACATTCACTATATGAAACCAGGTATTTCCAAACACTAATACTGCTAAAGAAATGTGATCAGTGTGAAGTATTGCTCCGCCTACCGGAAAAACAAACAGCGGGTCAAGAGCATTCAATTTTACCGAAAAGAAAACGAGTGACTGGGTGGACTTTACGTTCTCCTTTGCTTGGTAGACATAGCTATTACCAACCCCTGCGCTTAGGAGCTTCCTGTTAATGTGGAGTGTGTGTGTGTCTGTGTGTGTGTGTGTGTGTGTGTGTGTGTGTGTGTGTGTTGTGTGTGTGTGTGTGTGTGTGTGTGTGTGTGTGTGTGTGTGTGTGTGTGTGTGTGTGTGCGTGCGTGCGTCAGCCATGAAGTTAGTTTGAAGTATCGTACAGCTTTTCAATACTTTAATGGTGTCTATGAGTCAATAGCTGTAATACAAATACAGATACATTTACCTTACACAAAGGAACCTGCGCCAAAAAAAATTAACATTGAAACTGACCAAGTGCATAAAACACGAGAGAAAAGAAAAAGAAAAAAAAAACAATTTCTCTCTCCCACACAAAAGTTAATTATAGAGAGAATAAAAAAAAAAGGCAAATCTATCTCCGGAACTATGAAGGGGCACCGAACGAAATAGAAAGTATACAGCACAGCACGTAACCTTTCCCCCTTCACCGGCGCCCAACACCTCCCACCCTGGATCGGTGATTGATGATGACTGATTCAGCTTCGTGCCGCCGCAACAGCTGAGGCAGTATGGTTCCTCTCACTACGGATACGCCCCTCATTCCTCTGCCCATTGTCATCCTATCCATCGTAACTCCGACAGAGACACTGTTTACTTTCGTGGGTATGTTTCCTTTGCAATGATATGCGGGAGTAGAAGAAAACGGGAGTCTTACTGGAAATGTTACATGTACCAAAAACGGGTGTGTAAAATCCAGGGAGTTGTTTCGGGGAATGGAAGGCTTTCACACCAGTCTCCCATTTTTTGTTCGAATCGATCATCTTAAACAAGGAGCTGCTTAGAGAATATGCAAAGATTTGAGTGATAAAGGTAAAAAATCAACAATAGAAAACATGTCGGGCGAAGAGAAAGTGTTAACTTACTTTTATACTTTGCATATTTAAACTTGTGTCTTTACATTTTTAAGATACAGATAATATAAAGTAGATGTTTGTAGTCGACGTCTTTATCAGTCTCGCTTCATATAAGGCACCTGTGACACAAGAGACATGACCTGTGTTTGCAGTTTAATCAGGCGCAGTACTTTAATACACTGAGCAAACATGAAGCAGAGGCCAAATGCATCATAATACCTTGTGCTTAGTGTCATGCATTGTAGGTCGATCTGCTAAGAGCCTTATCATCTTACACTTACCATGATTTTCTCTCTCTCTCTCTCTCTCTCTCTCTCTCTCTCTCTCTCTCTCTCTCTCTCTCTCTCTCTCTCTCTCTCTCTCTCTCTCTCTCTCTCTCTCTCTCTCTTTTTCCAATTGTCTGTCTGTTTCTTTGTATCTTTGTCTGTCTGTGTTTGTCCGCCTTTCTGCCTTTATATTTGCCTATCTCTCTGAGTCTGTTTGTCTGTCTGCTTGTATGCCTGCCTGCCTGCCTGCCTGCCTGCCTGCCTGCCTGCCTGCCTGTCTGCCTGCCTGCCTGCCTGCCTGCCTGTCTGCATGCATGCCTGTCTGCCTGCCTGCCTGCCTGCCTGCCTGCCTGCCTGTCTGTCTGTCTGTCTGTCTGTCTCCTTGGCCCCCCTGTTCCTAGACATCCTCACCTTCACCTCTTAGTGACGCCTCCTCTGACCCACGAAGGAGAGCTACACAAACACGTTCTCTCTGTAGCACGCCCGACTTCATGTACTTTGCCATGGCTAGTGAATCGACTAAATTTTCACAGCATTGCATTATAAAGTTGTAGAGATTACTCGTCCCATGAAGAAAAATAATAAGCTTAAGAGATATATACTATTATTTCTTTATGCTCATTCCCCCACAAAGAGACAAAGAAAGCATGAAAGGCCAGGATATTATTATGCATTCAAGATCTCCTAAGGGGAAGGAGCAGGTCCCAGGCTGCAATTAAACCTTCAGTTGAGTCACCGAGATCGAGCCCAGTGATTACTTGGACGTAGGTACCTGTTTACCTCTCCAGGTAGATAGAAGAATATATCCAGGGATTAATTTCATCTCGGGGCGGAACGGGAGAAAGATCTGTAAGGTTTAAGGTTACTGGAAGTCTTTTTTTTTTCTACTTTTTTTTATGTACCAGCATAGTACATAACCATTTGCTCAGTCATATGCCACCGCTAGTCTTCCATAATTGTGTGTTTTCTCTTTCACTGCCTCGTTTTTATGTGACTTCAACCGTGTATTCCTAATGGACCTGCTGCCTTTTTGATACGTCAGCGCAACTTTTCATCATCGCCAAATCTCCTCTGCTTTTATTCCCGAGCGCCGTGTAATCGAGCGACGTTTATTTTCCCAGTCCAGTCCACCGTGGGTCAAATCGTTCAGTTCGCTCCTTCATTTGTGTTCACCGAGAGTCCGTTTTCCGTTTCAGTAATTGCATCTTAGCCCTCGGTTACTAAATCTTCCTCTTCTTCCACGCTCTTTCAAGCCACTGCTATTCTCTCTCTCTCTCTCTCTCTCTCTCTCTCTCTCTCTCTCTCTCTCTCTCTCTCTCTCTCTCTCTCTCTCTCACTTTCTCCCATTAACCAATATACAATCTTCCCTTTTAATCTCCTTGTCTCTTTTCTTTCTTCCACACCCTGGCTCTCTTCCTCCTCCTCCTCGTCCTCCTCCTCCTCCTCCTCCTCCTCCTCCTCCTCCTCCTCCTCCTCCTCCTCCTCCTCCCCTCCCTCTCTCCATTCCTCACCCCTGCCGCTCGC
Organism: Scylla paramamosain; assembly: GCF_035594125.1. Taxonomy (NCBI): domain Eukaryota; kingdom Metazoa; phylum Arthropoda; class Malacostraca; order Decapoda; family Portunidae; genus Scylla; species Scylla paramamosain. The sequence continues at coordinate 13,466,114 of NC_087155.1, read as the reverse complement.
TGACCACTCCCCTCACTATTGTCATCTTGACCTACGCATTCCTCATTCGTATTATCGCATTTTTCTTTCGATTTATTGCACTATTTTCCTTCTATTGAATTATTATTTTTTATTATTTTTTGTTATTTTGTTCTTCTTCGTATTCGTGTTCTTGTTTTTGTTCTTGTTCTTGCTCGTCGTCTACTTCTTCTTCTTCTTCTTCTTCTTCTTCTTCTTCTTCTTCTTCTTCTTCTTCTTCTTCTTCTTCTTCTTCTTTGTTATTATTATTATATTATAACTATTGCTATTTTATTTATTTTTACAGTAGTAAAAGAAGAATTATAAGTTGAAGTAGTAGTATGCAACAGCAGTAGGAGGATAATTACATTTATTGTGATTTTACTGCCGTTGTTATTGCTGTTATAGCACCAGCAGCAGCACCAACAGCAACAGGAATACGAAGTAGTAGTGTTAGTAGAGTTAGTAGTAGTAGTAGTAGTAGTAGTAGTAGTAGTAGTAATTGTTGTTGTTATTGTTGTAGTGATAATAATAACGATGATAAGAAAAGAATAATAGTGATAATAATAATAACAACAACAAAACAACAACAACGACAACAACAACAACAACAAAAATAACAGCACAAAAACAACAACAAGGATATTAAAAGCACATAGATATGCAGTCCGTGTTGGGAGCGATGTGGGAGGTAGACTATAATAGTGTTTTCTTAATCTCTTCCTCTTGTTAGTGTTGTTATTGATGCCATTGTCATTGGTGCTCTTATTGATGATCTGGCTCTTGTTCTTGCTGATCTTATTTTTAATTTATTTAATGCGCTTAGAGCTGTTTCTTTTTTTACTAGTGATGCTGCTGCTATTACCTCTCTCTCTCTCTCTCTCTCTCTCTCTCTCTCTCTCTCTCTCTCTCTCTCTCTCTCTCTCTCTCTCTCTCTCTCTCTCTCTCTCTCTCTCGCTCACACGCGTACATTTCTCCTCCTTGTCTTCCACCACTACCACCAACGCCACATCCTCCTCCTCCTCCTCCTCATCGTCTCTCACCTCTCAGCCAGGGCCTTCCACCTGTCCAACACACCTGCGCGATTAGCTCTAATTATCATGACTCAGTAAATCACCTGCTGCATTATTCATCGCCGCCATTGATGAGTTACGATAATCCAATAATTCGTATGCAAGATTAATTTCAGGCTTTCGACTCGACTCACCCGCCTGATTCTTTTTCGCGCACTTCGCCGAGTTCTCCCACGTTGTTATCTCCTCCTCCACCCTCGCGGCCGTGTTCTCTCTCTCTCTCTCTCTCTCTCTCTCTCTCTCTCTCTCTCTCTCTCTCTCTCTCTCTCTCTCTCTCTCTCTCTCTCTCCATCAGTTATCTCCCTCGTATATAAACTCGGTGTTTGTATGTGTAAGTATGTATCTCGGCATCAAATCCTTCGTGGAAATGCGAGAATCACGTCTTTATTCGCACAACTTTCCTTTTTTTTCTTACATTATCGCCTCGTGAGCTCAAGATTGAATGGCTGCTTTTAAAACGTGCGATGACTTAAGGGTAAAGGAGGAGGAGGTCCCTCACAGCTGCCTCACTTGCTCTTTGTCCAGGACCGGCCCTGCCTGCTGCCCACTCAACCCGCCCCGCCGTGGCCTCGGGAGGAACACCGGTAGGCTGCTGGACTAAGGCGAACTGGCTCCACTTGAAGGGAATGAGTGTTCTGCCGATGCCCCGAGCGGTGAGGGCGTGTGCCTCCAACCTCAAAGGAGCAAAAAGTAAATGATAAATAAATAAATAGTCTAGCATATGCAGTGGAAACGAGGTGGAGATCATAAACACTATACACACACACACACACACACACACACACACACACACTCACATCACGTTTAACTCCACTGAGCTGTTCTACTGCATATTCGATTAAGTTCCGCAAGGAAAAGTTAGATGGGACTCTATTCTTTTGTGCGTGTGTCTCAATCTTCATTGCCCCACATACTACCCATACGCTACAACTGACGTCGCTTAGCCTATGTTTTCACACAACACAACACCTAATTCACTAAACCATCCTAAATACCACCTTATCACTTCCCTGAAAAACCAAAACCCAGGTGGGAGACAAAACACCACAATAGGAACGCAAACTATTGAAAATCCAACGTACTATACGCACAAGAGGCGGTAACGAAGTGTTTTAGCGTCACCTTGCTGTTGTTAGTGGTGGCTATGGTGGTGGTGGTGGTGGCACTGACAGAGGGGAAGGAAGGGTCGAGTACACATTCTCCTCTAAGGGCCATCGAGGCTTAAATATCACTGTCATCGGATTTAGAAAGTCCCTTGGAGTGTGAATGGCCAACAAAGCGCTATTCTTGAGGGAAGAGTTCATTGTCCCTCTCGCAGGAGACTTGTGTTAATGCAGAAGGGAAAATTAATGGAGAGGTTTGGACGTAAAGATTTTTTTTTCTCTCTCTTTCTTTCTCTGGTCTTCTTTCACTTGGTTACCTTTGTACTTTTCGGAACCTCGCGCTTCTTTTCTGACACTGATCGCTGACAAATTCTTGATGTATAGGTAATGCCAGAGAGAGAGAGAGAGAGAGAGAGAGAGAGAGAGAGAGAGAGAGAGAGAGAGAGAGAGAGAGAGAGACACACACACACACACACACACACACACACACACACACACACACACACACACACACACACACACACACACACACACACACACACACACACACACACAAATACAAATCAGATAAACATTTTCCTCGATGTTTTTTAGCCAGCATGACGTGTTTACTTCGTGCTTACCAGCGAGAGGTATAAAGGCCAGGCACTTGGTAACGTCCCTCGTGTTTCTTTCACAACTTAAGCTCCTATAATCAGAAATCTTTAATACCTGATGACACCTTCCGTTACGCTGCTGGGGTGCATACAAATGTTACCTATTAGTCTCCCCACCACCACCTGTCCACCACCTCCTATTTGTCCAGCCCAGTTATCCCTTTTGTTCTTGGCGAGGCATGAGTCACCACTTGTACTCCTGACTTTTCCTTCCTTGACCTGGATTCTGCTTACCCTCATCTTCCTCTCTGACTGACTCATCACCTGCTTCCTTTTCACTCAATACTCAGCATCCAATAATGTTGTCGTGTATCCTTCATTCCATGTTACTCTTTATTCTTCTGCTTCTTTTACCTGCTAAGTGAGTAATTTTTGCTCAACACTCCATATCATCTACGAACTTAATTGTGTGTATTTCAATCAACGTCACTATCCTTTGTTCTGCTCCCTTCATTTCATCATCTTTTTACTTACTAACTGGTTAATTTGTGCTCAACACTCTATATTAGCCAAAAACTATATTAGCCAAAAAACTGTATCTTTCAGTCTACTCCTCCCCTGTTCTTCACCCTTCTCCCTTCACGCCATCTTCATCACACCTACCAACGCCTTCCTTTTTTTCTCCCTCCCTTTTTTCACTCAGCACTTCACGTCATCCAGTAACTTACCTGTGTACCTTTCAGTCCACGCCCCTTGCCATCTTGGTCCTGCTCCCTTCACCCCGTCTTCAGCCTTCCCCCTCTCTCTCTGACCTTTCACCCGAGGTAGGACCGTGACTTGGCCGTACGTGGATGATGGATATCTTTTTTATTTAACTCACGCGGAAAAGAAACTAAGAAAAAGACGAATCACATAAAGATTTCCATTGGACTCAGCTTCTCAGTGCACGATGTCTCCCAGGGCGGTCTGCTGCGACCTCCTCCATCTGCTGCTCGTTCGTGTTTTGGTGTTTTATCAAAGGGTAGAAAAATGTTACTTATCGGATAGACAGACGTGGGGGGAAAAAAGAATGTCTTCTCGTGTCTGGCTGTATGTCAGGTCATTGTCTCCACCATCTGTCGCGGGTTATTGGCACTCGTGTTGTTGATGGTGCAGCTTTTGTTGTATGACTCAGAGGAAGGAAAAACATGCATAAGAATCTCGCTGACGTGGAAATAATTTGTTTGGTAATAAAGATGGGTATTTTTTTTTCTCTTTTTTTTTCGTGTTAGAATTATTATTCCCGTGTGGTAGGGTGGACAACACAGCTACACTCTCCTCGCCCATGTTGTTGTGCCTAGGAATGCCGCCACTGTATTCCCTGCCAATTGTAAACGCCCGCCTCTGCATTTCTTATTCGTATAGCAATGTGAGTCTGTGACGGATACACCTCTTCTCTGGGAGACCTTACGGTGGGAGAAGAGACCTTAGGGTGGTTCGTAGATGGTAGGTAATTGTTATTAGTGTTGTTATTGTTGTTGTTGCTAGTGGTGATAGTGGTGGTGGTGGTGGTCGTGGTGGTAATGGTGATTGTGTTTTGTTGTAACTGTTATTATTTTTAATTATTATTATTATTATTGTTATTGTTATTACTATTACTATTATTATCATTTATTATTATTATTACTATCATCATCATCATCATCATCATCATCATCATCATCATAATGACTAACATCATTATTATTCCTGAAATAGCCACCCCCGCTACTGCCGCTATCATTACTACCGCTGTTTCTCCCGGCACCCCCCGCGCGGCTCCCCGGGCGCCCACACTCTTCCAGAGGAGAACAAGAAAAGCGCTGCGCCGCGCACACCGAAAAATAATTAATCTCACTTTAGGAGTTGGTGCCTTGCTTGTGTCGGATCGTCCCGGACACATGCAACCTGCTGTAAAGGACTGCGTGTCCTGGGTGGCGATACGCTAGCTCCTCCTTGCTGTTGCTGAAGTTGCTGTTGTTGGAGTTGCTGTTGTTATTCCTTTGTTAGTCGTGTTGGTTTTGCTGGTGTAACAACTTCTGCTTCTGCTGTAGTCTTCACCACTGATGTTTGGGAGTCTTGGTGGTGTCTTGATGAATTGTCAGTTGTCTGGAATCGTTAATTAACTTTGTAGGTAATGAGTTGTGTTTACAGAGTACTACCAATGGCAAAACCTGGTCGTAAGATGATTTGGTAATACTGTGGTCGTAGTACCCCGTGCTGCTCGTCTTCCAAAGAAGATCGGCTTCTGCGTTTTGAAGATGGAAAGGTGGTGGTTGTGGTGGTGGTGCTTGTGGCGATGTTTAGTTGTCTGATCAGGTTTTGTCATGCGTTGTATTATCAGGGCACAGCTGAAGACCTACGAAATTAATTAACGATTCCAAACGACTGACAATACATCAAGACGCAACCAAATTATTTGATTGATCGATTGACTGACTGACTGGTTGGTTAAATGAATGCTGTTTTGGGAACACAGCACGTGGGTCATGTTGCGCAGGTTTTGGTGATAGACACTAGTTACTGCAGTACAAGATGATGTTTTTATTGACGTGTGCACAAAAGAATAAGATTGGGACTCATTACTCTGACAACATTCAATTTCCATGTTAATGTTGCGACAATCTGATGCTGATGACTGAAACATTACGCCTATTACGTGAAGGTTTCATGACGTAATATGCGGTAATGCTGAGTGGCACTGACGCTACTGAGAATGCCTTCCCGATTCCCAGCATGGCCAGACACGCACCTCTTTGTACGGCGATCACTGCAGGCGGGGAGTTAATTAAAGAGGCCATTTTTCACATCAACATGACGTAAAGTGTCTGCATGTGTCCGGGCAACAATGGATACACTGTTATCAGGCGGGCGATATGAATGACACCAAGCTGACACACGGCAGTTATATATGCAGTTAGTCGCACCGATTGAACATATGGTCATTTATTCCCGTGGCAGGCAGAGGATGTCCAGTTTGAGGTGCAGCCAGGCGTGTGATTTGATCTCATCCTCCGCTTTCACTCAGGTGGTTCTTTCAGGAAAGTGTGTTGAAAGTGTGACAAATAATTCATTGGTGTTTTTATTGTACTCTATAATGAAAAGAGGGAAAGAAGCATCGAAAGACAATTAGTGAGTTTTTTTTTTTTTTTTTTCTCTTGAATCTGTTTTTTGTCCCTTAGGTCTTCCTCTCTTGTGCATAAAAATTGTAATATTTTTCTCTGGTAATAGTTTTGTGGTGCTTTGCTCTGTCATAATTATACTTTCCTAAATGCAGCGTAACGTTTCAATTATCTGTTTCGAATAGTAGAAATTCCATCACAAATAGGGAACAAATTAATCTTCTTATACTGATGCTTGCTCTTTTTCGTATCCCAGGCGCTTTGTTTTAGTCTCAATATCGTCATCGTCATTCATCAAGACAATAACGGATGTAAAACCACAACACATGATAAAGAAGTCACAACAGAAAGTTAATTTCTCCAACATGTACAGAAATAAAATAAATAAAATAGATAAAATAAATCACAAAGAACAAAATACTTCAGAGAAAACGTATTACTCACAAACTACGAACGACAATCAGCCAAAATATATAGAGCAGCAACTTCACAAGGGCATATCCATAAAAAGAAAGAAAAAAAAAAACTGTCGTCGGAAGTTCTTACAGTTCTTACTGATGACAACTATTACATATCACCGCCGCGGGACAGCTAATGGCGCGACGCATTGAGAGTCCCGCTAAGATTGATCAGCCAAATTCCTGCGGCGGAGATAATTGTGGGCCTTGATGTGAGCTTTTGTTTCCAGGCTGGACGAGAGAGAGAGAGAGAGAGAGAGAGAGAGAGAGAGAGAGAGAGAGAGAGAGAGAGAGAGAGAGAGAGAGAGAGATAATCGAGTCAAGCTCACAACAGATGACAGTCCCATGAAAGTAATTGGCTAATGGGTGAGTCGTCCCAGCGCCCCCACCGGACCTGCCGCGCCCTCACCTGCCCGCCGCCGCCACTTTGCGATTAGTTCCCCTGGTTTCAGGTATGGACGGGCCGCGGCGACCCAGCCTGACCCGCGGCGCCCACTGCGTACCCTAGTTGAGGGCGTGATCTATGACGGCACGTTCAAAGAGGGGCGGGAAGAGGCCCTAGGAGAGGATTGTTGCTTCCGAGAGAGAGAGAGAGAGACAGAGAGAGAGAGAGAGAGAGAGAGAGAGAGAGAGAGAGAGAGAGAGAGAGAGAGAGAGAGAGTTTCCAGACTTTTAACATAGAAAATACGAGAAAATTTTTTTTTAACATTACAGATTAACAAATTCACCATTTTCGTATTAGAGAGAGAGAGAGAGAGAGAGAGAGAGAGAGAGAGAGAGAGAGAGAGAGAGAGATTGTTGTGTGTGTGTTCAAAGTCTTATAACTTAAGCTTTAGATTGCCATTATCTTTAAGGAGTTGTCTCGCAGAAACTAAAGTGAACATGACCCTTCCTGCTCCTCGCTGCCCGTAAAGGCCCTGCGTCCTAATGAGGTGACGGAGCCTCGATCTGAACACACTCGTATATTACTTTGAATTGAACCTCCCAGTAATATAAAGTAAATAAAATCCTGCCCTCCCTATAAAGCAAAACATTACGTTTGTTCATGATCCGGGGCTGCAAAGATAGAAGTGCTTTTATATTATGGAGGGAGTGCACAATGTTTTTGTATGAAGCATTTTATGCATGAGTGTTTCATTGCTCCCTTTTACAACACATTCCTCTTCGGCGATGTAAAGATCAGATTCACGTACCATTCTTTGCTAACTAAAATGTTATCGGTGGAGTTTCGCAATAGGACACAGCACCAGTAAGAGATGCCATTTCCTTTACGATTCTCTCTTGATATGAAAACACGTGTACTTCCTCTGTTTATGGTGAAATCAGATGGTTGGTATGAGACGAAACATTTGGGCGAGAGAGCTTCCTCCTTCCTTACAGCGAGACGGGCCGCGGGTGAGGGCAACGCTCACTCGTTACATTTATTATCACCCGTTGGCCGTCTCGCAAGTGTCCGGCTCGTGAATAATCGCTTCCATGCTGCGATGAGAACAAATATTTGTGAAGGTCTCACCTGCGAGTGTCTCATATTTCAGGTGAGATTATATATCGATAATTTTATTGTAACTGACGCGGCGTGTAGAGGTCAGACAGCTGCGGTGCCGCGCCTCGGGGACCAGGACAGATGTGGGCGTCGACAGCGGTGTGCAGCGTGGCACGTATTACTGGACGTGTTTATAGCGACAGGTGTGAGTAATGGCAGGGACACCAGGTGACAGGTACAAGTTGCGAAAAGCGTCCTTGCGTCATATCTCGCATGCCCGAGAGGACTGTGATGCGCAACACGAATGAACAACGAAGTGCAAAGATCACATCACGGGACCCGCCAGATATCCTCAGCTATCCTGCTCTGGCAGACGACCGTGAAGGTGACGAACACTCAGGTACACACCTACCAGCCAGGCCAGCTCCTCTGTGTCTGAATGTGCTATATCTTATTCATTTATTCTTTTATGTAAGTAGCGCTTGATGATTTCACTATCCGTAAAGAGAATTAGAGATATATTTACAGCAAGATAAATGAGCGGCGGGGCGTAAGAGGAGCAGCGGTCATGTCGGGCGGCGAAATGTGAATGACTAGCAGGTGGCTTAATGGTCAGGCTAGGTCGGGTCAAGGGTCAATGACAGACAATTTAGCTGTCAGGTCAGGCCTAAGAGTGTAATAAATTAGCTGCGCAGCGAGAGGCTGAGTGTGCAGCAATGGGCGCCTGTAATATTGGCCTGCATGGGTATGGGGGAGGGAGGTGAGGGCACGGCGGTGCGCTTGGTGATCCAATAATCAGTTTCGGTAGCCGAGGAATATCAGCGGCCACTATATTTCTTCGCTACGCACCGATAAATATCCGATTTTATGTGAGGACAACTATTTGAGCCAACGTCGTCCGCATAAGAGAAAACGTTTTATTCTCCATTTCCTTAACGTGCAGAAGAACTGAAGTGCTCATAATGCTCCTCTTCATTTTCTTTTGGTTCCATTACCTCGATTTGGGCAACACTGAAATCGCTACTTAACTTTTAGCGAGGCAAGGTGCCCCACCCAGACCTTGGCGGCGACTTGTGTGTCCAGGGGTCAGGGAGAGCATCGGCCGCAGTCCTACACACGAGGGTGAATTGCCCTGTTATCAGTGAACACGGCCTGAGCATAGCGGTGTCACAGGGCAGGAATGAGAAAGTGAGGAGGCACGTATGCTATCCCTTGTTTCTTCGAGACTTCACAGATAACGTAATTGAGTTTGTAGCTCTCGGATGCACTGGGGAGGCTCTGGAGGCTTGATGTCTTCTGGTTATGTCTTTCTGTCAACTGAAAAAAAACAAAAACGTGATTGTTAAATTGAAAGAGAAAAAGGAGCATTGAAATATCTGTTCTAGTTGAGTTTATATTATTGTTATTATTATTATTATTATTATTATTATTATTATTATTATTATTATTATTATTATTATTATTATTATTGTCATGAGGTTTCTCTTCATTATCTTATACGTACTTATAAGCATCGAGAGAGAGAGAGAGAGAGAGAGAGAGAGAGAGAGAGAGAGAGAGAGCGACTGCAACCTAATTTACGGTCATTGTCCTCAAGAAAAAAAAAAAGTCTGAAATACCCCGTGAGGCGAGCACGACACCCTGGGCCTGGACAGATGAAGCCTTCAGGACGCCGCCGCCTCATCAGTGACTTCCCCTCCCCGCTCTGCCGCGCCCCACGCCGCCCCACGACCACTCCCCATGCCAGGATTTAGTGGTGATTTACGAGGGGGATTAATGGCTCAGCTACTCCGAGATTTATCAGTTTTAAGTGGCTTGGCCTCCTGCTGGCTTGGATTTAATGGAGGTTAATGATGCCACCAACCAAACTCGCTACTGGAGATTTACCGCAGTGTGCCCTGGGTGTCCCTGCCTGCCTCCTGCCTGCTCCTGCCTGCCCCCTGCCTAGCCTTTCCTTTCCCATCCCTGCCTCTCCTCACCCCTTCCTGCCTCTATTTCATTCTGCATTTCTTCCCTTCCCTTCCCTTCTCTTCCTTTTCCTTTCTCTTCCCTTCCCTCCTTCCCCTCCACTCAATTCCTGCATTCCTTCCCCCGGCCCACCCGCCTGCCCCGTCCCGTCCCGCCCTCAGCATCCATCAACCCCCCAGTGGCTCGCTTTAATAAGAGAGGCTATAAAATTATGCTTTCCTTACACGCATGCGCACTCGTAGACATGAACAGTTCCCTACACTCCAATATGTTTACGACATCCCTCACACGCACTCGTAGGCACACACGCACGCAATTACACGCATGCACGCAAGCAGTTTTTGAGTGTGTGTAGCTTAGCATTGCCGTGTCATGCCTAAACTGTGTGTTGGTGTGGGGTCTGCCAGGAAAGAAGGAAAAAATTGAAATGTATCTGCATTTTATCACCGAAATACTGTATAGTCTTTTTCCTGCATCATAAATAATAGTGCAGGTATTAAGATGTACCCTAATGTGCCGTGGCTTATCTGTACAATTTCATATCAGGCAAGCAGGGGCAAAGTAGCATCTTAAAAGACATAGTAGTCTTAAACCTTATTTCACCACAGTAATTTAATCAGGTGTGTAATGGGAGGTGTATTCGTAGCTACAATCTGATGCCATAAAAATATTCAACTTGCAAAATCTTGGTTGGTTTCCCCTATTCTCAGTGTATTTCTTTGGTTATTCCTTTTTATTCGTAGTGATAAGGATACAAGTTTCAGAATCACAAGCACCATGTCATAGCACCAGCCACAATTCTTCTGGTTGGTTTTACAGTTTCCATTTGATTCCTCTTGCTGGCATTGTTGTTATCGCTGCTTTCACTGCCTATTTTTCTTCCCCTTATCCTATCTCATTCTTCACTGCATCTATTTTTGTTTCTCTCGTCCTCCTCTCGTCTTTTTCTCTTCTATTTCAGTCACTGGTTCATTTTTCTGCTTTCCTCCAGCCCAGTACGCCCCGCCCCGGCCCGTTAAGATAGTTTGTCTCCTGTAACAAGCCAATTAAGTGAAGTGTCTAACTACGTAAGGTAGTGAGGCACCATGCTGAGCTAATGAGTCTCTCTCTCTCTCTCTCTCTCTCTCTCTCTCTCTCTCTCTCTCTCTCTCTCTCTCTCTCTCTCTCTCTCTCTCTCTCTCTCTCGTTCTGTTCTCAATGTTACGATTTTTCCAAACATAACGTATAGGAGTATTCAGAATTCTTTTTCTGCCACAACTTTCTTCTCCATCTTCGTTCATGTTTTTATTGTTTATAACCAATTTCCTGCTCTTACACTTCGCTTATTGTGTTCTCTCGTAATTTTGCCTTTTAACTGCATTCTCGCTCTTCTAATGCACGCCGTATCACATTATCATCGGAAAGGGTACTTAGAGGCAATTGGTCTGTAATTATCCGTGTAATCTTGAATATTCTTAACCATTCCTATCGGGAAACATCACTTACTCCACCTTTTACTTCCTCCCCGTTTTTTTTTATACCCTGTTCTAGTTCTCGATGTTTCTTATACTCATGGCCGCTCACTCACTCACTCTTTTCTCTTTTCTCTTTTCCTTTCATCCTCTGCACACACACACACACACACACACACACACACACACACACACAAACAACTGGCCAGACTCGTCCCATTAATGGCGAAAAACACTAGTAATCGTGGAGTATTTAGCCGCTTGAAGGCACCGTTTTTTGTTTGTTTTAAGTGGCAATCAGTCAAACCAAGATGTATTACTTTTTCCCCCCTCCATCTAATGATACCAAGTCTGCAGTGGCGGCGGCCTGGTATATACCTTCGCTGCAACTCATTCCCTTCGCGGAGATGAATCGCTAGACCATTGGCAAGTCTGAGATATATCATCGTCGACGCACAGGGCGGACATAAAGCGGCCTTGAGACTCCCCTCACTTCATCCACTCCCTCCTCTCACTCCTTGCTCTGCTGTGCGAATTAATCTTGTGTACTGTAGCAGAGTGGGTGCCGAGCGAGGGCAGCGGGAAGAAAGTACAGGTGGTGAAGGAAAGAAGGAGTGGGAAGAGAGAGGAGGAAAAATAGAGGGAGTAATGTCCGAAGAGAGACGAATGATGGGATATCCGCGAGAAAGATGAAGTGGAGGAGATTAAACGCACACTCATGTTAGAGAGAGAGAGAGAGAGAGAGAGAGAGAGAGAGAGAGAGAGAGAGAGAGAGAGAGAGAGAGAGAGAGAGAGAGAGAGAGAGAGAGAGAGAGAGAGAGAGAGAGAGAGAGAGAGAGAGAGTGTGTAACATGCATACACTAATGAGAGACACATAAAACTGAAAGACATACAAAAAACAGACACGTACAAAGACACACACACATAGCTACATACAGAAACACAAGCAGACAGGCAGACAGATAATGTATATTTCTCATACCTCGACTTAATACCACACAAAAAAAAGCGAAAAAAACGATCCAATAACCACGAGAATGAATTGCATCTGAAGCCTGTGCTCTAACTAAACACATGCTTCTGGACACACGGCATTACTTCGCGTCTACTGAAGAGCCAAATCACGTCCCCGCACGATGCAATGGAGCCGAAGAATCTATTACTCGATTAGCGCTGATGCGGAGCGAGATTGTCAAAGATAAAGCCCCCGAGCGGCTCTTACCGTCTGGGCGGGGACGGGGATGGGCGAGGCGGCGCGGCGATGGCTGTGGTAATGAAGTGAGACGCGTGAAGGATGTGGAAAAGCTTAGCCAGAGTCCGGAGGCGGGAGAGAATCAACACTTCTCCTCCGACTCTCCTATCACATTCTATGACCGTTTCTCCTTGCTGGTTGGTGTTCTTTCCTTAAACCTTGCTGTTCTTCTGCCTCTTGCTCATAGAATCTGTAGTGGTAATATACGTAGTCACACAGACAGCCCCGTTAGTTCTAATAGGGATGATGATGTCTGTTGTTATCTTTGTGTTCCTTTGTATTCCTACTTCTCTCTCTCTCTCTCTCTCTCTCTCTCTCTCTCTCTCTCTCTCTCTCTCTCTCTCTCTCTCTCTTCCATTTCCTGTTGTTTCTCCTCCTTTCTCCTCTACGCGTTGTTCTCACTCGTGTGTGTTTGTATGTGCTTCAACTTTTGTCTGTTTTCACTCTGTGGTATTTGTTTTCTGTCTTTATTTTTTTTATTTTTTTGCTTCTGGCCGCTTTCTTTCTTGAAGCCTCCTGTAACCAGTTTGATGCATATTAAGACCATGCATGTGAATAACATCTGCAGGTAAGTTCAAGTATATAATAACACAACGTATCATATTTTGTTAACCTTTATGATACACAAATAAAAAAAAACCTAAATGATCAAGTAAAAAATAAATAAATAAATAAATTGACTAAAAGAAGAGAAAACACAAGAAATACAAAGTAAAAATCCTAAGAAAATGATTAAATGGAAAGAAACACATATTATATTACTGACACCGATTAATCTTCCTAATGTGATACTTGGGGAAATTGCTGCAATTCTCGATTTTAAAACCTTTTTCCTGTGTGTGTGTGTGTGTGTGTGTGTGTATCCTTATATAAAACCCAAGTAAATGTGCTGAGGGAGATGGAACGTGAGCAGGAGTGAGATTTGAGCTGGCCTGTGAGTAATCTAGTGAAGTGGTGAAGGAGGTACAAAAATGTTTCAGTAGCTGGTGATAACGATAACAATGAATTGGCAACGAGGGGGTTTTATGATCTGGCAGTGTTAATGAGGAGGACGATGGCACATTATGGTGATGGTGGTGATGGTAATGGTGAGTAGGTGATGAGGGAAATTAGCGGCGGATGAACTGAAGGGGATTTATGTCAAGGGAGAGTGTGTGAGTAGGGAGGCGTTGAAGGGAGAGAGAGAGAACCAGTCCGTCTCAGCGCCCTCACCTGCTCTTTCCTCACTCCTCACTGCCTCTCCTGCCGCACCACATGTTTCTCCTTTCTCTTCTTCTCCTCCTCCTCCTTTTACTCCTCCTCCTCCTCCTCCTCCTTTTCCTCCTCCTCCTCCTCCTCCTCTTCTTTTTTTTTCTTCTTCTATCCTCCTTTTCTTTCTTCCGACTCATTTCACGCTCGTTTGTCTCTTCCTTTTCCTTCCACCTTCAATACACTTGCTATTTCCTTACTGCTTTTCCTCATCCTCCTCCTCCTCCTCCTCCTCCTCCTCGTCCTCTTCCTCTTCTTCCTCCTCCTCCTCCTCTTCCTCCTCCTTTTCCTCTTCCTCCTCCTCCTCCTCCTCCTTCTATTTTACCGAACAGCCTTACCAGAACCAAAAGGTCTGTTGCTGTTTGGCTTTCCCTTGTATTCCTTTGTATTCCTCCTCTTCCTCCTCCTCCGCCTTCTCTGGCTTCTCCCTTTTCCTTCTGTTCCCTCTGCCCACTCATTTCATGCTGGTCTCTCTCCCTCTCTTTTTTTTTCTTTTTTTTATCCTCACTCCTCCACTCTCTCATTCCTCACTGCTTCTTTCCGCCTCCGCATGTTTTTTTTTTCTTTTCTTCTCATTTTCCTTCTATTTCCAGTCTGCTTACTCATTTTAGTCAATTCATATTTTTTTTTTATTTTCCTTTGCATTTTCGTTTCGCATTAACTCACTCTTTTCTATTTCATTCTTGAGTCCTTTAAAATTGCTGTTTTCCTTTCCTTGTGTTTTATTCTTTTCAGCAATCTCGTTTCTCTTTCATATTCTTTTTTTTTTCCATTTTGAGTCTTTATCTATTTTTTTTATGGCTCTCTCCTACTTTACTGTTTTGTATTTTTTTTCATTTCTTGACTTATATTTTATCATTCTTTTCCATTCTGAATTATTCTTTTTTTTTCATTCCTCCTCCTTCTCCTCCTCCTCCTCCTCCTCCTTATTCTCCCTTCCCACTCTCATATTCTCAACCTCTTTCCATCTTGAATCCATCTTACTTAATCGTCTTTGTATTTTTTTCCTCTCCTCTTACTCCTGCTGTTCCTGCTGTTGCTCCTCCTGCAGCTGGTGGCCTCGCTCATCCCACAGCCCCCTCTCTCCACTCGCAGTTTCCCTTTAAGTCTGCGTGGCCTGGGTGACCTTAACAAACGAGCGTGTCAAGATGTGTAATTAAGGCCAAAGAGGGAGCGGGAGGCTGTGGCGGCGGCGGCGTAAGGCAGTGAAGGGGAATGTGGTTTGTTAGTTCTGTCACACTTGGTCTCGTCTTCAGCAACTCCTCGCTCTCTCACCACAACTATTTTCAAAGGCCACAGAGATAATTAACCGCGTTCTCAAAAGCGTTTCTCGTATTTTAAGTGTAGGAATCTTGTTAATCTGCTACTAGAGCCGTAAAAATATCCTTATAAACCCGTGTAGCTTCAAATAGAGCCTTTTGAATGGTGCGGTGCAAAAGTGTTTCTGAATATGGTCCTTGGTCAGGCGCAGGTAAGCTAAGAGAGAGGCAGTGTATTCTCTGGGAGCGGCAGGCCAACTGGTAATGAGAAGCTGCTTATCGATGGCCGAGGTGAAGTAAATAAAATGAATTAAGAAGAAGAGGGTTTATGAGAGAGCGCCGCTATTGTTGTTTGGGTGTTCGTGTGTCTGTGTGTCGTGCCCCTGAAAGCTGGATGATAAATGGATTGCGTGTATTTACTTGCTTTGTGCTTATGGATGAAATTTGTCCAAAGTTTTAGATAAGGGACGTTGAGTCGGATATATAATGCTGTGTAATAAGCGTGTGGTACTGGTGGTGGTGGCGGTGTTTACCCTAAGCCTTGTCTAGATAGTGCAGGGAGGAGAGGAAGTGATTCTAATACTGTATACTTTTACTTACTTGATGAATATTGATATACAAAACTCGATTTTCTTCTGCAACTTAAGGAAATTTTCCGAGCCATAAATCCTTCCTGACCACAGTGTAAAGTTATATTCCAAGATTTATGTAGGCACGTAACTCAGAAAAATATATCTACATACAATGCCTACTGCATCATAGAGAAAATGTTTTGAGAAGGAAAACGTTTTTATTCGTGCACAGTGATCGGTCTTGTGAGGTGAATGTGGTGAAAGCATCTATGGACAATGGAGAACAGTTATGGATAATTTGAAGGTGGTTTGTGAAATTTTTCTGGGGTTAAAGGACACATATTTTATAGTATTATGAATCTTGTGGCCTTTCTGGGAAATCAGAGAGAATTTCACTCTCGTAGATAACCCAGATCTCTAAGGATTTCTATGCATATCAGCCAGTATATCTTCAGTATCACCTGCAAACCCTTACCAACGACTCTAAATTTTCACTTACCAAACCTTTCAAAGATTCTCATCCATATCAGAAAGGATAAGGAGCTAAAATCTTCCATAATATCTAAAAGCTTTTTATGAATACATAAGTGGATAATTTTTTGCTTGGGAATATCATCTATAAACCTTTAGCAATGACTGTAAATTTTTACTAACCAATATGCTCAAAGATTCTCATGCATATCAGAAAGCATAACGAACGAAAACCTTATATAGTACCTAAAAGACCTTATGGACTCTACGTTACGATCTTTTACGAAAGGAATATCATGTACAAACCTTTGCCGGGGACTCTTAATTTTCACTTACCAAAATATACAAGGACTTTAATACATAGCAGGACTCATAAGGAGCGAAAACCTTAAATAGCATATTCGATTTCATGAACTCTAAATTACTCTTTTTTCGCCTGTACCTCCCGCGAGCCACATTTAACATATGGTGACCGTCTATCAAGAGCGCGTTATCGTCCACAAAGGGGTTAAGGAACCAGCGGGAACGCGTGCCTGTGCGTCATATGTTGAGGGGAGAGGGTTAGGGGGCGAGGTCACGCGGGAGGTAGGGGCAGGGATGAGGCCGCCCCAATGGAAGTCATTATGGAGTAAGGAAGAGTGAGGGCGGGATCAGGGCGGGGTCAGGGAGGGACTCGCCAAAGTGGGTGGAGTTCAGAGAGGTCATTTTGCTCACGTCAATATGATCTTAGGGAAAGGAGAAAGTCCTTTATGGTGCCTCGCAGAGAGAGAGAGAGAGAGAGAGAGAGAGAGAGAGAGAGAGAGAGAGAGAGGGAGTGAGTTTGTTAATAATTCATTCTCTTAATTTTAGAAGTTAGACATCTGCTTCATTTTATATCTTATCAACGCAAGGATTATATAAAGAGACAGACAGACACACACACAAACAGACACAGTATAAAAAAAAAATAGGAAAATGATTATCAATGACGAAAAAATCAATTAACATCCTAGTATTCCTCAACCAAAGCAGCAATCAGCGAAAATCAGCATCGACTGTTACGCTCATCTCACTCAGTAAAGAATGGCCGATAAAATATACAATGGCATATGCTGGCTGGGAGCTTTAAATTGGTGCGTGGGGCCGGTAAGTGCACACACCGATGCATGCAAATAAGCGACGCCCCCTCACCTACTTCCTCCAAACCACGAATTCAGTCAAAAGAGTCATTGCCACCCGAACACTAACCACTCGTCCTGCAGAATCGAGCCGCCCGATGCTGGAATTAAGAGCACCAGAAGCTGCAATATTCCCTTCAGGAGGAGCAGCTAAGGAGGATCGCCACCAGTCAAGCCTCCGTCTGGTCCACTCGTAATGACCTTCCTCACCTCCAGCAGATACCGTGAACTGCTATCAATTACTACAACCAGGAATTTCTAGCTGTGTCGGATGCAAAGCGAGATCTATATTAGAGGCGGGATATGAGATAATACCGCGACCATTGGCTCACAGGTGCTCCGCTCAGATGCAAATGACCTGCTATTTGTATCACACGTAGCAACTTGACTCAAGGACACTGTGGTTATTTAAATTAAATCACCCAAATCGCCGATATGAAGCGACGTGATGCAGGAGCCGCGCCACTGAGATGGAGATTAGCCGCCCTTCCCAGTTATCCGTGTGCCAGCAGCTACCGTAACTCCCCAGTAGTCAGGTTTACCACAGGAATGATGCGCCAGTACGTGTAATCAGCGCGGTTCCGCCTCTTAGCTAGCAGGATGCCGCAAGATAATATGTCTCACAGTTGTACCATCCAGACAAGTGCTTAGTTCTCTTAGTGAATTATACTCCTACAGCGCCACAGATCCTTCTACCTGACACTGTCATTAAAATGCAGTGAATTTCAGGGAATCGAGGCGGTGAGGCGGGGAAGCAGCGGCTGTGTTACATATAAGAACACATTAGTGACATCTTTATGCCCAGCCAACGTGTGGAGAGAAACACAGCTTAGGGTAATTTTAGCCTGCTGATGGCCGTGTTGCAGCCGCGCCACCTGCTCATTACCAACACTTACCAGCCGCCGAATGGGGGGGTGGGGGTGGGAGGAGACAGACGGGTCTATGGTTCCTTCAGGTAACTTCGTGAGGGTTGTAATTTGTGAACAGGAAATCATGAAGTTGTTATGCTGCTGAGGTCGCGATGTAAGATTTTTTTATGTTAAGCTTTTTTTTTTTTTTTTCGTGGTTGAAATTATGATACACGTGATCAGCACACAAATACAATGGTCATACTCTAGTGATAAGAAGGAAAAAGAATTCATGCATAATTCTCCTCTCTCTCTCTCTCTCTCTCTCTCTCTCTCTCTCTCTCTCTCTCTCTCTCTCTCTCTCTCTCTCTCTCTCTCTCTCTCTCTCTCTCTCTCTCTCTCTCTCTCTCTCTCTCTCTCTCTCTCTCTCTCTCTCTCTCTCTCTCTCTCTCGTCACACCCACACACACACACACACACACACACACACACACACACACACACATACACACACACACACACACACTGTCGTTTGACCTCCCTAGTGCCTTCAACCAGCACGGGCAGTGAGAGGAAAGGCGCCGAGGGGTAGGTCACCTGACATAGTAAGGCAAAAGTAGGGTCACACATGGAGGCCCCACAGCACGACACACCCCCTGCATGCACACACACACACACACACACACACACACACACACACACACACACACACACACACACACACACACACACACACACACACACACACTCAGACATACCATCCTGTGAACGTCTGGGGAATGCGCGATGCTTACTCTGTATGAAGGGTTACGGACCGGAATGCGGGGAGTAACTAAATCATGGGCGAATTTTGAATATGAATTAGGTTTCTCATCTTTTTAAGGTAAAGGGCCGCGACAGCCTGACTGCATGGCCTCAGTCGTGGTAGCCAGCGCGGAGGAACAGGACTTGCCCACATTAAAAAAAAAAAAAAAACGGTGGCGTGCTGTTACCAGGTCCAAGTGAAGGGAGGGCACAGTGAGGTGGGATGATGGCACTTTGCGTTAATACGGCGGGTTATTTAGAAGAAAAGAGGATGCTGCAAATCTGACCGGGAGAGAGAGTGAAAGTGATTAGAATAAAATAAAAATGCACCTGCAACCGTGAAGGAAACTTAGAAGTAAAAACTAGGACTCTTGTAAGAGAGAGAGAGAGAGAGAGAGAGAGAGAGAGAGAGAGGAGAGAGGAGAGAGGGCTAAATGTAAGTGGGGAACCGTTCAGTCAATACTAATAGATTGATTGATATGAGCGATATGTGGTTAAGTGAGCGTTAGGGGGCAGCTTGGGACGTTTTCTTTCACGCTCCAGTTCCTGCTCACCTAACAGGGAATCGATGTTGGACATGAGTTGTGTAACTGTGTCATTGTAACCCCAACACCTGAGCCGAGACGTTCTAGGTTGCATAGGTTGGTTTATGGCGTCACTTTACTAATGGGAGAGGCTTTAATCTTGCAGAAGCACCATACATATGGTGATAATAAGTGATGATGGATGTCTTATACTCGTACTTGACGGTTTCTTTTATTTGAATTTATGAATGAGAAGCTGACTTTGTGTAAGAAAATTTCAGTACTCTGTTGAAAGTTTACTTTTTCATGGTACAAACAATACGAATCCGCAATAATACACCGTTGATTCGCAATGCAAATAATATTTTTTAAAGAAGAGTATCTGACTGGGTACTCTAGAAATTATGTAGTTTCACCGTGTGTCAGAGTACAAACCATACGAATAAATAACCGCCAATAATATAAAGTTGATTCGTAATGCAGATATACTTTTTAAAGAATGTCGCAGAAACCGGTCGCCAGTCCTGAGTCGCGGTCACCTGCATGCACCGTGCTAATCATGGAGGGCGTAAAGGTTAATTCTCGGCCTGACTCAAGCACAAGTTGCCTAATTTGGATCTTAGGTTTTGTGTGGGCATTTGCTATGTAATTATATGTAATTGTATGTAATTAATTGTGTTTTCCTTATCTTTCTGATGAGATATGAAGCGATAAACACATGCTAGATTCAGTCCCGCTAGGACGCCACCGACACTAGTGATAGTCTGATGAAGTATCTCCCGTAATTCCAATCTTTACTGTAAAAATGTACATGCCCTTTATTTGTACAAGGCATGCTGTGTTCTCCCTCAACTGTGCCCTGCCAACACTCTGCCGCAGGAACAGGTGGGCGGCGAAGACCCTTCTTTTACTCTATCCTGTTTTCCGCTCATCGTTACTAGCAGTGGTACCTAATTCAGGAGCTATTTTTGTTATTAACAGTCAAGTCATCAGGGAACTCTTCCTTCTATTTGATCCCGTGAATGAGATGTTGTTGAGCTAATACTTAGCTGTCGATTTTTAAATTTCCTTTTATTATCTACCTTAAATTTTGCCGTATCATTTCAGTCTCGTAAGTGGAAATCCTGAGGGACCGATACTGCTCATTCGTTTTATAAATGGAAACACACCGATCAGCAATGTTGTGAATGCTGGGTTAGCTCGCCTATAAAGTCAGTTCAAAGCTTGTAATATTTTGGCCTTCTGCCAGCCACACATGTTCCCCGAACGAGATAATGGCGGTAGGCACCAAGAGAAGTATCACCAATGCTGTGAACCTGCGCGGTGACGACATCCCCGACACCACGCTTGTGAATTTCCTTATGACAATCTCTCACGTAAACGACCTGCTCCTCAGAGTTACGAGCAGGGCGCACGTCACAGGTCAAGCTGACATCACGACGCGACCGCGGGATCAGGGGTGAGGGGTCAGCGTGACGCCACTCCGACACTCGTGGTTCTGATCGGTTCATTACGTGGATCACCTTCACCTGCCTCCCTCCGTCATCCCCTCCGCCCTGCCGCCCCCCTCCATCCCTCCCGCCCTACCGTCCCCTCCATCCCTCCCGCCCTCTACACAACACAGCTTCATTGTTACGCTATAGGAAGGCCTTATGTAACCAGTGCCATGTATCTGACAAGTCAAATCCATATATCATTAAAGAGTATTGCTAAAAAGGTAAATTTCCATATGCATTTGAGTATTTATATCCAAATATTTCTTTCAGATGTGGCCCGTCAAATATAAAATATAAATATGATTCCTTTAATACTTGACATATCTTGTTAACACCAACAAGACGTGACTAAAAACTAATATCCAGTAAATATGTGTCACCTTACATTCACATATTTCTAAAAGCTGTAACAAAAACTAGAATTCATTGCATTTCCTTACATCCTTATATCACCACAAGATGTGACTACGAGCTAAAATCATCTCATGCATTTCACCATCACACTCACTCATCACTACAAAATAAGACTAGCAAATAAAATCCCTAAGCATTTCACGAGTTATTCACCTGTATTATCACCAAATCAACTTTAAAAATATATATAAAAAAAATAGCCTGGCATCTTTCTCTGCAACCCACGATACGTTCCTCGCAAACCAGCAGCCAGAGTGTGATAGTCAGCAGTTTACTGAGCCGACTTAAGGCAGCACCACCAGTGTATACAATATTAGCATGTGGTGAGTGAAATGAGCCTCGCGTTTACCAAGGTCTAAAGGGATTTAATGACACAGCAGTAAGGTGACTGTTATAAATGCCCACGAATTACAGAATCTTCAACGTAATGTCATCTTCAATTTATCACGCCTTACGCCGCCACTGTAAACACGAGGGACGCCACCTCTGACCCCCACCACGCCTGTGACTTATGTACTGTGTGTGTGTGTGTGTGTGTGTGTGTGTGTGTGTGTGTGTGTTTGTGTGTGAGTGTGTGTGTGTGTGTGTGTGTGTGTGTGTGTGAGAGAGAGAGAGAGAGAGAGAGAGAGAGAGAGAGAGAGAGAGAGAGAGAGAGAGAGAGCTCCTTAACATCTGATACATATCTTTTTACGATATAAAGCTGGAATACAACAAAACCTACAAACCTCAACCTGCAAATTAAACAATTCAACATGTTTTTGCATTAGATGTATTTATTATATGTGTTTGTAGTACTTTAAATATAAATTTTGTGCCAGTATTGAGAGAGAGAGAGAGAGAGAGAGAGAGAGAGAGAGAGAGAGAGGAGAGAGAGAGAGAGAGAGAGAGAGAGAGAGAGAGAGAGTTTGAAAAATGTTCTTCCTCATATCGCTCTGAAAAAATTTAAGGCGTCATTGGTCATGCATGTCAAGGCTTGCTGAACTCCTTGCAGCTCACGTGTTTTAAGGTGATTTACAAGCGGCGATTTTATTAAGAAAGAAATGGTGTGTCTGATTAAGAGAGAAGAGAGATGTTGAACAGTTATATACTGCTAGGAGGTTTTCACTGCGACAAGAAGAGTATTGCATGTTTCAAATTTAGATCTCTATAAAGACTCGCGTGTTTTATATTTAACTCAAGTCAATGTTGGAGCAAGTATTTTTTTTTTCTTTCTTTTTCAGTCACACGTCAAATATGAAGAGGCTTAAATTATAACTTGCAGGAAGAAATATTGTAAGAGGAAATGTTTCTGCTTTTATTATTTTTTTTGTTGGCCAGGAACCTTGAAAAAAAGGTAGTTATAATTGAAAGGGCAATAGAGGTAAAAAAAAAAAGTAACAGGTGCTAATTATGGAAGGTTCATATATTTTCCTTAGTGAACATGAAGAAAGTAGATACTGCTCTTTGCTATCTATTATTATTTCCTCATTTTCTTCTCGTAATACTTTTGTGCTCCATTATCATAAACGTGACTCATTCCCCGTCAGTCATCTCTCGCCTCTTACAGGATGCACTGAGCAGCGTCAAGGTGGATTACGTCGAAAATTATCGTGGCGGAATTCAATGTGATAATTTTTTCCCTATAACTAATTGAAGTGTTTGAGAATGTAAGTGATACTTTAGATTATAACCACGATAGCGGAGAATGTATAAGACAAATTTGCGGTCAGACATTTTGATAGACACACGAATTGAAGCTAATACGTAAATAAAGTGTTTGTGTGTGTTTGTGTTTGTGTGTGTGTGTGTGTGTGTGTGAGAGAGAGAGAGAGAGAGAGAGAGAGAGTGTGTGTGTGAGAGAGAGAGAGAGAGAGAGAGAGAGAGAGAGAGAGAGAGAGAGAGAGAGAGAGACGGAACAATGCACAAATAAACACATTCTCTCTCTCTCTCTCTCTCTCTCTCTCTCTCTCCTCTCTCCTCTCTCTCTTCTCTCTCTCTCTCTCTCTCTCTCTCTCTATCTCTCTCCGAAGCAAGGCTTGTTCCTCGGCGTCGTAAGTCGGTCATAATTACACTCGTGCCTCAATCAGGGCAATTGCAGCCACTCCAGCGAGTAATTAGAGGAAACTTTAATGATCAAATGAGTTGCTGAACTTATCAAGAACTGGATTTATCGGAAGAAGCATCTGCGGGGGAAGGAATTCGCTGCCCCGGAAGATTAGAACCGCAATAGGCGCGCTGAAGAAGAAGGCAACGACTTTTAGACACGGGAAATTTGATGTAAAAAGAATGTAGCTCTGGTTATTTTGCCTGTGAATATAGACTCGCTTTCTCAGCCACGCATTTCTTAACGTTTATCAGTTGTTGTTTTGTATTGACTTGTTAGATTCCAGATTAGGTTTAGGAAGTTTTCCAGTAGTGAGTGAATGGTGTGTGCTAAGAAAGAATGTATTTTGGTGATTTTGCCTTTGAATCTAGACTAGTTATCTCGTCCATGGATTTCTTGAAGCTTATCAGTTGCCAGCTTGTATTGACTCGTTAGATTCCAGCTTAGGTTCAATAGATTTCCCAGGAGTGAATGAATGGCATGTGATAAAAAGTAGGGCGTACCTTTGCTCAGTCATGGCGAACGAGTACACAGCTAAACGCTCTTCATTATTTCGTAGATCAACAATGACTTTTAAAAACTTGATCTCGCTGCTGTAGATTGATGAACTGAAGCTTCTTTTTTTTCTTTTTTTCCAGACGACTGACATTTACTGTGATTCATGAACCGGTGGTGCTCTCTGCAGGGAAATGTCAGTTGTTGTATTTTAAGATCTGCTGCGATTTCTAAATATTGGGCGATATAAAAGACTTAATTTGTTGTACGTGTATTGCCAATGAGTACTCTGGACTATATGTGTCACCTTCTAATTCCAATCCTTGACACCTTATACAGAATTACGAACCACCTAAAATAATTTATACCTCCGGAGTAAGAGTGGGCTATGTCTGTCCTCTCTCTCTCTCTCTCTCTCTCTCTCTCTCTCTCTCTCTCTCCTCTCTCTCTCTCCTCTCTCTCTCTCTCTCTCTCTCTCTCTCTCTCTCTCTCTCTCTCTCTCTCTCTATACAAGAATCTGAATTACATTAAATTTTGTCACCTTGTAATTTATATCTTGCACACCTTACAGAGAATTAAGAAACACCTAGAGCAATTTATACCTTCTAAGTAAGGATGAGCAAGTCTGTCCTCTCCTCCTCTCCTCACTCTCTCTATACAAAAATCTAGGTTACATTTGTCGCCTTGTAATTCTTATTATACCCACTTTTCAGAGAATTACAAACCACTAAGAGCAATTCATATCTTCTGAGTAAGGGTGAGCCATGTCTATCCTCTCTCTCCTCTCTCTCTCTCTCTCTCTCTCTCTCTCTCTCTCTCTCTCTCTCTCTCTCTCTCTCTCTCTCTCCTCTCTCTCTCTCTCTCTCTCTCTCTACAAGAATCTTAAAATCGAAGTAAATTACAAGCCTTCAGTATTACGTCACAAGTGCCCTACAATTTACAACCTGTCGTTACTGCCATTACTAATTAGGCAAGAGGGAAGCCCCAGGGAGTGATTAGAGCAAAGTTAATAACCCCCATAGACTCCACTTACTAACTTTAATTGACCACTTATGATGTCAATCGCTGAGGTGTCTCGGGGATGACCGCTGTCCGGGTCTGCGCTAGCAAGAAGTGGACTCTGATGTTCCATGTGGGGGCTGATAACCATCTTTCACCTGACTCTCCTCTCTCTCTCTCTCTCTCTCTCTCTCTCTCTCTCTCTCTCTCTCTCTCTCTCTCTCTCTCTCTCTCTCTCTCTCTCTCTCTCTCGAAGTAGTAATTCAGTTTTATAAACTTTACGAAAACTTAAATTATGGACGACAATAACGAACAAATTCTCTCTCTCTCTCTCTCTCTCTCTCTCTCTCTCTCTCTCTCTCTCTCTCTCTCTCTCTCTCTCTCTCTCTCTCCTCTCTCTCTCTCTCTCTCTCTCTCGTCCTCTCTCTCTCTAAGTAGCAATTTTCTGGTTATATCTTTTAGAAACTTGACGAAAATTTAAACTGAACACGAGCAACAAAAACAAGAGGACAAAATTCTCTCTCTCTCTCTCTCTCTCTCTCTCTCTCTCTCTCTCTCTCTCTCTCTCTCTCTCTCTCTCTCTCTCTCTCTCTCTCTCTCTCTCTCTCTCTCTCTCTCTCTCTCTCTCTTCTAAAGGTCTCGCCCCGCCTTATCCAAGTGATGTGTTTCGCTCTCTCCGTGGGTCACCGCCTGCACCCGTTCTATTTACACTGGCGGCATTAGTCCTGACAAATTGATCGTGCCATTATGCTGAAGGATTTACATAAAGCTAACGACCGTAAAGGCTCTGCACATTATTGTAAGTCACAAACGGGGCGATACGAAATGACTAAGGGACGTTGACAAAATAACACACACGTACCCAGGCAATGTATATTCTGCTGGCGAAATTAGCATGTCACAACAAACGGACAATGTGGCGATGTTGGTGCGAAATTTGTGGCAATTATAACATTCAGGTGTAAATTCAACGCTTCATTGTCCAGGGCGGGGGCGAGAGATGCAGGTCAAAACGGAGTGTGCAATTATTTAAGACTATCGTGGGAGATACGCCATAGTTAGCCACGTTCGCCTGGGGAAGAGAGATTAATGTGAGCCATTATAGACTATCTCCAATCAGACTGCCCTCCTGCCTCCCTTTCTTCCTTCCTTCCCTCCTTGCTTGCGGCCGCGTGTTCTCTTCGCTCCTCTTTCGCTTTCCTCCTCCGTCACTTTCTTGATCGGCAGTGTGAAAGCAGGCGGCTCGTTTTATTGGCTTGTGTTACCTTAAGGTGGACTTTTTTTTTTCTTTTGTAACACTCACTCTCTCTCTCTCTCTCTCTCTCTCTCTCTCTCTCTCTCTCTCTCTCTCTCTCTCTCTCTCTCTCTCTCTCTCTCTCTCCTCTCTCTCTCTCTCTCCTCTCTCTCCTCTCTCTCTCTCTCTCTTTCTCTCTCTTTCTCTCTCTCTCTCTCTCTCTCTCTCTCTCTCTCTCTCCTCTCTCTCTCTCTCTCTCTCTCTCTCTCTCTCTGTGTGTGTGTGTGTGTGTGTGTGTGTGTGTGTGTGTGTGTGTGTGTGTGTGTGTGTGTGTGTGTGTGTGGTGTGTGTGTGTGTGTGTGTGTGTGCGTGCGTAGCTGGAGGGACTATGTACGTACACGCGAGCCAGCAAAAATGCACCAACAAAATGCTCCACGCAAACACCTTCCCAGGCAAGGCAAAATAAAGGGTTTCCTGAGCATCACGTCTGGTGCGAGTCTGTGTATTTCTTTTTTATCACGTGTATTAACAATATACATAAAAACATCACCGCAAACTCCGATAATACAAACCAATATTCTACAATTGACACTGGACAAGGATGGACATTATCTTCTCGAGCCCCGCCGGTGTCCCGTGAATAATGGTGATTAAGGCTTTCGGGTACCCGGTGTCAGGATGGAATTACAAGCGTTTAAACATTTATTAATTCGCGCATCGCCTGTGATCCTTCCCCATTGGCCGGCTATCGTGGCCAGAGTTATAGCACAGGTAATAACGGACCCATTCCTTAGGGTTCGCTGACACTCATTGTCCCGCGAGTCTCTGCATGGGAGGAGCCTTTTGGAACCGCCGACCCGCACTCAGGGGGACGTGTATATTAGCAATAATTATGAGCGCACAATAAAAGGGTGAGCTCGCGAGGCTGATGGTTATAATACAATTCCTACTTACGCTTCTATAGTCTTTAAGGCGGTGTGGTTTTAGGAAGCCAGTCATGCCAGGCCGACTGTTTGGATTGAAGGCTACTATAAGCTACTGTTCTCGTAATTTTTAAAGTCTCCATTCATACAAGTGCATATTTCGCCGGTCATTGTCAGCCGCACCCACTGTTTACTCAAAGGGAATGTCGCCCTGTCCTACCTAAGCCTGCTTTTGGGTATTGTCTTGCTGTGCTACTCGGAGGAAAATAAATATCCGTTCATGTTTACTTGACGCTTCGTGTCGGGTGTACGTAAGATGAGGAAAATATGCTATCAGGAGTGTTTCTTTAATCCGTATTTTCTCCTCAGTAAGCCTCCTTGAAAATGCATTGTTGTGTAACTGAAAGAGCAAGAAATATCCTCTCATTTTTTGCTTTCCACCATTTTTCAATTGTACATAAAATACACAAATCTCGACTAGTGTGAGGATTTTTTAATCTAATGCTTCTCAGTATGGCTGTCAGTATAAGCACACTAGCAATACTTACCTACCAATTCCCTAAACATTTCTTTTATTATACTACTTTCATAACAACTTTAAAACCCAGAATCATTTTTTTTTTCAGCTATCCAATAATAAACCCATGTTCATATACAACTACCTTTATCCGTCAACATGCACAGCGTCACTCGCCTCATCTACCACAACCGCCATCAAAATCTACCGTTTTTCCTTCTTAGTCTCCTTAGCTTAACGCAACTCTACCTCTGCATCCTCTCATCTCTCATCTCTCTCTCTCTCTCTCTCTCTCTCTCTCTCTCTCTCTCTCTCTCTCTCTCTCTCTCTCTCTCTCTCTCTCTCTCTCTCTCTCTCTCTCTCTCTCTCTCTCTCTCTCTTGCCCCGGTGTCTCCCTCTCTCTTGCCCTCATTTCTCTTCCCTCCCTCTCTCTTCCCCTCGTCTGTCACTCTCTACCTCTCGCCTTGTCTTCATCCCTCTCTATTCCCCTCTTCTCTCCATCTGTACCTCTCTTTCTTCCTCGTCACTCCCTCCCTCTCTCTTTCCACCCTTGTCTCTCCCGATATTCCCTTCATTGCAGTCCCACTAACCACCTCCATTTCCTCTTCCCCACATCTCTCTACTTCTACTTAGGTTTTTCAAAGGGTCATCTTTCCCAGCAGGTGTTAATAATGATACAAAAGGCAGCATGACTCGGCGCAGGGCTATCGAGTTACCGGTGGCAGGCGGCAATGGTCGTGTAGAGGGTGATGGAAAGGCTGTCAGGGGGTGACGCACCGCTCGGAATCCTGGAGGACGGGGAGTGCCGCCAGAGAGAGGGAGAGAGAGGAGGTGCATTTTTATCTCCTTTTTTATGCGTGTCTCCAGCAAAAATAGCGTCCCTGAGGAGGAGGAGGAGGAGGAGGGGGATAGTGATGGAGGTGGTGGAGGAGGAGGAGCAGGAGGAAGTATAAAAGAGGAGGAGGATTAGGAGAAGGAAGAGGAGGAGGAGGATAAGGGAAAAGTGGGGAGGAGAAAGAGGAGGAAGAAGAAGAAGAATCAGGGAAGAAGACAAGAAAGAAAAAAGAGGAGTGAGAGGAGGAAAAGGGAGGCGGAGGGGAGAGGACGAAAGAGAAAATAAGCAGGAAGAAGAAGAAGAAGAAGAAGAAGAAGAAGAAGAAGAAGAAGAAGAAGTAGAAACAAGAAACAAGAAAACGAAAAAGAAAAAAAAAAGAGTAGGAAGTGCAGAGATTGGAACAGAGAGAGAGAGAGAGAGAGAGAGAGAGAGAGAGAGAGAGAGAGAGGTTCGCTGGGGTGACGAAGAAGCCATGTACGACTATGGTAATGAAACCTGGACGCTGTAATGCATGCTTGGAGCTTCCGCCTGCCTGGTCCCTTCGCCTCCTCGCATTACCATAACGCTAACCACGCAGCGCCCGGAGCCGCTGCCGCACAAAGGCCAGCACTCACAAACGCTTTACTCTTTCTCCTCGACTATTTTCAAAGGCCACAGAGATCATTAGCCGGGTTCTCAAGGCTATTTCTCTTATTCATAATGTAAAAATGTTGTTAATCTGTTACTAGAATGGTAAAAGCACCCTAAAAAAATATCCATGTAATTTTAACTAGAGTCTTTTAAAAGTAGTAGAGGTGCGGCGCAGGAACGTTTCAGAATATGGTCCTGAGGCCGCTGTGTGACGGTGACGCTTGAGTGCAGAGACGAATAATAGACTGCAATTGTTCATATTTGTAAAGGGAAGCGTAATTTGTTGGGTTCATTTGCTTCGCTTTGCATTTTGATTAGGTGAGGTAAGGTGTGTTTTCTTTTTCTGTGTGTGTGTGTGTGTGTGTGTGTGTGTGTGTGTGTGTGTGTGTGTGTGTGTGTGTGTGTGTGTGTGTGTGTGTGTGTGTCCTTATGTTTACTGATAGGTTAGGTTAGGTAAGGTTCATTTGATTTGGTTTAGTTTAGGTTAGGTTAGGTTTGGTTGTTAGGTTAGTTTTTGGCTTAGTTTAGGTTACGTTAGTTTAGGTTTGGTTTGATTTAATTTAAGTTAGGTCAGATTAGGTTAGGTTATTAAATTAAGTTAGTTTCGCTCAGTTTATATTATCTGCGCGATTAGTTTTTTTTTTATTTCCTTCTTAATTTCTTTGCCCATTACTGGTTTGCTTGGCTTGTTTGTTACTTTCTTTTTTTGCTTGCTTGCTTGCTTATTTATTTGCTTACTTCCTTACTTACTTACTTACTTGGTTGGATGGTTATTTTCTTGTTCCCTCACTCCTCTTTCCCTCCGCTCCATTGTTTTAATAACTGTTTTTTACTCCTTGCCTGTACTTTCTCTTGTCTTCTCTCATCTCTATCCATTTTTTCATGTCTCTTTTCCCTTTCCTCTCATTTCTTTTGTCATTTTTTATGCACTCCTTTTTTTTATTATTTTATCTTTTCTTTGCTTTCCTCTCGCTTCCTCGTCATTCCTTTTTCCTCCTCTCTCAATGTCTCTCCATTATCTATTTTTTCTTCTCTTTTCCAGCATTCATTTATTCTTGCCCTTCCATGTATGTTTTTTTTTTCTTATGTTCTTTTATATCCTTTCTTTACGTTCCTATTGATTTATCTCCATTCCACAGGTCTTCTCTCCTTTTTCCTCCATTTCCACTCACTTTCCTTTTATGTTCTCTTCTTTATTCCCTCTTCTATTCCTATTCTCTTTCCATCTGCTTTTCGCCTTTTTCTTCCCTCCATTCTCATTTTCTTTTCTTCCCTCTACGAGCATGTTCTCCTTCTCCTTTATTCTCTCCTCCATTCCCATTTTTCTTCCTGTTTTTCTTCTTTGCTCTCCTCCATCCTCATTCCCTTTTCTTCCTTCTCCACCTGTCATGTATCCTCCGTTTCCCTATTCATTCCTTTTCGCTCTTGTATTCTTCCTTCCTCACCTTTCCTCTCCTATTTTCCCTATCTATGCATCCTCTCCCTTCCCATCATTAAGTGCCCTGTGTCTTATTTTCTCCTCAACTAAATTCTATCTTGATTTTCTTCTCATGGTTTCGTTTACGCTCCTTTACTGCAAGACCTCAAACACCCCCTCCTTTGCCTACCACTGCTTGTATTAGGGCGTGACACACACACACACACACACACACACACACACACACACACACACACACACACACACACACACACACACACACACACGATGGCGGCGATGAATGAGTGCGAGGAGTGTTGAGATTAAATATGGTGATTGTTGTGACCAGGATTTAGTGGCATCGTCGGGTCGCGTAGCAGCTGAGATACACAAGAGGAGTCAGTAATTATAGGTGGATGTGTATATATTTTATTACGGCAGCGTCAACAGGCAGTGTCGTATTAATGCGCGGAGCCGTGTAATTTGAGCTGAGTTTAGAAGAGTAAACTGGTATCCTGGCGGTGGTCTGAGTGTTGTTTATGGTCTACAAACTACAGGATTGCAGGGGGGAAAGGTGCGGTTTATCATTGGCAGGGTATGAGAGGGAGGGGCACGTAAGCCACTCCATTCCGGCTTCACAAACCCAAAGGCAGCGAAGTGTGAAGTGGTTTTAGCGTGCAGCCGCTTTTAATCGAGTGACATTAAAATTTTTCGTAATGACAGAAGTGAGGGATGGTATTTAACATTCTTGCTTTATTATAGTTATGAGCGCAATCTTCCAGGTGTTTCTGCAGCGAAGGGTATGCGAGACGTGTGCATTGGGATGGGGAGGATGCTTTGCTATGCCACGTACTAGATGAGGTGCGAGAGGGTGAGGCTTGAATGTGTTCCGGGGCGCACGTGAGGCGAATGTGTGGCGCTTGGATTCTATAAGTCGCCGAGTAGCGCTGGACACCACTGAGCCCCGCCGGTTGGAGGTTGGATAGTGTAAGACTGGTTGAGTGTTTCTTGGCCAGCTGTTCTTATGTTGCATTCTTCATTCACAAAATTAATCCTTCAAAGAGATACCATGTTTCACTATTAATATTAGTAGGCCGTGATTTTTTCTCTCTCACACACGTTCTTTAATAACATGGACACACTGAGCACCATCCCTTGCCTCCACCGTCGCCTCCACCTGTCTCCACTTCCCGGGGCACTTCAGATTACACTATTAATTTTGGTAGCTTGTGAATCCTCTCTTTCTTTCCTTCTTCCGTAAACACATTCCTCAATTACATGGACGCATTCAGCATTATCCCTTGCCTCCGCCCGTCGCCTCCACCTGCCTCCCGCATCCCGGACACTAAATCTCGACCTCGTACAAACCTGCCTCGCTAACGACCTCTTGTTTGCTGTACGTCCTTGCTATCGCCACTCACACCCACGTAACGAGGCTAAACTATCGCAATCGGTGTAAATCCCACTCCCTGCGTAAGTAATTTTGCCTTGATTTAATGGGCCAGATTACACCCTCGGAGTGGGTTCGCGCCGGCCATATGCAAACCATGACGCCTCGCAGACCTCAAGGTTTAAGGACGCGAGGTTATGGCTGTGCTGCGAAAGAATGGGTGGTAAGAATAAGTACGCTGGGGATACTAGTCAGGGGAGGTTATTGAAATAGATATGGTGTTTATAAGGTGTATAAAGGAAGATAAGTAGGTAGATGGGTAGATAGATAGATAAATGTTCCTAGATAAACACACACACACACTCACACACACACACACAGAGAGAGAGAGAGAGAGAGAGAGAGAGAGAGAGAGAGAGAGAGAGAGAGATGAGAGAGAGAGAGAGAGAGAGAGAGAGAGAGATGGAATAAACTTATCGAAATAACTAACCAATCCCTCAAAAATAATAAAGAAATAAATCCCTTCGTCTTGCAATACGTGTTCCACATCCAAATTCTTCGCAAGTTTTCACAAACCGCGCACATGAACAGCCCCGACAAATGCAGCCGTAGTCATTAATATTCCACAAAACCTGACTGGACGCGTGGCCCACCCGCCTAAAACACCGCGGCCAGAGTGGAGTTCCGTGTGGCGAGGGTTCGAGTCCCATCTCAAGAATTCCTTTTCTCTCGACAACAGACGACGTTGTTTAGCATCGCGGTCTCTAAGCGTCTTGTTGGCCATTCCGCCGCATCCTTTTTAGCTTCCCGTCAATAAAAATGCTTTGATCGGCATGTACCCCACCCCATAGCCAGACAAAAGCCAGAGGTACGACCACCATAAACACAGCTTCTGTCCAAACTGATGGTTGGGTTTAATGTCCATGAGCACATCACCGCGTAAACATAAACCAATAGAAAACACTAGTGTAACCTATGAGCGCATCATTAAAACCACAAACAAATCTTCTCTTATCATAAGGTCATGACTTCAATCGTACAGCTGCCAACGCGGTGCACCGGGCTGGCTCACTGGCTGGCTCGCTGGCTGGCTGGCTGGCTGGCTGGCGGCACACCTCCCTGTCCTCACTGTGCAGCTACGGCAGGAAGGACCCGTGGGTACGACACTTAACACTCACCACCCCCTTTGCTTCTCGTAGACTATAAATGTTTCCTTATTTGTCGATTTATGTTTTGGGGATAAAAAATACACGTTTAGTTTCCATCATTATTCAGTTCGGTAATCTATTTGTTATTTTGGTTCACGAGTACATACAAAAAACTGTTGGTACGATCTCCTCCTCTTACTGAGCATTGCATCTACTAATCGTTTAACTGACCCTCGTATGCTTACCTTTTAAAGACCCGTGGCTTCGGTGAACGATCTGAGCTGCTTTTGGAGTTTCATAGATTTTAGAAAGAACATTTAGTATTCAGACAGCCAGTAAGGGCTGGTGCGTCACCCTGCCTCACATACCGTGGCCGCGTTATCGCTGGCTTGACGATCCAGGTGCATGCGGGAATCATCCAGGAAGTGGGGTTGGCCGGCCGCCGCCTCACCCTCACGGGACCCCACGGCAGAGGTCACCCGCCTCACCTGCCATCCTCAGGTGTGTCTTGACCCCCCATTTATGCTATTCTTATCACTTGCCTCAGCACTTACTTGACGGGGAGGGACGGGTCAAGGGGCTACAGCAGGAGGAGTACGATGAAGAGGAAAAAAGAGGAATTGTAAGAGGGGGAGAAGGGAGGAGTTGGAGTAACAGGAAGAAGAGTAGAAGGTTGCTGGCGTCTGTACCTGGGCAGGTGAGTTACTAGGGAGATCAGGTGATACGCTATCCTCCCCCCCACCCTTGGCCCTCGGGTTTCAAGGTAACTAACAGCACCGGTCCAATTACCGGCATAAATTATCTCTCAGTTATCTCTCTTTCTCTCGGTGCAACCCGTCTCCCCACGCCCGATTTAAGAGATCTAATATATAAATAAGTCAGCCCTTTTATATAGCTCTATAATGCTACGGTACACACATATTGATACTCTTGCTATGGGTGATATTGTTTGTATTTTACTCCTCCTTTTTTATTTATTGTTTATTACCCCGCAGATAGAAAATATCACCAGAAGGCAACAGTCTCCATTGGAAATATCAGTTGTCTTCGGTAGTGTTGATATTTTCTCCCACTGTAACTGGTTGGTTCTTGGGTTAATTTGAAGACTTGCTTGAGGGTGGCCACGGGGCTCCTGCAGTGCTGGGCGTTGGTCGGCGGTCGGCCCGGCAGGCGGCGGGAGGCCTGGAGTGGCTCTTACTGCTGCCTGGGTCCTGTTTGGAGTTTGGGATTCCAAATGAGGTTTTGTACATTAGGTGTCTGACTGCTGTTATCATCTTCCTCCATTTTCTCATTCCTTCTCCTTCCATTAGGATAGCCTGTGTGCTCTCTTCTTTTTTGCGCCACTTGGGGATGGCAGGGCGTGGCAGGGGAAGAGGGATCGCCTGGCACGGGGACAGGGAGCAGGGGCACTCGATTACATTATAGTGAATGTTTTACATGAGAAAAAAAAGTTTTAGTCACATATTTGCCTAATGGAAGGGAAGAGAAAAATCTACTTTGCACTTTGTCAGTTAAAATCATCACCTACCAAGTGGAGAATGAATACCATCCCTTCCTTCACATGCAAATTAGTTATACATCTTTCAAATATGTGTCGATACGTAATCAACATTCCGCACCTCCCAGGACCTGTACTCGTGTATTAAAATCCAGATCTTCGGAGTACTTAAAGTGTGGCTCCATTAAAAGCACTCAGTAGCTTCTCAAAAGGACCCAAAATCTGCAGTGGGTGGATGAGCGGCTCTCCTCCGACCGGCGGTTAATACCCAAGCGTTAATGACTGGCGGGAATCAAGCCTGTCCTGAAGCAAGCCCCCGGTGCAGGCCGCCTCCACAGGGATGGCTCGCTACCTCTCCTCCAAGCAGACGATCATTAAAATCTCCTTGTGTTAAGTACTACGTCCACTGCGTGCTTTAATTTGTTTTGTTTGTTTTGTTTATCTTTTATCTTTGTGGATCAAGAGGTAAATTTTAATACCACTTCCAAAGAAAATTAACACGCTGCTTGTGTTGAGAATTGTTTCTGCTGTAGAGTATAATTTGTTTGGTTTGTTTTCTTAGTTTAGTTTTTTTTTGTGTGTGTGGCCCGAATGATAAATTTTAATACTTCAACTAAATCATTTGAATTGGTGAGGACTTATCTTCGTCTCGTTACCAATGTGTTACTTCCTCTCTGTGTTTTATGTTTAGCTTCTCTGTCGATAGTTTAGGGACATGCATACTGTAACCAATATCAGTAGTCTTAGTAATGACATAAGAACATAAGAAAATAAGGGAAGCTGCAAAAAGCCTTCAGGCCTACACGTGGCAGTCCTGTATATATGTCCGCGTTATCCATATGTTAGCATCGTGTTCCTTGTGTACCTTCATCTGCACTTTTTTTTTCTCTTCATATGCATTCTGTTATAATGGTCTTAGAGTTGCATGGTAAATTGTTAATGATACACTTGATGCCGCGAGATGTTGGCACCGCGTTCTGCTCCTTCTTTGCCTTCCCTCTCAATAGTTTTCACACCTGCCCCTTCCATCTGCTTGACACGCCGCGGCAAACAAAGCAACACAATCAAGCAAGCGAGAGAAAGAGAGAGAGAGAAAAAAAAAAACTAAATAGTGTAAAAGTTCACGACCCTTTGACCTCAAAGGCACCTGACTCCCTCCCCGCCTGCCTCCCTGCCTGCCCTCTCCCACTACTTTTTTTCCTTCTTTCTCCACCACCTCTCCACCTTTCGCTCTGCCGTCCCGTCCATCTGTCTTACTTTCCCCTTGATCATCCCTCATGGTTGGTTTCTCTCACTCGTACACTAACAATATTTATTTCCTATTCATCCCTAGTTATATTTCTATTACCATTCCTCCCGTATCGCGTCTTCCCATCGCATCCCCGATAAGACACGGCTTGTGCAATTTAGGGATCAAGTTGTGAAATATATCCATCCATGAATTGTGTACAAGTAAACAAGAAAATTATATAGGAAGTCTTATCCTCGCATTGCATTTGATGTGTTAGACTTTCATGTCCAACCGAAACTCCTTCAGGAGGCGAACGGTTCATTGGTGGACGTGCTTATTTCCCTGGAGATTGATGAGAGAGAGAGAGAGAGGAGAGAGAGAGAGAGAGAGAGAGAGAGAGAGAAGAGAGAGAGAGAGAGAGAGAGAGATAACAGATACCAGGAGATATATCTATAACGAAGGTATTAGTTTGTCTTTATGCTGCTCTCAGTAAAACTATGTACTGGAGAAAAGCATAGAATAGAATAGATAAGGAGTCGCATCTAAGAGAGAGAGAAAGAGAGTTCATACGGAACCAAATATTCACCGCAGCATTCCACGTCCAGCACAAGCATCGGCATGTACTCGTAATTCGGTTCGATATTTTCTTCGGCTTTTACTGCAGTTAGGATTCATTCCCCCGCGGAGACTCCCATATTCCACCACGGCCGTCTTGGCTAAGTCTGCCCGAGCCATTCGTGGAAAGAGTAACATGTGTGAAATGGGTTTTGCTGTACTGCTTTTAAATATTTCAAAGGCCTCTGATTCATTGTGCTTTTTTCGCCGTGCCATTTGGAGGAGCCATAAAGGGGTTTTTGCTACTTCCAACTTTGGTACATGACTCATAAAGGTGACCATGAGAGAGAGGCATGAAACTTCCAGGTCAGTTTCCAGCAACTTTGTGAGTCAGCCAGCCCTCCCTCGTGCCTTATTCTCGCGGCAACGGAAATTCTGGTCTAAGAGATAAGACTCGTATTAAACCGGCGTCTACGCTGAAAAAAAATTAGAATATGAACCAGTCAGAAGCCACTAACATGCCGGGAGTGGCCAGAATTGACTCAAGTAACATAAAAAAATTAGAAAGCACTGCAGGGACTGAATGCTTAGGATGTACTTCGATGTCCTGAAGAATTTTGCTAAGGAGAGAGTACTGCCTCCTTGGCTATTCTTGATACTTCATGTATCAGTCTAACATTTAAAGATACGCTCATCCCAACACTGGAAACATAAAGAACGCATCCTCTGTGCACTGAGATGTGTTTTGAGTACATGATTGTGCATACACATGCACGTACACACACACACACACACACACACACACACACACACACACACACACACACACACACACACACACACACACACACACACACACACACACACACACACACACACACACACACACACACTCTCAAGGAAAAACATCGAATATACACAAGCAAACAAAAAAGAATTGGTGCGACCCACACAAAAAAGAGACATTTGGTACTTTCAAACACATGTTGCATCTTGTGAAATAAGACGAGATAATCATCTGAACATTGTCTTACAAAATAAAAGGAAGACTTTCCTTCTACTCCTTCAAGTCAATGCCGTTAAAAAAAAAAAATTCACAAAAGGTCTCCCTGTCACACAACATCCCCATACGTACCCTGTCCCGCCCCGACAGCGGCTCCCAGGCGCCCAAAATCTCCAGCAGGCAGCCAGGTGTCGCGGGTCACGCGGCCCCCGGAGCCAGGCGCGAGGCTGTGGATCCCCCAAGTCCTTAAGGTGACTCATCCCGCTAGTCTCTGACCCACTTGACCAGGAGTAAACACCTTCCCCCCACCTCAAGGGGAAGAGTGATGTTACAGCGCATGCGCGGCCTGACCCTTTGTGGACACCTGCCTACGTGACCCTATGGACGCGTGCGTGTGCGGCCCTCCAGGGTTCATGTTTTCGTGACCACTTAAGTAATCACTCAGTAACTTTCCTCCTCTTGATGAGAGACCCTCGCCAACTTAACCTCCAGTCGACTCTGTCTCGTCCATCGTTCATTTCCTGACAGTTTCTCATTCATCTCTCCCAATAATGTACTCATACTCTTTCTCCCTCCAACTCTCCCAGCCTCTGTTTCGCTGCTGCCTTTACATGGACTTTCTTTCATACAACCAAGGCTTCCTTTCTCTGTGCCGCGGCCTGCAATCCATCACCCCTTTCCTTCTGTAACCCCTTAGACAGAAATACAATACCATCGCCTTAAGTTGATATGCAAGTTGATCTAGTACAGGGAACAATATTTAGTTGTGCCTTACGAGTAATGATAGCTAAGACATTGAGGTGGGAAGACTTCATGTTATTTCCTTTACATGAAGTGCAAGAGACAACGAAAGTTAAAATTATTTTGTTCAGACTATTCCATAAGTGATCAGATGGTTGTAAAATTATATGTTATAATTCTGAACATGCTTTACTATGATAAAAAAAAAAAAAAATGCAGGAAATGCAGGCTGTTGATGAAGCGGTTTGAATTTTCTTAATAAAAACTTTCTCTCTCTCTCTCTCTCTCTCTTTCTCTCTCTCTCTCTCTCTCTCTCTCTCTCTCTCTCTCTCTCTCTCTCTCTCTCTCTCTCTCTCTCTCTCTCTCTCTCTCTCTCTCTCTCTCTCTCTCTTTAAAACACCCCGGTCCCGCCCACTCCATCCCCGCCATGACCTTGTGTATCTCATTAACACAGTACTCAGGCGGGCCTCGGAACCCTACAGGTGAGCTGGAGGAATTTTGCAAGCGTGAATAAGAAACTTTTACTGAGGTACGAGAGGCGGAGTCCTTAAGGAGGTAGTTATCTCCCAGCATGCATATCTCCCAGAGGCATGCGAGATCTCCATTACCGAAGCTTTATTTCCCTTACTATCAGCCCTTGCGATTACGGCCGCCCACTATCGTGATGGAGAAATGGACCATCTTAGGTCAGCAACAGATAAAGCTCCACCAATTACCCGTTTTGAAGCACAAGGTTGCGCGATTGCCTGATAAAAAGAAAAAAAAAAAAAGAGGAAGATTGTGGAAGGAGAAGGAGAGGGAGAACGAAGGAAGAAGAAGGAAACCCAGTCAGGTATTAAATTTCATAAAGGAGATGGAGAGATGGCGCTACCAAGGGGGCATTAACAAAGAGCCTTTAATTAAGCTGTTCGGTGTCTTTCATGCTCTATAATCGCGGGCTCTTTTGACGTGCTCCCACTACCTTTACGGCGTGTACACTGACTGACATACGAGGCCCAGGACGTGCCGGTGATGTGCTGCTTTACATGGCCGGCTTATATGGCGTAAAGTGCTTAGGTAAATAAAAAGAAATTAACTCGCTGAGAAGTATATTGCGTCTTATAAAACATTCCTGGGTCTCTGGTATGGGTGGGGGAACAGAGAGAGAGAGAGAGAGAGAGAGAGAGAGAGAGAGAGAGAGAGAGAGAGAGAGAGAGAGAGAGAGAGAGAGAGAGAGAGAGAGAGAGAGAAAGTTTTTGTTGTAAGCTAAAGCACCCTAGGGTATATACAAATTAAAATATGTAATTAGAATATATATAATCGTAAGTTCAGAGAGAGAGAGAGAGAGAGAGAGAGAGAGAGAGAGAGAGAGAGAGAGAGAGAGAGAGAGAGAGAGAGAGAGAGAGAGAGAGAGATTGTGCCGCGTGATTTGTCTTAGTTATCAGGCAACGTTCAGCTTTATACACAGAAAGGATCGTGGCTCATGTTGGTGTACGTACTGGATGCCTTGTTAAGATGCGGCAGTATAGACTGGTCCCCCGCCCATAGCTGAACCCTGCACCCTGAACCCTGCATAGAACCCTAAATATCCTGAAGTAATCGTATAGAAAGACAGGCAAGTATCAACCTCCCTTTTTTTCGCTGTTGGTGTTCCTGTTGTTTTTCTTTTGTTCCTGCTGTTATTGTTATCGTTGTCTCTATTACTGCTTTTATTGTTGTTGTCTTTCTAATGTTCCTGTTGTCGTTTTTGTTTTTGTGTCTTCGTGTTGGTGCTGCTATTGTTGCTCTTACTATTGCCTTTTTTTTTTTCAATATCCCTGTTGTCGTCGTTGTTGTTGCTTCTTCCGTTGCTGGGTTCTATTATTAGTGGTGAAAAGAAGGAAAGTGTGTTGATAGATAAGTTGGTTGTATATTGATAAGCGTATAAGTAGCAAGTGTACATACATCGAAGAATAGATAAGAGAGTACTGTACATTCATGGATGGATGTATAGATATGCAGATAGAGAGTGAATTATGCTCGTACTGATAAACAGATTGATATATAGATATATATAAAGGTAGATAGGTAGAGAGAGAGAGATTGATTGATAGATAGATAACAGTGAATAGATAGATAGACTGAGACAGATAGGTAGATAGGTAAGAGAGAGAGAGAGAGAGAGAGAGAGAGAGAGAGAGAGAGAGAGAGAGAGAGAGAGAGAGAGAGAGAGAGTGTGTGTGTGTGTGTGTGTGTGTGTGTGTGTTTGTTTACGTAAATTTTTCCTCTCTCTCTCTCTCTCTCTCTCTCTCTCTCTCTCTCTCTCTCTCTCTCTCTCTCTCTCTCTCTCTCTCTCTCTCTCTCTCATTTGATCCTCCACGATGACTCAAGCCTGGAAACTTTCTTCAAAATGTCAAAAGCAACCAAATGAACCCAAGTACGTAACTGTACACAAGTCTTTGATCCCGATGCTTGACAACACAGCGACCACCGAAGAGGGAAAAAAATAATGATTTCCCTGACCAGGCAGATAAGCATTCTCTCGGTCTCTCTCTCTTCGCTTATTATTAGTAAACGCTCGTAACTCACTGGGAAGGAAGTAAGATTAAACTTTTTCCCATTCTTTATCAGCCAACGCATCACACCCGCCTTGTTATCAACACTCGATCGACTCTTCTCCCTGGTAACACCCGTACATGTGTTGGCTCCGTGTTTCTGGGCTTAGGCAACACCAGTACCCACAGCTTTCATCGCCGAGAACTGCAAAACACCAAGGACGAAATGCCGCGACCCTCCATCTCAAAGCTGTGACCATCGGGCCTCAGTACTCGCCCTAGAATACTGTCATCTCTCTTGTAAGACACAGTGATGATATCCTGAGGTGTTAAAATATGTAGGCGTATGCTTGAATTTGTGTTTGCACCTGTAGGAGACGCGGTAGGTGAGATGTGCAAATACCTGGGAGGTGACGGGTGAGGGAGTGAGAGGCTGGCGGGTCAGTGGGCTGCCAGCAGTGGTTGGAGGTAGACGGTGCTACGGCGCTCTCTCCCTCCTCATTTTCTCCCTCCTCTCTCTCTCTTCTCTTCGTCCTCTCTTACCTTGCCTTCTGTTAATTCAGGTGAGCGGTGCCCCACCCAGCGTAAGTCAATTTTATGAGCAGTATTTCTTTTCGATCTCTTGCTGTTTCGAATAATAGAATGATTAGCATAAGATTTTTCCGCTTCTGTTTTGGGGGACTTTTGGTAAAGGTGAAATGGTAATTTTAGGCTTCTTCGTTTTCAGATGGACTCGTTTCAGTGATAGCATGACACGTACAGACAATGTCGAGACAGTTTGAACACTTGGTGACGTGAAAATTACAAGTGAAAGTTTATTGAGACAAATCTCAGGTGGTTGTGATTGTAACTGGTGCGATGATAACGAACCTGAGTGTGGTAAAAATGGAAAACTGTTTGAGTCACAACGTGGGTGCCGGAAGTGTGAAGGGGCATGTTGACAGCAATAACAACAATAACAATAACAGCTGCAGCAGCAGCAGTACCAGCAGCAGTACCAGCACTAACAGCAAAAACATCAGCACCAGCACCAACAACAACAACGGCACTAACAACAACTGCAGCATTAACAACAACAGTAACAGCAGCAGCAGCAGCAGCAGCACCTGCAGTAGTCCCAGCAGCACAAGCCACTTGGTGCAGGAAGTGGACGAGGAGCACTCCAGGTTTCCGGAACTCGACACAAAAGCCTCGTCGACTTGTGGGGAAGTACCAGCTGCGGCCTCGGTCCCTCCAGGCGCGGCGCCACTCTGACAGCGAGTGGAGCCTGCAGGACACGCTACGCCACAAACCGAGGCCGCAGCCGCTGTCCCGCTACCGCCGGAAGACGGCCAACGCGAGGGAGAGGTACCGCATGCGGCAGATCAACACAGCGTTCGAGAGCCTGCGGGGCGTGCTGCCCTCCTGGGTGTGCAGCCGCCGCGCCGCAGCGGACATGACCAAGATTACCACTCTGCGGCTCGCCTCCGCCTACATCAGGTCGCTGCAGGACATCCTGGACGGCAACGCCCCCGAGGACACGTGTTCCTGGGTACTGTCCAGCATCCTGGGCGATACCACGAAGAGCAAAGGGGCGCAACCTGAGCCAGTCAAGACCCAGAACACTCCCGTCAGCACACAGCAAGAAGCAGATTTTGTGTCGTTCTTGTGTAACTCCTCAGACACGGGAGTTTTCCAGGACAACTTGGACTCTTTATCATATCTGTCTCCGATGTCAGAGACAGAAGCTGTCGCTCTGCTCCTGGGGAGTGACCCGCCGCGCGGCTGGGGCGATGCTCATCACACACAACTCGTAACTTAATGAAGGAGGGCAAAGGTGATTTTTTTCTCACCAATAAACTCTCCGCATCGTCCTAGACATTTCTCAGACTTATTTAATTCAGTCTCATCGACGGAGTGGTTGTATCATACGTAACTTATGAATATTATCTATTGAGTAATTTATTGACGTGCTGTACTTATGAACGCTTCTCCGGCTGGGTTTAGGTCGCGGTAAATATGCTTGACAGGCTGTGACGCTCTCTGCAGCCCATCTTTACACACTTTGAATGCATCTCCAGTAGGAACACTCACTCATCCTGGCTAATGTGGAAGCGGGGACGAGGTTGTGATAGCCAAATTTCGATTCCTTGTTGTCAAAGCAAGCTGTGGTTTGACCACCGCGCCTCGGTCATCGCTACACAGGAAGGGTCGGCGGCTTAAAACTGATGATAATATTGACTTTCATGTTGTCTCAACGATCTGACAACGCCCATAATCCTAACAGCCTCTTCCCCTCGTGCCAGCCTGGTGGAGATTATGCATCACCTCACCCTTACATCCACATAAGAAGGCACACCACCACCACTTCCACATCAGCCAGGATGAGGGAAATAGTGAAAAAAAGTATTTTATTTATGATTTAGGGAGATAGTGGCCGGTTGTTATTTCATTCTAAACTCCGCTAGACGTCCCTCGGCCTCACCCATCGGCTGACATCCCACAGACACTCACTTTTCTTGCATTTGTACGTGTGCTTCCTGTTGAAACACAAACACACACACACACACACACACACACACACACACACACACACACACACACACACACACACACACACACACACACACACACACACACACACACACACACACAAATCTAAGACTCATCTGATCAACACTCAATAGAGGGAAGAATAATGTCTTCCTGTCCTGCTCACCCACACTGAGTAGGCGAGGCATCCCCCAGCTGAGGACGCCGCTGGGTACGAGTCAGGGTGGGGCCGCGGGAGCATCGTCACGTCGTGGGTGTTCCAGACACTTCGCACGTCCTTGTACCTTCGCGAGATACCTATGTTTGGGCGTACCCACGGCGGGCGGCGATGGAAAGGACAACGACTCTGCCTGTGTGTGTGTGTGTGTGTGTGTGTGTGTGTGTGTGTGTGTGTGTGTGTGTGTGTGTGTGTGTGTGTGTGTGTGTGTGTGTGTGTGTGTGTGTGTGTGTGTGTGTGGATGGGTGTGTGTGTGAGTGTGTGTGTGTGTGGGTGTTTTGGTAAATGAGAGAGAGAGAGAGAGAGAGAGAGAGAGAGAGAGAGAGAGAGAGAGAGAGAGAGAGAGAGAGAGAAAAAGGCATGGAGATAGGTGGATAGATAAGAATGTAGATGGATGGATAGACAGATAGATAGATAGACTGATAGATAGATAGATAAATAGATTGACTGATTGATTGATAGATGGATAGACGGATAATCAGATAGATAGATAGATAGACAAGATAACTGGCTTGAGAGAGAGAGAGAGAGAGAGAGAGAGAGAGAGAGAGAGAGAGAGAGATTTATTCTAGTCATTACACCTATGCTGCGGTGGAGTAATGGTGCCTAATGCGTCAGAAATGCTGCAGCTCATCATTAATAATCCTTTCTTCTGTGCCTCCTTCAGTGCTAACTTTCTATAATGCTTCGACCAACATCATTTTCCTCCTCCCCTCCTGTGTTGCTTCCCTGCTCCCATCATGAGGGCTTTTAATTTAAGTGATAGGAGTGGTATCGAATTATTTTCTTTCTGTTTAGCGGTTGTTTTTTTTTTGGGGGGGGGGTTCGCCTTCACTGTGCTAAGATTTGCGAGATGGGGAAAAAACCGCCACTTCTCTTTGTACGTTTTTTTTTTTTTTTTGTATGTTTTCTTTATCATT
This sequence comes from Scylla paramamosain, assembly GCF_035594125.1. Classification (NCBI taxonomy): domain Eukaryota; kingdom Metazoa; phylum Arthropoda; class Malacostraca; order Decapoda; family Portunidae; genus Scylla; species Scylla paramamosain. Next base: position 13,421,920 of record NC_087155.1, on the reverse strand, counting down.
CTTCACTTAGTTTTGTAAGTTGAGAGAAAACACCACAAGATTCTTCTCCACACTTCCTCCACCATCTTTTTTTCTTTTTTCTGTCTTCGTGTTTTTTGCCTCTTCTAAATGTTCACTTTTACTTTTCTTTTTCCCCCATTCTCTTTTTCTCATGCGTTTGAAAGAAAAATTTTCACCTCTATTTCCTTATTTTTTTTTACTCCTCCAATATTTTATTTTCTTTTTTGTGTGTGCGTGTGTGTGATTTTAAACTTCAATATTTTACCTCTTTTATGAAATTCTATTCCCTTCATACCTCTGTGTTATCGGTGTAACATTACCTTCTTATCCAAACCTTTTGTCACTATAAATTAATAAATAACGATCTTAAATTCTCTTTTGTTTCCGAAACTGAACATTAATTTCTTCCTTTTGCTGTGAATTCTTTGTTTTAGATTATTTTTACCTTTCTTTTAAGGTGTTTGCTCTTTCCACTGGTTAACAAAGACAACTGTATTCTCTCTCTCACACACTCTCTCTCTCTCTCTCTCTCTCTCTCTCTCTCTCTCTCTCTCTCTCTCTCTCTCTCTCTCTCTCTCTCTCTCTGACCTTAAACCCCGTACTTGTGTGACCTCGTATAACGCTTAACACCTCTCTCTCTCCAAAGTCTTCCTTTAAAACGACCAGCTCTTCTCTCAAGCTTCTTTTTACCTAACTTCATTACCTTTCCATCTCCATTCACCTATCTGTCGCTATCAATCTGCACACTATTATTATGTATATGCAGTTGATAATGTATTGTATATTCTCGATATGAGTTAGCTCGTCTATTAGTTTCCTTTATTTATAGTTAATAGATGATTTTTTTTTTTTTGTATCGCTAGCTGACGATTTTTTTTTTTTTTCCTCTCTCTCATCATTTTATTTTCCGTATTTATATAACAGGTTTTCAGTAGAGCCTAGAACATCGTATATAGATTATCGACATTCCTTTTATTTTTTTTTCTCTCTCTCTCTCTCTCTCGATCTCCCCGTCTCCTATTATTTTAACCATACCGAGCCCGCCACCTTCGTAACAAAACCGAGAGATAATTAAACGCCTTAGATCACAACTGGTTTTCTTTTCTGGTTTCTAGTCTCGGCCCTTCTTTGTTTCTTACTATCTCCTTTTTTTCTGTATTTTCTTTTACCTGTTGGCTTTTTTCTCTTTTTTTCTTCTCTCTCTCTCTTTCTGTCGATTCCTGTTTGTGGGTTAGTCTTGGTGTATTTTTGCTTCTTTATGTGCGTGTTATTGGACGTGTGTTCGTATTACCTAAGTGTCGACGGGTTTACTTACCCATGAGAGAGAGAGAGAGAGAGAGAGAGAGAGAGAGAGAGAGAGAGAGAGAGAGAGAGAGAGAGAGAGAGAGAGAGAGAGTGTGTGTGTGTGTGTGTGTGTGTGTGTGGGGCGTAATTTCTCTCTCTCTCTCTCTCTCTCTCTCTCTCTCTCTCTCTCTCTCTCTCTCTCTCTCTCTCTCTCTCTCTCTCTCTCTCTCTCTCTCTCTCTCTCTCCTGTTGCAGAAAAAAAGGAATGTTGATATATTCTCACCATTTGACATCTGTGCATATTTTTTTTTCTGTAATAAAGTAGATTTATTATAAAGGAAATGTGAGTCTTTATTAGGATACGCTTATAATTATGAGTTTAAAACACCTGAATTTTTTTTTTTTTTTTTTTTTACATTTATCTTTCACCATTTTCTTTGTATTTTAACGAAGGACTTTATTTTCACTTCAATTAATGGTGTTGAGGAAGAATATATATCGAGCGTCTTATTAGAATGTATGATGTATATGTTTTTCTTTTGGTGTTTATTTCAATGTTCAAAATACCCATGTGTCCTAACCTTAAAAAGTCGTCTGCTACTTCTAAGTGTTTGAATAAAGGTATTTTTATTATCCTCTATGTTTAAATTATCCACTGTGTGTGAAGTGTGCACGTGAAAAATGTGTGATTATGTTGTTTCACGCCTTCTTTCACTGTATGATGGTGTGTGTGTGTGTGTGTGTGTGTATGTGTGTTTGAGGGGGTATGCTGACATGTTCCTGGGTGTGTTTACATGAATGACTACTCCTTTGCGTTCTCTTTGATTGAAGCGTATCCACATTATTGCTTGTAGATTGATCAATGTATTCATAGTAACATCTGAACCATCACTGATATACATAGATTTTGCTTTCCATTATCTGAACAATGAGTCACGTGCTCTGGTGGCTGGATGTGTGCCTTCCTTACTATAGTTTGAATATATATGTGCTTTTTTTTCCGTAATATTGTTAGGTAGAGAAATTTAAAGCACTGAAGAATTTATATTTGATTTAGGACATTATTGTGAAGCACGTACTACTGATATTGTAGTTGTTCATGGAGAGACAAGAATACAAGTCAAGAATTTCTGAGGAATCTTTATTTTTCGGTACATGAACTCATCAAGTGTGCCTCATCTTGTTTTTATGAGAAGGCTGTTATTGTTATTTTCGTTATTCTTAATAAGGGAAATTTGAGAAAACTCCCACGAAATATTTATAAATCCGAGTACCTCTAATATACGCGTTCACTAAAAATTATTTTTACTTTTTATAGGAAAGTTTTCTGGAAAATAGATTTCGAGTATATAAATACCCTATTTAATAGCATTCTTCTCTTTAAGGAAGTCAGTATCTGAAGGCGAGGGAAGGATAAAAATACTTTTCACGAAACAGGAATGTTTATGATTTAGTATCTCAAATATTTTTTTTGACATTAAAAGTCTAACGAAAAGCCTAAAAAACACGCCAGAGAATACGTTCCTGAAAAGCACGAAAAATGTTGCCTCATCCAAGAAATATTTCTCGCGGGAAGAATGCGATGGGCTGTTGGGACGCGGGGGATGGAGGTGTGAGGAGGAGGGCGGGTGTAGGCGTAATGGCTGGGTGGCAAGCGCGGCGGAGCATGTGAAGGGTGCTGGGAGGCGGCGGTGGTGCGGGGCCGCGGCGGGGAGGGTGTGATGCTGGCTGCGGAGCGGTGGCACGAGTAAAATGATGGGCGTTATGAGTGGGCAGGGGGGTTGTGACGGCACCTCTGTGACTGCGACCCTTGACTTACGTACTCGTGACCTCATCGCTCCCCTGGCGACCCTGATAATACAAACTTAGCGGGTCACTGCTTTCCGAAGCGCGCCGCTCCGCCATTACCGCGACACAAAAAGGTGCACGTGGGAAAGATAACATATGGATGCGGGAGGAAAACATACATACATACATAATGGTGCATACATGAATATATATACACGAATGCCTGTGCACAGAAGCAGGAACGCACACGAGGCAATGGAGAGGCTGAGGCGGGACTATTGATGAGGGCGGCGCCGGAGTTAGTGGAGCGGGATGCGAAGGTTGTGTCGCGGGCCGCCCATCGCTCTCACCCCAAACACTTCCCGCCTAATATTTTTTGAGTCATAAATTCATAGGAGTTAAAGTAGAACGGAGACTTTCCTCAAGCCGGTGCACGTTCATGCTGTTTTGTCTATTGATCTTTCTTGCTTTTCTTGCTTGTTTCCAGAATGGCCAAGGAATTATTGCTTAGTGATAACTGGAAAATGCACTGAAGTGCCTAAAACACGTGGGAATTTAGTGAAGTCTCTCCTGAGGGTAAGGAAAGCTGAAGCAACAGACCAGGCGCTTGAGGGTGAATCGGTGTGTCAACAAAGAACCTTCCGCCGTGACCAAGAGTGGGTTGGTCACGCGCCGCTGGTCGCCTGATCCGCCGATTGACTCTGTGAAAGGCTGCTCCGCCGCCCGTGTGTGCTGAGGAATTGAAATATCTATTTGCACTGGTCGTCCTAAAGTGATAGGCCCCTTTAGCCCAAGGACGACGGTGACAATACACACGGAGAGACCACGAGGCGGCGTCTTTCTAACGTAATGTAAAGGTATTTGGTGTAATGCAAAAAATTCTTTTCCTGCCCAAAGATATCAAGACTTGAATCTTTTTCAGTACTATGAGACATAAGAACAGAATATCTGATTTGCATGTCGATAACATTGTTTCGCTTGAATTCTGAGATCATGAGAAATTAAATAGTGGTATCAAGCAGGAAAGACTTTACAGACAGAACTTTCAGTGCTAAAATAATTCTTTTTCTTTGCATAATTCTCTCCATTGCTGTTTCAGTTTCTGTAAAGAGATTTTTTTTTTTTATGGAAATGTTGCCATGACATGAAAATACTGTTCCTTCAGAGGGCGGCGGCAGAGGCTACTGCAGCATAGCACCGCAGAGGGAGGGTAGGAGAATATGAAGAGATGACTGAACTGCTGCTTGAAAGGCGGATGATGTCTGAGAACTGAGAAATAGGTACTCTGTGTTTACTAGTCCATTTTCTTCCTTCCTGTGTAGAATATGTGCGTGTGTGTGTGTGTGTGTGTGCGTGTGTGTGTGTGTGTGTGTGTGTGTGTGTGTGTGTGTGTGTGTGTGTGTGTGTGTGTGTGTGTGTGTGTGTGTGTGTGTGTGTGTGTGTGTGTGTGTGTTTATCTGAGTGAATCTAATTAATTAAAAAAGAAAATGTATCCTTATCACCAGTAACGATATTCTCGGCTCATTAATCTGAGAATCTAAAACAAGATTATATGAAAATGAAGATACATCTCATCTGGGGAGGAGGGGGAGAGTTCCCTTACTTAATTATCACACCTGTATTATAATTTCAATGTCCGGGACTCACACTCAGAGTCGGTGCCAGGGTGAAGTGGAGTTAATGGAGACAGTGACCCGCGACGGTGAATTAGTTAGCATAAATGACGTCAAAGCCGACACCATCAACCTGGCGAGCGTCGTTTTATTAAGTCCGAGCACTCGCCTCGCAGATCTGGTGATGGTGCCAGCGGTCCAGATGGTTATCGGAGTACTAACTTAATTGACACAAGACGTGGCCTCGAATATAAATGAGACGGGGGAAGGAAAAAGCAATCAGGATGAAAGACGTGAGTTTTTTAAAGTAGTAATGGGTATGTGAAAAAAAATATTCGTGTGCGTTTGTCTTTCTCCTTTTTTTTCTTATTATGTTAGTGCCTCTAGTTATCTTTGTTTGTTTTTTTACGTTTTTTTTTTTTTTTTTTACCTATTTTTGCCTTTTCCTTTTTTATTTTTTTGTCTACCTTTTTTTTCATCTTTTTGTCTTTCTGCTTGCCCGTGTCTGCGTGTTTACTACCTTTTTATATGTCTACAAGTTTCTGTGTCTCTTTGTTATGTTCTGTGTCTTTCCGTCTGGCTGTCTTTTTATTTATTTATTTTTTATTTTGTCAGTGTTTCTGTCGATCTCTCTTTTCTGTCACTTTGTCTCTCTATATGTCAGATTCTGTGCTTGTATGTCTGTCCGTTTTTGTTCTTGTCACTATTTATCTATATATCTATCTGTCTGTTTACTTTTTGTCTTTGTCACTGTCTTTCTCACTCCTCCCTCTTTCACTCATCCCTCTCTCACTCCCTCCTCCTGTCACTCCTTCTCCCCTCCTTTCCCTCCCTCCCCCATTCTTTCTCTCGTCGTAAAGTGGATCACCGCAATGCTGCTGACGCGAGGAGCCACCCGCAGAGCCTTTTATGATGAGCCTCCAGGGGAAGAGAAAAAAAACGAGGGACCCCATCCTGCTCTGTACGAGTACCTTCTCTAAATTCACCACAAATTATTTCACCTTTATGACTGTAGTTAATGTGTTAATGGGAAAAGTGGCCTCCTGCTCTCATTAATGCAATTTATCGGTGGAGGTTGCCGCTGGTGGAGTGTGTGTGGTGAGTGGTGTGGTGCGGTGTGGTGTGGTGAGTAGTGTGGTGTGGTGAGTGGTGTGTGGTGTGGCTCTCTCTCTCTCTCTCTCTCTCTCTCTCTCTCTCTCTCTCTCTCTCTCTCTCTCTCTCTCTCTCTCTCTCTCCTCTCTCTCTCTCTCTCTCGCCTGCAGGTCGCTAATCACAGGTATTGCCACATGAATCAAAGCCGCTGCTGGGTCCAGGGCGACGCTGGTGCTGGTGCTGGTGCCTGTGCTTGTGCTTCTTGCTCTCTGCACTGGATAGTCGTGGCCTGGAGAAACCACTTGTCGCCTGCCGCATTATGAGCGACAGAGGCGGTGGGTGAGTGGCGTGTGTGGCCCCGGCGGGAGGTTGGCCTCGGACTGATGGTTGCCATTAGGGAAAGGTCTGGGTGGTCTAGGTAGTCCCTCTCACTCCCTCTCACTTCCATTCTTCAAACCAGCGGCTCTCCCGACCGAGGCATGTTCCTCCCTAACGCCGGACTTATCTTGTAGCTTCCAGACACCATCATCTCTCACCCGGGCGGCAGTGGTGGCTTCCCTTTTATCCTTCTCTACTGTGACTTCACTCGCAGTGCGGCTCTAAGCAATCGCGCCATGACTCCTGCTCATTCTATTAAGTGCATCGCAATTATCCCTCATTCCACTGCCATTCCTCTTCTCCTCATATGTTCCTTTCACATGCAATACTAGTACTCTCTCTCTCTCTCTCTCTCTCTCTCTCTCTCTCTCTCTCTCTCTCTCTCTCTCTCTCTCTCTCTCTCTCTCTCTCTCTCTCTCTCTCTCTCTCTCTCTCTCTCTCTCTCTCTCTCTCTCTCTCTTTCACTTTCCCAACCTACCTTCTTACCTTTCTACTTGTCTGCCTACCTACCGCCTTTAATTCTCACGTCCATTCATTTTTTTTTCTTCATCTTTCTTTTTATTTCCCTTTAAACGTTTTAGTCTTCTTTATACTTTTATAGGCAAAAAGTACTTTTCTACAATAACCTTGTTACTGTTATATTTGTTCATCTCCCCCGTCTCTCTCTCTCTCTCTCTCTCTCTCTCTCTCTCTCTCTCTCTCTCTCTCTCTCTCTCTCTCTCTCTCTCTCTCTCTCTCTCTCTCTCTCTCTCTCTCTCTCTCTCTCATCATGACCGATCACAAGGGTCACTGTGTCCGCTCAAGAAGACCTTGCCTCGCCTCGCCTTGCTTCGCCTCAACTCACCTCACCTCACCTCACCTCACCTCACTTCAGCCGCGGCACGCGAGCTCTCTCTCACTCTCTCCTCCCTAGGGCTGGCGCGGCCTTGTCCTTCACCGCTCCCACCTCCCACTCTCCTCGCCGCACCGCCTCCCGTATATGGTAACACGTCCTTGTCCTCACTTTCAGGCCGGCCTTCCCGTTAGCCCGCCGTTATCTGCACCTGTTGTCCTCCCGTTGCCTCCAGCCGCCCACACCACCTCCATAAACAGTCCTGCGACCTTGGCCATGGGGACTCCTCGTAAATGGGGATCTCCAGGGAGGGTCTTTAAGGTTACTTGGCGCCTCCCTCCTCCCTGAGTCACGCTGCCTTACGTCATTCACTGTTTCTTTTCATTCTCCTCACTGTCCTTGCAGGCCACGCACGTCTCTGTGTCTCACTTATAATTAAGCATGTTTGTGTGATGCCGAGTCGTGCTCTGGCAAGCTGCTAGGGAGCTGAGAATTCCCATCCCAAGAATGCAGCAGTTTTCTTCACACCAGAGAGTTGTCTAGGCATTCAATTTTGAATTCAGTTTTGTTCGGTATGGGAGGCGAAGAAAATAAATAGGCAATATATATATATATATATATATATATATATATATATATATATATATATATATATATATATATATATATATATATATATATATATATATATATATATATATATATATATATATATATATATATTAAACACAGTCCTATTAATTTTCTTCGCATCATTTTATACATATGATTTTGCTACTGCAACCTTATGACTGTCTACTTTCTTTATGACTTGGAGTTGCGTTAAATTTCAATAAGCCTCGGAACAATACCTTGAAAGCTCAGAATCAGCAGCGCCTTTACATGTCAGCAAGATAAATAGTCTAGCTAATTATACCTGCAGAAGCTTGTATCAAACCTGTGTTTTAATTTAGGTTATCATTAAATAAATGACACTTCGAAATTTATTTGCTCATGTTAATTGGAAATTTAGAGGCCCTAGATTAATTTCATTGCGTTCCTGAAGTTAATCATTAGAGGAAAACTCATTTACTGAAGGAGTTTCAGTGAGAGAATTACGAGCAGTTGTTGGTGGTGAATCAAATCCAGTAACCTTTTATTAGAACTAGAACAGTCTTTGGCCGCCATCAGACCGGTAGAGTAAGCAATTGGATCCCATTCATTGGAGAAAATGAGGCTCAACAGGCATTTGATTTCGTGGTGTGGGCCGCGATACCCCGGCCCTGGGCACCGCACCGCTAAACACTGCCCATGGAGGATCAGAGCGGCGGAGGGTGGCAGCCCGATGTAAAAACTTGACTAATAGAGCCTCGGTAGGAAACAATTAGCTTGTTTTTTTTTTGTGTGTATTTCTTCCACCACGCCTGCCTTCGCCGGCCACCCATCCCGCCTCACCCAGGTATCCACCACCGGTAGAACCTCTTCCACGCACTTCGTGTCAAGAAAACTCAACTAGTGACCCTGCCTCCCCCGGCCCAAGCACCACCCAGCGCCGGAGCCTCGCGTCCGTGCCACCCATCATCATCCGAGTCTCATTAAAATCATGGAGAGATTACAAATTAGAGCATTTATTAATCCTATTATATGTTATTACTTTTACTCCTTTTATTAACACTTACATGCCTTTAGTTACGTATCACTGCATGTCTGGAAGAAGAATCATGCACCCACTTCATCATCAAATTTGACATTGACGGTAGATAAACGTAAACGATGCGAATAAATAGGAATGCTTCTGTTTGTCTGAGTTCCGGCCTGTTGGTTAGTGCTGGTGTTTTAGCCAGGCTGTGTAGCAGGTGGAGGGCGCATGGGCTTGGAAAATGCACACTATAATCCATGACGTTTCGCTCCAAACCTGGTCCTTAGAGATGATTGCAAAAAGTCCTTAGCTTCAAATTCCAAAACGCCTATTTTTAACAGACAATACAGGAAGTCACTAGAGTTTTCAAGGTTTTCAGGATTATAGTGAGTTTAATAAGGATTTTACATCATCAGTGAGAGGAAAGCATCCATAAGTACCTGGTCATCTTTATAGCTCTTGAACACACGTAGTCCCCATGAAAGCCTTAAGTGGTTTCTTTAAGATCCGTGCTAAGAATGGCTGCAATGGATTCTTTTTACGAGCTATGTAGCGCTACTAGAGTTTGTTTATGGTGGTGTCAGCAATAATTACGAAGAGGATTTGTTCTACCCAGGTAAACATTGTGTGTGTGTGTGTGTGTGTGTGTGTGTGTGTGTACAGGATGAGATCTCCTTCATAGGCATGCACAATGACTTAGAACAAATTTTAAACAACAACAAAAAAAAAAAAAAAGTGGCTCCCTTCCGCCCACTTTTTTGAGCCTCATATTTACTGAAGTTGTGCTAGAATTCCCTGGCAACTAGGAGAAAAAGTCCATGGAGGAAAGGAAAGGAAGGAGCGGAGGATTTAGAAATGAAGGAAGGTATGTGGAGGACCGACGAGAAGAGGAGGAGGAGGAGGAGGAGGAGGAGGAGGAGGAGGAGGAGGAAGCCAGCCAACACGGAAAAGAAAAATTATTTCACAACATCAGTTCAATTCATGATCTCCACTGAATATATATTTTTTTGCAGTATCGGAGCTTGTACCGGTGTAAGTTATCTGTAATGCCACGATGCGAGAACAAGCACTTAAGATTCAATTAATAAAGAAATGCAGGCGTAGAAATAATATTACGCTCATAATTCTTTGCACTGAAACTGAATAGATAGACAGTTTTTATTTACAGCTTTCTACAGCGCGAGATTGCCATCACTACAAGGTTTCAATAAATTCACATTAAGATATCAGAATTATCGTTACAACAATTATGTACAGAAATTTATTGCTGTTGTACCCTTGTGAAAAACCTATACTCTACCCTCGCCAGAATGGGAGAGATAACTTTACTGCCCTGAGATGTCTGGATATTCCTCCTATGCAGCAAGAAATTTGATGTTAAGGAATGTGGGAAAGCAGAGTGAATTGCTCCATATTTTACCAGTGAAGGGGATGAAGTGGTCAAGATACGGCTTAACTTTTACTTTAGCAACATGGAAAGAAAAGTACTGAGTATAAAGTTTTGAACATCGTGGCTTGGAAGAGGGGCGATGGCATGCTGCTCAAGAGTAGAGGGGACGCACAAACCATGGAAATAGTAAGAGAGAGCAATACTGTTAATGAAGGAGTAAATATTGCAAAATCTGTAGCTTCTGACCACAGCCTTTTTAGAAGTGCCGTATGAATGGAAGTCACACACACCTGAAACGCATGAATGGGCAGAAGGAGCCACTACTTATAATCAGCTTCTGGAAATTAAGACCTGATAGAGGCGATGCATAACTCACCATTTCGTGGAAACTGGTTTTGGATGATCTGAGATATGAGATTTCTAGTTTAAATTCATAATGAAGGAAAACCCAAGACTGTTTAAGAGGATAGAGTAATTAAAGTAAGATTAAAGAAAAGCTGTTGATTATTATTTAGATGATGCTATCTCTGATGTGTAGGGTAATTTTTTTCAGACATTGAACATTAATAGGAACTGAGTAAAAAATAAGAAAATGTTTGAATGATCAAGTTTTAAGACAAATGGTAGCTTTCACACACACACACACACACACACACACACACACACACACACACACACACACACACACACACACACACACACACACACACACACACACACACACACACACAGACACACACACACACACACACGTATACGCACACATACACGACACGCACACGCCCTTTATCAAGCCAGCCATCAATAACTGGAGAATGAGTTCAGATGAGGGGGAACCCAAGTCTCGGTTTTTAGGAACACTCACGATTGGCTGCTCCATCACAGTTATTCTTCCCTAAACTCATGTTCAGGTAGAGCGATAGACGGCTATTCCCGCCCACCGGATCTTGATATAGAACATCTGGTCTTCAAATTACTACCATAATACTTGTAGTGTCAAGTTCTTTCCAGCATGTGTAACGTCTGGAGCTGTCTGTCTGTTATGGATCTATTTTTACGTCTTTCTGTGTGTGTGTGTGTGTGTGTGTGTGTGTGTGTGTGTGTGTGTGTGTGTGTGTGTGTGTGTGTGTGTGTGTGTTTGTATGTATGTATATATGTTAGTTGATAGGTAGTCATATGCATGCATGTATGGATGTATGTATGTATGTATGTATGTATGTATAGGATGATTTAGAGTAAGTACAAAAAATTCAGACATCGATCTTTTTTTTTACATATTTTTCTTTAATATCTTCCGTTTATCTAGATTTTTTTTTTTCCCATGGTATTATTAGATGTGGCATAAGTCAAATAATAGTTCCTGACTAAACTCACTTCTATAGCAGAACAATAAATTTAATTCTCTGGTATCAAATATTACATCACCTTCCGTCCTTTGTTCTCATATGGATTCAGAGTCACACATGTCATGCATCTGAACACAATATATAATGCAGAACAACAGTATAACATCATCCCAAGTAATTATTTATATTATAATCTTGTTAAATGTCTCTGCTTGCAAATCTGTGACAATATTTTGGTTTGATTTAACATTGCAGATTTTATCCTTGTGTTGTCTGTATTATAATGAGTTCAAACATCTGAATAAATGATAGCGAATTTAGAACTTTTTTACCTGAAGCTGATGGCTTTTCGATACCGAACACACACACACACACACACACACACACACACACACACACACACACACACACACACACACACACACCTGAGCAATACAAGTGTTTTCCCAGCCAAGCAGTAAGCAGGTCTCCACGCAGCAAGCAGGTCTCCACGCAGCAAGCTCCCTCTTATCTTCCTTTATTTACGATTCCATCAGTAAGTTGATGATGACTCGTAATTATTATATTGTTTTCCATTAACGTAGCGATACAAGCAAGTGGGTGAGAGACGAGTGTAAGTACTTCATGATTTTATATATATTTTGAGAGATATACAGTGTTAAAATGTCTTAACTACGGCTGCTTTTTTTTTTTCATTTCCCGTTCAAAACTTTCACGATTAACAAAAAATGAAAAAAAAAACGAGATAAAATGTTGAAGTTACTAAAAGAAAAGTTAAGGCATTGTTCAACACGTCTTAGGAAATCTGTGAATATATTACAATGCCAATGTTAACTTCCACAGCTGCTTATAATGGTTTGCCGTGAGTGAGTTCAGTCTGTCACGAAACAACGCAATGGCCTTTTACTCTCTTACCTCTGTACATAACCCGCGTGAAAGTGCAAGAGTTTGAGGGAATACGGAGATTCATCAAAACCGATCTCTCGTGCAAAACTTCACATTATCCCTTTGGCAGATTACAATCATATTTATTACTGTGCTTGCGGCTCCGTGTGTCTGAGATTGCATCGTTCCTACCCATAAATCAGCCTTTGGAACCCTCGCCTTTTAATCCTGGACGGAGCACCGAGATGGTTAAAGGGAAACTATATTATTCGCGAAACTTAACCTTGCCTGCTGTTTAGATTTAAGTTTAGAGTTAGTCGCTTTCGGGTGCCTATCGAAGGAATGGAAGAATCTATCGTTGCGTGGATGTTAAGAAGATATATGATGGCATGATGGCGCGAGATGGGCGTTTGTGGCGAGGGCATTGATGGTGAAGTGAGGCATTAACCTGTGGGGATGGGAACGTGTAGTGATGGAACTTGAGGGAAAGGCTTAGCGGCCACTTGTGAAGGTGGGAAGGGAGGGAAGGGAGGAAGGGTGTCTGTGGCGGTGTGTTGTGATGTGGTATTTATGTGAGGCTAGGTTGGGCCGGGAAGGTTTTACCGAGGAGAAGGAGAAAAGCAGCCGTATTTTTCACTCGTAAAGAAACAAAAACGTTACTGTTCGACCTCTTCCTTCTAACCACCTGATAATGGTATTCATGAGTGACTGGGAAGGGCGCCTTAGGTACGCGAGGGAGCAGGGAGAGGCGGACAAAGCTCATCTGGGAACACCAGTGAGGACGCTAATTGCGGCTATTTAGCACAGGACATGGAGTGAAATACGCGACCCTCACCTCGCCGTGCCTTGCAGCCGCCAGGGAACCACCCGTGGCCATTGTTTTCATAAGCCTCCGCCAGAAGTGTGGGATGAGTCACACCAACCACATCCGTGTGGCCGAATTAGAATACCATTATAGATTGACCTGTGTGTGTTGGAGGGAGTGGCCAGTTCATAATTTCTCTTTTACATTTTCAAACCTCTTTCCCAGCAAATTAAATCCTCCCCCTCCGCAGACGTTTAATTTTACTTATGTACACTGACCTGCAAGAGTGTTGATCTTATAACAAGTTTTATTTTATCTCTTACAATTACTTGATAACATCTGATATAAACTACGAGATGATAAGTTGACTGGATGAATCGGCAAGCCAACGCGGCGCCCTGGGCTTTTTGCGCCAAGAGCTTTCTGAACCATCACGCGATGTGGGTGGGTATATTCATCACCGTACCCATGCATGCCCCTCTCCTTTTAATTTCCCATTCACCCATCAACTACACCCACAGCAAGACGCGCTGCTCCAAGCGTCTGAACGTGGTTGCTTTCTTGAAAATTTGCAAGGTAAACATTTGTTAACACTGCAGCTGAATATTGTTGAGGTCATCTTGCCCTCATTTACACCCCAGCCATACGTGCTACATGCCATCTCGGTCTTTTTAATGTAAGTATAGTAATTATTAGTACATAAGGGGAACCTGATGTTCATTTCGACATTGGAGTTCGTTATTAACCTGCTCCCACTCCTGGAAAAGAAATGATCAGCACTTGGTTCCAGTAGTCACTGCCTTACTCGTCTTCATACTAAATAGATGAATGGAAGGAGCTTGTTTATATAAGCTCGATTAAATTCAATTGCAGTTTAATAAATATATTGGCAAAGGAGAATATGAAGATTAAGAACACTTCATTACAAGACATCTCTCCAAGACTACTAAGCGTCTGGTAAACAGAGGTGCTTCACAATATAATGTATAACGAAAACCTGTATTGTTAATGTAAATAACGGTTGTTTGCCTTGGCAACACTTAATGTCTTATTTTGATATTTGTATTGTTTATGACGTGATGGAATGAAGTGTATTGCGTTTGTTTACTTTTCATTTTAAGTGGTTTAGTTTGAATTTGAGGCATCATATCTTTTTCCATTTGCTTCGTGCATATATATATATATATATATATATATATATATATATATATATATATATATATATATATATATATATATATATATATATATATATATATATATATATATATATATATATAATAAAGTAAGAAGTACTAAAAATTCATTAATTATGGTTTGACGACAACGTTTTAAGTATACTAAACTGAAATTGATTGTTAAAGATTCCGTGTTAATATTCTAAATTCACTGCCATGTCTGTATCTTCCTCAAATTATCTTTTTATTTTATTTTATTTATTTTTTTTATTTTATTTTTTTTTTTTTGAGGATTCGTGGAAAAAAAAAAGATAAGTGTCCGCTCTGGTAACCTGTGTTCTGTGTTGTGTTCCACGAACCATGCAGAAAAATGTAATCTTCTTGCTCTGAATGTTGATTTTCCTGTTCATGTTTGTGTTCCAAAGATTCATTTATCACGAAGTCATAATTCAGCATGGATTTGTCGAACATCTAATCAGTGGATCTGAATACTGTCAAAGCACAATTAGTCAGATACCAATTATATATATATATATATATATATATATATATATATATATATATATATATATATATATATATATATATATATATATATATATATATATATATATATATATATATATATATATATATATATATATATATATATATATATATATATATATATATATATATATATATATATATATATTTACTCAGTTACCTTGCTTAGGTAAGGTATACGTTTTTTTTTTTTTTTCAAAAGTTCTGAGCGCATCTGCTGTTCATTTGTCTGGTGCTTGTTTGCTTGATACCTTGCAGATTACAGCCTTGTTTCCAAGTCAGTTTACAAGCGACTGTGTGTGTGTGTGTGTGTGTGTGTGTGTGTGTGACTGGATGGATGGATGTATATGTTCTTGTGTGCGCGCACTTTACACACACACACACACACACACACACACACACACACACACACACACACACACACACACACACACACACACACACACACTCACGTGCGCGCGCGCCCAGAGAGAGAGAGAGAGAGAGAGAGAGAGAGAGAGAGAGAGAGAGAGAGAGAGAGAGAGAGAGAGAGAGAGAGAGAGAGAGAGTTACCTAGTGTTACAGGCTATAAGTTTTTTTTTTCTCTGGTAAAAAAAAAAAAAAAAAAAGCAGATGTAAATTTGAAGTAGGAAATCTTAAAACTTCAGTTGGTTTTTTGTGACAAGAGATGCCTTATATTCGTGTGACCGACAACTGCATATCCAGGAATGTGGCTCATTTCATATTCCTATATTGTTCCAGAAAATAAGGAGTTAGACTGAGTCCACGTACCAGTGTGGATATGTGTGTGTGGCCAGCTGATGTCATAAGTACAGTACATAAGTTAATATGATGTTATATATACGTGTGTGTGTGTGTTTATATATATATATATATATATATATATATATATATATATATATATATATATATATATATATATATATATATATATATATATATATATATATATATATATATATATATATATATATATATTATGCATATACTGGAAATATTTTGAAATTTGCGCTATATGCAACAAATATTTATGTTTACTGTTAATGTTCCAATCATCATAAATTTCAACTGATCGATAAACTTAATGAGCAACTTTCGAAATATTTTTAAGCTTCATTTACCAGAATGCTCGCAATGTACGCAGGTAAAATGCTTTTCTTGGATCGGTTAATGCATTTTGACCTAGAGTTCACAACAAGGTTAAAGTAAAACCATTCTGTTCGATAGTAAGTTTTTTTTTTTTTTTCCGAATCCATTAACGTTAACGTCGCTCTTTACAAAATGTAGATGTCTGTAAACGATATGTGTGTGCTTTCTTAAATAGATTAAAAAAAATCAGTGATGTTTCCCCTGCCAATAGCAACACATAAATAAATGTAAAATAAATATAGGAAACGACCGGACCACAGATTTAGAGGCACTGAAACGCCTTATTCAGTGGAAAGCTAGTCTTTCTTCAGGCATCTCAACCTAACATTAACAACATAACCCCTCTTCAGCTACAATACTCTCAGAAGCATGAGCAGAGACGCCGTGTTTTCTTAACCTCTAATCCTCTGGGAAAGGCGTGGAACTGCCGGCGACCCCGAAGAATAGAAACTGCTTCCATCTTCATGCTCAGTTCACGCCACAACCCCGCCCATCCCCGCCCATTCCAGACCATCCCAGACCGGGCACTGACCTCGCGCCCTCTTGTTGTGTGTCTCCTCTTTCCTGACCAAGCCTAGGGATAAATACTTGTAGTGTGTTTCTGGTGACACACACACACACACACACACACACACACACACACACACACGATAAAATATAGCTGTAATAACTCAGGTCTAAAGCTCTTCACGGCATTACACAACACTCATGTCCTGCCACCCACATAGTCAGCATCAGGATTTAGCGACAGTACTGCCGCCTCCATGTCCGGGGAGAGGAGACTCATTAAGATAGCACATGAAAGGCCCACTGATCTCACTCTCACCCCAAATGCCTCCACTCGCCCCGCCGCAGAAGGTCATCGTCGGGCCATATTTGTGAGCGAGTCTGTGTCTACATCCCAAATACGTTTTCATCAGATTTGTAGTGCACTGATTCATGATCCTTTAGCAAGTCATTTGTTTTGCAGCCCGTGTAGCAGTGCAGCAGTGTTAGCCGCAGTGATGTAACGCCTCCACAGCTGCTTTATATGAGTTAATGTAGTGTTCTGGCTTTATTAATGACTAAGTGCATTATGGTCGTAAATAAAAGTTTGGATTGGTATCTAGTCTGTCATCGAAGTCTCTTCGCTCTTCGTTTAGTGATGGGATTAGATTCTTTTATTTTCATCTTCGTTTAGTGATGGGATTAGATTCTTTTATTTTCAGACTAGCATGTCTATAAATTTGTGTTTCTCTGGAGGATCATATAGAGAGAGCTAGAAAAACAAGCTGTAATCCTCATGTGGCGATGTGATAAGTAAGCAGCGTTCAGAATACTGTGTCCTGACCTGTTTCCATTCTACTTTACAGCCCACCTTGTAGTGATGATATCGGGAAGCAGTATAGAGGTACATGGCAGTAAATGAAAGATTACTACTGCATGTTGATGTGCTGATTTGTTGCTTTCATTTTGACAGTCTTGCGATATTTATGTATTCCACATATGCTAGATTTCCAGGCGCCTCAGGGTACACTTATTCTCACATCAGAGGAGGAGAAACATGACGTTAAGAATGACCCACAGACTCTGAGAGAAGATGTTAGGAGATTAAGGGAGCCATTTCTATAAACTAGTTAAATATATTTACTGTTACTACCATAGAGTGAGCCAGTGTTTCGCTGTACTCTCACTTCACTGTGGTGTTGCTTTATAAAGAAACTAAATCCATATTTCAATAACTCAGAATAATAGTAAGAGAGTATTTTTGTGTCCTCGTCTGCGTGTTTGCGTGTGTCTTCGCGGGTACGTCAGCGTGTTGCCTGTCTTATACCCAGAGTAACCACTGTGACACATTGATGTGACAATGTCAAAATGCAATGACCAACTATAAATTTCGCTTAAGAAATTTCACTACATCCATTTATTAGCGTAAGTGAAAAAAAAAAACATCTATAAACAATGAGGTGAAAATGAGAGCCATTTGAAGGAACCCCCAGCATAATACATTTGGTAATGGATCTCAAGAACAATTCTTCTCACCAGCAGGTCCAGGTCGCGTGGTAATCATCTGACCCGATACGGTCTAAGGAAAATAACTTTAACCTTTGGAACATATATTTTCGTAAATTTTAATCTTAAGGTTAGAAAACTCTATATTTTTTTGTAAATTCATGACATCAATGTCTTCCAAAGAAGTTAATCTATTCACAGAACACTCTTTATGGATATGAACGACTTTTAGTTCTCTTTAGTGAATAGGAAGACAATTGGCTTGATGACCCCACGTTCTTCCCTGGGTGGCCTGCCTCGCCAAGCACTAAGTGGGAGGGGTTTCACTTACAACACTGAATTCAGAAGCAGCTTATAAACGTGTAATAATATGTCATTGGACAATTTTCAAGGTAAAAAATGCATGTGAACAAACAATATAGTCATTACACACTTAATTTTTTTACCCTGTCAGGACAAAATATTTGAGGTTTAAGATCTTGATTTGCACGGCTGGCGGGCGTCCCGGAGGCAGCACCAGGCAACCTCCCACACGCTGCCTTTCCATGTACTACTCTTATTAACCAATTTATGACATGAATGGCTGCCTGCTTATCACTGATGTGTGTGTGTATGTGTGTGTGTGTGTGTGTGTGTGTGTGTGTGTGTGTGTGTGTGTGTGTGTGTGTGTGTGTGCGCGCGCGCTTGCGTGCTTGCGTCCGTGCGTGCGTGCGTGCGTGTCTGTCTGTCAGTTACTGTGTATGTGTATGTGTAATTCATTTACTTGTATAAGACACTGAAAAGTGAAAGACTGAGTATCGAATGCCGTGCTTGTTCTCGTTTGAATACACTTGGCTACAAGGAAGCTTTCACTTATAAATAACTAAAAGATCCACATCCGCCCACGTAAAACATTCATTAACACGTGCATGCGTAGCCACTACAACTGAAAACATACTTTTACATAATTTTAACACATAACAATAAACTGTGCAAGGAACCCTACCACATCGAATTGAAATGAATTACACGTAGCGAAATGCGAGTGTGCTGGGAACAAGTACGTATGAAACATAAGTAAACTGGGCAGAGTGAACCCTGCGTAGCCGACCGGATTTGGCATAAGCGTGGATGTTCAGGGTTGAAAAGCACCCATTTCCATTTCATTTATAGTTTACGATACGCACCGTGAATTTAAGTTGAGAAATCTTGCCTTTTCCTCCCTCACATATGACTCAAGTATAATACAGAGCGAGTCCTCCTCACCCAGTCCCTGCATCGATGGCTTTCCCTTACTGGCGTGAAGGAATATATCTGTGGAAAGTCAGGATTGTAAATTTACTGCGACAAAATTGTATTAGGAAGAGAGACCGTTTCGTGGTTTGAGTTCTCTCTCTCTCTCTCTCTCTCTCTCTCTCTCTCTCTCTCTCTCTCTCTCTTGAAAATTGTACCTGTGCATATTACCTTTTCCTGTCCACTTCATCTCAATAAACATTTTCTCCGGGCTTTGGGTGAGCGATGTATTTCGCACGATATATTTTTGGTATAACTGAAAGTAAAATCATATTCAAAATTATTTATAAGCACAATTGAAAATTCAAATCACTTATATGTTTTTTTTTTTGTGAATATACGTACCGCAATGACGCAATCAAGAAAGGAGAAAACATTGAACATATTGTTAAATTGATCATGTACATATTTTTCTAAAATGAGAATACCTGTTTAAAATGACATCAGCAATAAAGAAAGAAAATACACAGCGTATATATCACTACCTCAACTATTTTTTTCTTATAATTGGATTTTTTAAAAATTTTATGGCAGAATATTTAGATTAAATCTTTTATCTTAGAGTGAATGTATTATGCCTACATTTAAATTTCTAACAGTATAGTTATATTTTCCTTCTCTTTTCCATAAACAAAGTGAGGAAGAGTTATGCATAATTAGATAATACCTTAAACATCCAAGAATTGTCGGCAAATGATGTTAACTACAGTAAACTTTCGTATTATGCCTTTGTGTTGCAGTGGCTTTGTCAACATCACACAAAATAAAACTCAACCAATGCTCTAAGACTTGCCGGAATACAAGATACCAAATTAACAGGTAATAACACCACAGACTCGTACCCTTGTATCTCGGGTATAACTCATAAGGGATAAACAGCGTAAATTCCTTTTTTTCTCCCTTGCATATCCTGACAGGTTTCTTCTTTCGAGACTCGCCGCCCTCGTGTATCAAAGGTAACGACAGAAAACTCGCCTCCAGGTAGCGTATGTAGACAACCCGGGTTAAAATGTGGCTCAGGCGACTCTGTTTTCCAAAATCAAGCAGGTTCTTCTCATAAACTTTGGTGCTCCGTCAAAAACCTGCTCAAACTTTTTTCCACTATTTTTCTGAGTTACCGTAGCCAGGATGTGGCTTTTTTTTTCTTTTATAAGGAAGTGCAATGATCGTTGTTTAGGAGTTTATTGAGGGTTCTGTGCTGGGAAAGGAAAGTCCATGAGGATTTAGTGTTTGAAATGGCGTGTTTGCGTGGCGTCAGGACCTCCCGTGGTCGTGAAGGATGACAAAGAGCGACGCGCGATTCAACTAAGCCCAGGAAACCAGTTTTAGAATAGGAAGGAAAAAAAAAATCTACTCAACGTGTCTTTTTACTTTAGATATTTTTAAAAAGAACAGAGCAATTAGTTTAACCTGATGGCGTTGGTGATACATATTAAACCCATTTGCAGAATTCCCTGTCACACAATGTCTCAATCTGCAGAAAGCTTATGAAATATTAAGAAAGTTGGAGAGGAAGAGAAGAACTGAAAGAAGAAACATTTAGTTCAGCCTTCTTCTCTTGCAAATTTCTTCCATTTTTTATAGCGTCTTTTTTTTTTCCTCTCTCTCTCTCTCTTCTTTTCACCTCTGTTCCCTATCACCTCCCTTGCCCTCTTTCTTTTTTCCATTTCCATTTTTCGAAACACGATTTTAAATTTTTGGGTTTATTTTTTTTTTTCCTCCCTATTGTGTTTTACCGTTATAAGTATTTGATATTTCGCTTTCCTTTCCTCTCATTCTCTCTCTCTCTCTCTCTCTCTCTCTCTCTCTCTCTCTCTCTCTCTCTCCTCTCTCTCTCTCTCTCTCTCTCTCTCTCTCTCTCTCTTCTCTCTCTCTCTCTCTCTCTCTCTCTCTCGTCTCCTCTCTCTCCTCTCTCCTCTCTCTTCTCTCTGTACTTATCTATCTACTTTTCGATCAATCTATTTTTCTGTGTCTCGTTTTTCATTTCTTAGAACGTCTATTCTCTATTTTCTATACAGTACATTTCCATCTTTTTTTTTATATTTTTGTCGACTTACCGTCTAGTGTTTCAGTCTATTTGTAAGTTCTCTCTCTCTCTCTCTCGCTCTCTCTCTCTCTCTCTCTCTCTCGTCTCTCTCTCTCCATCTCTCTCTCTCTCTCTCTCTCTCTCTCTCTCTCTCTCTCTCTCTCTCTCTCTCTCTCTGTCTCTCTCTCTCCAATACGTGAGCGTGTGTTGAAACAAGTGAGACAGGAACTCCTTATCATTATTGTTTTTATGACTCCCTATTAAGTAAGATCGCGAGGTTTTTCTCCAGACTTTTTAACTCTTTTACCTGCTAATTTTTACAAGATAGAATAATGATGATATCAGAATATTTCCTTATAATTGCGCACATTTCACTGTCACATTTTCACAATCAAGTTTGTTTTATGCCAGTTTCAATGCAAAGCAGTTTTTTTTTTATTCTTTCGTTTTTTTTTTCTTTTTTTCACTGTTATCTGTTTGGTCTTTTATCTCCAGGAACAGGTTAGGGAAGGCAGTGGTCAGGGTAATTAATCTCATACTTTTACCTGCTAAGTTACGAGTCGGCGGCGTGTGAGGAGGTGGTGGTGTATCTGGTTTAGTAGCACCTGGACGTCTCATGGAGCAAGTCAGGCTGCGGCATTATCTATTGAGTGTCGCATTCTTTGTAGCAGAGGAGCGCTGTTGCATCACCAAACAAAGGCCATCTCAGACACCTTATCGCTCCCTAAAGATTATTTTCGTCCTCCTCCTTGCAAGCCATCTGAGTCACTTTCTAACCCTAGTACTGATAAGAAAAGTGGTTCACGCTGAATAAATTGGTTCACTTGTTTCTTACTTTTTTGGGGAGAGAAACACAAAAGGTCTGGAGATAAAGGATTAAAAAAGTCAAAGGTACGTGGTTGTATTTTGCCGATCCAATGAGTCCAACATCGTGACTTTCTTTTCTTGGAGATTTCATATGTAATTCTTTTTATTTTATTTTTTTAATTTCGCAGCGGAGGAATTTCAGAAGGAAAGGATCCAGGTAAACGAAGGGACGGGACGGAGGGAGGCGAGAAAAAAAGAACGGCAAACAAAAAAAAGGAAAAAAGATAGTAAAAACTGTCCTGCGCTTTTTTTGTTTGTAACTGCGAAAGAAAGTGCAGCGTAAGTTACAGATGGACATGAGTCAGCTGGTTGAAGACAGTGTTAAGTCCGTGCCCCGAAACTTTTTCCCTCCTTATCTTATATTGTGGATTTGGAGAGCAAAATTATGTTTACCTTTACCCTCTTCTTTGATCCCTTTCATCACAGCGTGGCGTTAAGATCAATATGGAAATTCTCGCACTGTCCCCTTTCATTAGTCGTAGCCAGCTCCCCTTAGCTTGTCATTTTCCCAGGAGAGGCTCGGATCGCTGGGTTTGGGGGCAGGTTGAGATGTGCTCCTAACGCCGGGAAAGGAGGCCAAATTATGCGATAGGATACAGACGAACCTTATTTAGCTCTGCGTTTGGTCGCGGGACGGCAGTGGGTGTCGGAGAGGGTGACGGTGTATTGTCTTCAGCCACAATAAATGACGCCTTGACTACTGACGCGGGCGAGAATAGAGGGAACCAGGTGGCGGAGGGCTGATAGGGACGGCAAAGTGGAGGGTAAAATATAGAGAAGCGCGGGGGGAAGAAAAGGAAGGTTAAACAACAAAGGGTAGAGAAAAGTCCGCGAAGGAATAATTGAGTCAGTTCTGAGGGTTAAAAAAAGTGAAAGCTGAGAGAGGAATGCTGAGAGGCGACTGAAAAGGAGATGAAAATGGTCAGTGGCGTTGCTGAAAAGGAGAAAAGATAATCAGATGAAGGATAAATTGGATGATGGATTATAAGAAAAAAAAGTGGAAGTAATTGGAAATAAAAGTAAAAAGTAGATAGGAGAAATGGAGAGGGATCATAAGAGGAGAAAAAATAGATGTTTCACTCAAGATTGAAGATAATCGATGGGCTAACTCAATACGCGTCCAGGTGGTAGTCTTTGGTAGATGAAGGTACGAGTATAAGATCCTTTTACCCTTCCTATCACCTCCTCCTCCTCCTCCTCCTCCTCCTCTTCCTCCTCCTCCTCCTCCTCCTCCTCCTCCTCCTTCTCCTCCTCCTCTTCCTCCTCCTCCTAGTCCTACTCCTCCTCTTCCTCTCTCCTGAAGAGCCCGGCAAGAGACCACAGCAACCACTACCATTAGGCCCCTCCACCAGTCTTGCCCTGGTGCCTCCGCGGGGCTGAAACCATCGCCTTGTGGTGACTCGTATAACACCCTTAATGAAATCGTTAGTATAGGGTAGGCAATATTCCGCCCCCAACGCAGGTGCTCAGCCAATGAGCCACGACACTGCGCTCGTACCTTCGGCGTGATATTGGCGTTTTTGGCGGGGTGTATACTTAACCTCATTGCCAGCTCGCCGAGTTCCATCATCCACCTGCCAACGTATTAAGTGGTAACGGACAATTATGTATGCATGTAGACGGGCTGCTCGCCAAATTTATCCCTCAAGATGGTAGGAATTACTCGTCAGCGTCAGATAATTCAAAGATACCAGCAGATGGAGAACCCTAGAATGAATTTCAGGTTTTCTGGTTACCTAAGGCGTGGGCAGGACGGGGGACAATGTGCAGGACGCGGCCGGCGGACCACAGGAACGAGCGGACATATTTCACACTTACCGCGGTCATTTATACACTAATAGCCTCATTACGTGATGGCGAGGCGGAGGGGACTGGCAGGAGGGACGTGTTGGACTCAGTATTTATGTGCCGGCATTTGTACATTTCCTGAGCATTCTAGTGAAGTTTCATTAAGAATGTAAACTGGCTTTCGCACGAACTCTCATGTGTGTGTGAGTGTAGAAACTTTCATCGACATGGCTTGAAAATTATACGTAGTGAACAAAGCATTATGTTAACAAAATATTTAATCTACACACACACATTGATGATTGAAAAGAACTCGCTCGTCAATTTTAAAACAGAGATAACTTTTTTTCACCAGTTTTTATGCCTTTATATTTGTTTATTCCATTACAGATACCCCTTTTCTATAGTAACAATGTAAAGGAAAGGCGCGGCAGGTATTGAGACAAGTGCGGTGGATGGACTTAAAGCTGAAGAAGCCAAGTGCTCCTCAAGGTGACCCTCCCTTTCATCTAAGACTTTTGCGTGCAAGTTAAGTCGTCCAAGTAGCAATGTGGGTCGTTAATGGTGGGAATCATTAACTTAATGTAACGAAGCGAAGAAAGGTCTGTGTATTTGTGTGTGTGTGTGTGTGTGTGTGTGTGTGTGTGTGTGTGTGTGTGTGTGTGTGTGTGTGTGTGATGGTGTAAGAGCAGGAGTGACGGAGCAGTCAGCCACTCACTCGGTTAGATAAATCGTTAAACTGTCCCCCCCCCTCTCCCCACTACAGCTTCTACGCCGCGCCGCCAACCCCGCTCCTTGGCCAGTAAACGTCGTCGCCGCGCTCATATATCCGTAATGAACAATGAATTAGCTTCAGATTTGATCGCGGAGGCCTTGTAGGAGAGCAGACAATATTAGGTAACACTGACCCCTGGGAGGCTCGGTTGGTAATGAATGCTCGCCAACCTGTGATTTATGTTCCTGATAAGGTTCCACAAACTAGAAAACAAGGAAGAAAGGTGGCATTCCCCAAAACCACGATGAGAGGGTAAAACTGGAGGTGATTGTCTTTAGTTGATGAGAGAAATTGTAGGTTGTGGCTTCGGAGTCTAATTGCCACTACATTATGCTACGAAGTTTTAGCTCATACGTGCCTATAAAATCATCATCAGCAGTAGCATCAGCCTATTTGATTCCACTGCAGAACGTATCACTACCTGCAATGGTGAGGCGTCTGGTTTCAGTTCGTTTTACCAGTTTGAATGTAGCGTGATAGGATGCAAAGGCCAAACTGTACAAAACCATGTAGTGTGATGATTCACATATGGAAGGAAGACTTGAGCATCATTCACGTGGAGACTCTAACGATAAATAATGCTGACAACACTTAACAATGTCTCA
>NC_087155.1:13366691-13391691 GCF_035594125.1 Scylla paramamosain | reverse complement strand
GAATTGCTTAGAAAAAGGGAAAAAGCCATAAATTGCAACTAAACAGAAAAAAAAAAGAAATAAAAAAACCGGGTAAGTTAATAGGTTAGTTTAGTTTCTAAGGATTCTGACTACTCCTCTGTCTGAGAAGTGTAAGCAGGAGACAGGTGGTAAGACAGGAGAAAGCAAGGTGCTCTAAAGTCTATTGATAAAAGGCGTGGACTGAAGGTTCTGATTGACTCTTACATCAAGAAAATGGACGCAGAAGTAATGAAGCTGAGTAGAAAACCTTGTTTAGTGGGAAAACGGCTGCGTGCAGGTAACAAATTCAGCGTTGCATGTATGTGTGGTTCACTGTCAGAATGGCAAAACATCTGTGGAAGACACAGAGAAGGTATAAAAGAGACTGGAATCGTAAGACGAAAGGTTTATGTAGAGATTATGTTTTAACTCCGGTCTGAGTAAGTGGCATGTTTCCCTCTGTCTCGAGTACAAGAGAGGAAGAAAATATCCAGATTCTTATACTCGTAAATTAGAAGAAGCAATGACACGGACGATATAAAAAAGCCTAATTTTAAGGAGGTTGAATTTGTAAAAAGTGAGAGGCAGAGGGGAAAAAAGTAGATTATTGGGTGTGGAGTCTAAGACGATTGGAAAACGAGCACAGAATACTGCGGCAGCCACTCAAGCCATTGATACCAGCAATTGTAAGGTTTTATCAGTACAGGAAGATGACAGTCAAAGCTTGTTACCTGCATTCACTCTCTTATTAAAGAGAAACTTTGTATCATCAGTGAATTCGGATAAATGTATTTCGATTTAGGATTAAAATTCTGAATTATAACAAAATTAAGTAAGAGATGGAAAGCAAAAATATTTGTGAAGTGAGATACAAATAGTATTGTACTCCAATGATACGAGGAGTTTAGGTGTCGCAATACGAACTTTCCATTGAACTGTCCAGTACAAACTCGGCTATAAATGAGTACACCCACAAATCATGATTGCCATTGACTTGTATTAATTTGAAATGTTCAGATATATTTGTTATCTATTTACATAGCAAGGGTCTTGCCTTCATACAATATACTTTAGCATAAATCAGGAGTTTGAAGTTCAGACAAGAAGGTTTGTCCAGGCCGTAGTTTTCGTCTCCCATAGGCAGCTCCCTTCGTGGTGGCGGACGGTGACGTCTGTATAACTATAAAATCTTTTAATATTCTGGACAAGACAGACTTCGGGGATGTTATTGAATACGAATTGGTAGAAATTGTTCCTTATGACGCTTCTTGCACTCCACAGAAAATTATATAAATAGAATTCATATTAATACTTCTACAAGAAAACACCTCCCAGCATTTTACACTATTTAGAAACGGCACCCATCGAGCTTTCGTTTGCTGATTGTGACATGTCTCAAAGCGTAGTCCTGGTACAGATGTAATTTTATTCAGCCCCTGTCACTTGCCTGCCACTTGCGCATGTGCGAGTACGAGTAGGTAGCTCATCATCTCACGCTTCACTTGAGCCTCGTATATCCAACAACGATGCTCCATAATCCAACATTCAGTGCTGTACATGTACTCGTAACACATATTTTTTTTTTTTTGTAGGCAAAATTCCGCGACGACACAAAATACTGGACCAATTGGCAAAGCTACATCACTCAAACCCGGGTCCGCAGAACACACACATACACACACTCCATGACCCTCTTGATGGAGCCCTCCCAATATTCCCTCATAAAGTCTCATGATGCACGGTATACAACCCACGCTTGAACCTCTCAGTCCCCTCTCTCCCCTTTCTCTCTCTCTCTCTCTCTCTCTCTCTCTCTCTCTCTCTCTCTCTCTCTCTCTCTCTCTCTCTCTCTCTCTCTCTCTCTCTCTCTCTCTCTCTCTCTCTCTCTCACACACACACACACACACACACACACACACACACACACACACTGCTGACCTCCACACACACACACACACACACACACACACACACACGACCACGCCCAATGTACGTACAGCCACGCCACCGTCCCTCTGAGCGGAAGGGCTTTTGTCTCAGTGTTACGGGGAGTTGTAATGAGAATTATCGTAAATGATGACGCTGCCTCCTCGCCGGAATATTCATGAGGAGGACTACACGCTCGCTGCCGCTCTATATAATACCGCGACGTTTGTATCACGGCCGACGTCGCTACGAGCACCTGTTTACCCGACCTCATTTGCATTTATTAGTCTGTAAAATGTTGTCTCTCTCAATTAGCTTTCACGGCCAGCGGTCTGTGAGAGCCTCCTTCAGCTGGTAAGTGGATCTAGCGCACCCTTGCATGCAGAGAAACGAAGGTATTTACATGAAGAAAGTATATATTAAAGACACTTATTCTTATGTGTGTGTGTGTGTGTGTGTGTGTGTGTGTGTGTTTTGTACATGCATGAATTACTGTCTTGCATTAAATATTATGGGTGTTAGAATTTACTCCACGTATTCGTAACATCTCAGTATTTCTAAATGTGTTTGTCTGGTAATTTGGTTCTTTTGCAAGTAAAAGTATTCACCACGAGGCATAAACTCATGGAGATATATTACAACACTTATTTATGCTACTTGGAGAATCTAACTCCTTGACTTTAATCTCTTTTTTTTCAATGGTAAAGTATTCCCAGTACTACGCTCTGTCTGTTCAGCTTCCTCCTCTTGGCTTCCCGCTTCCGTTCTCGTTCTCCTCTTCTAGTCCTCGTTCTTGTGTTTGATGTCTTCCTTCTCTTCCTCCTTCTCCTTCTCTATATTTTTTCCTCGTTTTTCTTTTCCTCGTTTTTCTTTTTCCTCGTATTTCTTTTTCCTCGTTTTTCTTTTTCCTTGTTTTTCTTTTTCCTCGTTTCTTCTTCTTCTTCTTCTTCTTCTTCTTCTTCTTCTTCTTCTTCTTCTTCTTCTTCTTCTTCTTCTTCTTCTTCTTCTTCTTCTTCTTCATCTTCATCTTTATCTTCCTCTTACTCCTCCTCTTTCTCTCTCCTCCTCCATCCCCTCGTTCTCCTGCATCCCCTCTTCCTCCCACTCTTAACTTGTTTTTGCCGCTTCCCACGCCCGTGTATGCGAATAAAAGAAAAGGTTTTCGGAGACTCCATCACATAACAGGAATGCACATTTGCCCTCCCTTTCACTGCTATATTATTCATCAGTGAACCTCTCGGGCTGGCGATGATAGTAGCGGGCAGGGGGAGAGAGAGAGAGAAATAAACAGAGGGTACAAGCGATAGACGATACCTAATTACAGGTGTTAATGCCCCGCGCCAATTACTTAACAATTTTCAGCCAGTTGCTTATGGTAAGGTAGCATCAAGAAACCCCTGAGCAACCTGGAGGCGCCCACCGACCTACCCTTCGGTCCTCCCTTCCACCAAATACGGCAGGTGATTGGAAGCTTTGAAAGTTTATTGTTGGTCGAGTGCCTCTGCTTTGGGGTCAGACAAGCTTATTTCATTAACAAATGCCTTTTCAAGTTGTTTCTACAGGGGTTTATTTGTATAAGAGCGGCTTCCTACACCCACTGAGAGACCGTAAGGACCTCACCGAAGCAGGGACCGGATCGTGGCGGCCAGGCCACTTCTGGACACTGGTCTCGCCAAGGTTTCGCCGCTACAGATGTGGCCCAAAGTACCACCTTGCCAGTGTAATTCCCGCTCGAGTTACTCACGCGTGCTCGCTGAAGCTGACAAAATCAAACTGTGTATTTTTTTCTGTTGGTTTAGAAGCGAGAATTTTACATAATAAGTTTAATAGATTGGTGGCGTCTCGTGTGCACGTAATTAGCGACTTCAGGTTTGGCCTGTTGAATATTACGTTTGGTTTAAGCCGCCACACCTGATCAGCATCCAAGGAGAGGAGTGTGCGGATTTAATCGTCCTTGTTACCATCATCATTATCATCATTATTATCATCAGCTTCATTATCAGGTGCATGATTATCGTGCTCCTGATTATACTCGGCTATGGTAATCAGATTCATTTTCATAATTACCGCCATGCTTCATCACCGCGCTGGTCGCCTAGACACCCACTAACACTTGCTGCCCGCTGCCGGCTATCACTCATCACTATCGCTCACCGGCGACATAATACACCTGTTCTTTGGTTTCCCTCGGCTGAATGTTAATAAACTCCGCGCTGATATCTCCCTCCACTCGGTCCCCTCCGCACGGTCCCTCCAGCTCAGGTCCACCGGGAAGAGTCCTCCATGCTGCTGCTTTTCCGTTTCGTACCCAAGACATTCATATGCTGGGGAGTGCGGCGGGTAGCGAGGGTGCCCGTCTACCATCACCTTCCTGCCGGTTTTTACGTGGCTGGTGATGGCGGGGAGACGCGTTACCTGCCGGTGATTTCGCGAGTTGAAGGGGCTTGAAGTGCTGCATTCGGAGAAGTAACGGATTTAAATGTTCCTTTAATAGAATCTGATCTACATGTATCTACTATTTCCCGGCGGTACACGAGCGCCGGGAGATTATTAAGTCTATTTGATACGTGGCGCAAGGGAGTTTGATCCTTTATACGCTCTCCTTACACTCTTGAATTAGGTTTGATCTTACACAATTCGGATAACGAACCTGCTCTTTTTCTCAGGGCACGAGACATGTAAATTAAATTAGTAATGGTGCTGAACCTAATTTCTATCCCGTTCAAGTGGTATTAGAACCTACGTACATGATGTTAATACCACGGGACAAAGCACATTCTTCTTAATCCATTAGGGCTTATTCTGATATCAGAATCTCTCGTTGGACACCTCATCTCTTAAAAAAAAATGTTGATAAAATAACTCGACTAAAAATCCTACGAGATGAATCGAAATAAAACTCATGAATGAAGATCTATATGTACTATTACAGACACGAGGATCCTGAGCCGCAGCGAGACAATTGAATCGTATATAACTCCCTCAGAGCCTCCTTTGTAATCAGCTTCTCTCGCTTATAATTACACCGAGAGAAGAGAAGCCTTAGTTTGCTGAGGAGAAAATATTTTATACTCCATTGTGTATTCGCCTCTTCATGAATTATGTGCATTGTGTAGCCAGCTTTCCTTAAGATTGTTAGGGGGATTTCTGTTGCAGTTTGTGGCGTTTCTTCAGTGTTTTTCCTTCAACACGTCTTGATGCATTTATCTGAGCTGAGGTGAAGAGAGGAACAGGGTACATATATTACTGAAAAAACAAACAAACATTACTTTCATTATCTTCCCTTCTTAAGACACACGCACGCACACACTTCACACACACACACACACACACACACACACACACACACACACACACACACACACACACACACACACACACACACACACACACACACACACACAGTAGGAGTGGATGGAGTTACCGATTGTATTGACAGTCGCCTGAATGATTGCGTGTTTCATCATTGGTTTGTTACGTAAGAATCAAAATATTATTGTGAGAACCACGTTTTCTTCGGATACTGAATAAAGGAAGGGTGTGCTAAGCGAATTTTCTTATTATTTTGTATTTTATTTTTATGCAGATTAGTTTATTCTCTCTCTCTTTTAACTCTTTCACTATTAAACATTTTTTTTTTTGGCAATCACTTACAAATGTCGGACACCTAATTTTGTACCAAGAAAAGGAGGAAATTAACCTATTCTCTCTCTCTCTCTCTCTCTCTCTCTCTCTCTCTCTCTCTCTCTCTCTCTCTCTCTCTCTCTCTCTCTCTCTCTCTCTCTCTCTCTCTCTTGCATGTGTCCAAGCAAACAATATTTACTGTCCACGGAATGTTAAGAAAAAAACAGTTTGTTACTAAAATGATTGATTAAACAACACTGATTGCAAAACAAAGCCTCGTAAACCATCACAGTCATATGTATTCTTCCTTTTATCATCGCCGTCATAGTCACCACCTCTGCCAGCACCGTCACCATCATTGCTACCATCACCACCACCACCACCACCAACCACCAATCACTACAATTGCCTCCGCCACCACGATCACCACCTCCTACAACTATATAGCCACCGTCACTATCAGTAATTTGAACACCACTAGCAAAATCACCACCATTATCACCATGGTTGCCTACACCACCACCACCACCTCCACTGCCATAACCAGCCATCGCCAACACCACCGATACCATCACTGCACGAAACATGAGCAGCTGCAGGAGTAACAGCAACAGCAAAAACAGCAGCAACATCACCACTCGCAATAATAATAATAACAACAACAATATCACAAAAAGGATTAGTATAGGTAAGCTTTTAACACACACACACACACACATACACACACACACACACACACACACACACACACACACACACACACACACACACACACACGCACACGGATGCTTTCTCTCTCTCTCTCTCTCTCTCTCTCTCTCTCTCTCTCTCTCAGCGGCTGAAATGTTAACACAGCGCACCTGCAACTCCCACCCGTGCCTAGTTTGCCATAATGACGAGGTTGTGTCGCAGAATGGCGCATCTCATTTGAAGACAGCGTTGCCCCGACACCTGCACGTAACTGACAAGTCAATCGTGTGCAGTCTATACACAATTATGATTAGTATCAGCGGCCCGGCCATGTAACCTTCTGAAAATGATCACAGGTACTTGCTTGCTACGGAGAATTTTCAAGGTGGAAATATTTGGGTAGGAAATTGGTGCCCTATCCTTACGCGGGGATGATCGGTGGTGCAGAGGAGTGTTAGTTCCGTATTTATGGCAAATCCTCAGCGTACAATTTGCATCTCCTCTTAACTCGTGTTTTTTTTTTTTTTTTTTGGCCTTTAACAAACAAAGATTCTACAGGTTCTTATAAACTTTGTGCCGGAGAATGTGAAAGCTTGCCAGTCAAGGTGAACGGAATTTGTCAGCTGCACCAAGCTCCGCGGCAAATAATAAATCGATAGCAGGGAAGAGGGGGAGGAGGAGGCGGAGGAGGAGGCAGAGGAGGAAGGAGGAACACGCAGCCCAGACTTGCCGCCGGCGTGCCCTGTATGTTTTCGGTGTTTATGCAAATATATGTAAATTGCAGTTTAATTTGTCCGGATAATTAGTTCACTGCTCATCATTATTTCGCGAATCGTTGGAGCATCACACTCGCCAGCGATGGAAATATAGACAGTCACGGCTATAGACTGAAAGATTAGTGATATATAGTTGAATTAGCTGATAAGACGTGTGTATGAAGTGTGCGT
Source organism: Scylla paramamosain (assembly GCF_035594125.1). Classification (NCBI taxonomy): domain Eukaryota; kingdom Metazoa; phylum Arthropoda; class Malacostraca; order Decapoda; family Portunidae; genus Scylla; species Scylla paramamosain. The sequence goes on along the minus strand of NC_087155.1, from coordinate 13,384,504 downwards.
GTGCGTGTGCGTGCGTGTTTGTGTGTGTGTGTGTGTGTGTGTGTGTGTGTGTGTGTGTGTGTGTGTGTGTGTGTGTGTGTGTGTGTGTGTGTGTGTGTGTAGATGTTATCGAAGTGCGAGGTGAAAATGGAGTTTATCTGGAGTGTCGGTGTGCTGAGGAAATAACAAGACCGCTCGTTCGCCCCACCACTGACTGGAGGCGGCCAGGATTTATACTGAAGCTCAAGATAAGACGTGTTTTAATTGCCGGTATTGGGAGCACGGTACGCTTTAGTTTTATTCTCTTTCGCTGACTGGTTTCGTACTTGTGTTTGTTTGTGTGTGTGTGTGTGTGTGTGTGTGTGTGTGTGTGTGTGTGTGTGTGTGTGTGTGTGTGTGTGTGTAGGTCTATCTTATTATTTTTCATTATACACTGCATTTTATGAGGTGTTATTCTGCTTACGACACACACACACACACACACACACACACACACACACACACACACACACACACACACACACTTTTCTTGCTTCACTTGCTCACTTCACATCCTCAGTTTTCTATAGAAGCCCCAAGGCGAAGGCAGAATGAGTTGTTCAAGTCTCTAAAGATGAAAAAAGTTAATAAAAAATTGTTCGTTTCATATTCAGACAACTTAAAAGTTTTATTTATTTTTTTACACAAAAGTTATCATTATTTTGATAATTTTACTTGTTTGCCTAGTAGATGCTTGTTTATATATATATATATATATATATATATATATATATATATATATATATATATATATATATATATATATATATATATATATATATATATATATATATATATATATATATATATATATATATATATATATATATATATATATATATATATATATATTAGTTTGTGAGTTGCTAAATTGAAGGAATACTTCTATATGTGATTGCGACTGGTTGACTGGCCATGAAAGAAAAGTTCATGCTTGCAATAGTGAGCTTGTTTGCAATAGCCATTTTTAATACTTGTTTATCAAAGCCAAAAATAATTGCACAGTAAAGTTTTTAATTTCTCTTCCAGGAAGTCTGAGTCTGCGGCAGTTATATTTAACGGCTTCCTTTTGTTTTGTGTAGAACACCCCAAACACGAGGCCCCATTATTATACACTGCTAACTTAATGGCAGCAACAAATGGCCTGGTTATTGGGTGTTCCGTCTCGTCTCTTAGTATTTCATGCGAAATCATCCCCAAAATGCACAGTTTTAGTTCCTGTGTTACAGTCACAGCGATCACCAAAGGCACTTTTACCATCTCGGGATGAGGGCGCCCCGAGCCATAAGCTGCTGCGGTTACCTCCACATCACATCAAGCCTCGTCAAAAGGCCGCACTACCTCCAATTATTGGGCATTACACTGCGCAAATAGATCATCTGGAAGAAACACGAACGTGCTGTCAACGAAAGGTCCCAATTAATACCTCTTTGTTCTCTGATTACTCCGAACATCAATAATCTTCTATAATAATTGCGTCTATTAGACGTGCATTTGAAGTATACTATATCTTCAGTCATAGCATGTATATGCACTTATACATATGAGTATATTCCAGTGATTGAAGAAAGTTTAGAAGACATATCAAGTGTAAGTATTGCCAAGGACCACCATTACTTTTTTTCCCATTTCAAAAAACCTTTCAGACTAAAAGACAAACTGCTTGATTTCCCTCATAAATTTTCTTCCTCAGAAAGTCAGAAGCTGACATAAACATAAACTGGCAGCTTTTTCGCCACCATCTCCTTGAATAGTTTTTTTTTTTTTTTCATAAATTGTGTGAAGAGTTACGGAAGGAAAAATATATTGTTATAACTGGTGTGCTTGAGGCGAACACCGACAGGTGACGAGTAAAGGGAACAGTGCTGCGGTCTCTTGTGTTTAGTTGTGCTAAATTATTCTCTCTCTCTCTCTCTCTCTCTCTCTCTCTCTCTCTCTCTCTCTCTCTCTCTCTCTCTCTCTCTCTCTCTCTCTCTCTCTCTCTCTAATAACACCACTGCTGCTAACAGTACTGCTGTTCGTACTACTACTACTACTACTATTAATACTACTACTACTACTTAATGGCCTTGGTGCTGCCGCCGCCGCTGCTGCTGCTGCTGCTGCTGCTGCTGCTGCTGCTGCTGCTGCTGCTGCTGCTGCTGCTGCTGCTGCTGCTACTACTACTACTACTACTACTACTACTACTACTACTACTACTACTACTATTAACAATAGTGACATTAGCAATAGTAATAACATTTGCAGCTAATACTATCGTTCATACTGCTGCTATAAACACACACACACATACACACACACACGCAAACCTGTTGTGACAGCCAGCCCCTCATGGGCTTTTACCTGGCTCGTAAACTTCGATCATTACACCTTATTTAATGTCATCCGGGAAATTTTTGAGATGTTTTCTTTCACTGTGGGTTGTCTATTGGTGAGGTGGGATCAGCATCCATTCACAAATTATCCTCCGTATCCGCATGTCGTAACTCTGACAGAGACAGAGAGGGAAGCAAAAACTTGGCATTAATGTGCACCAAGTTTTAGTCTCCCTTACACTCTCTCGGCCTTCACTCGCTCATTAAACAGCCGATCCCTGGTGATGCACGACCAGCCGCAGTGTTGATATGCAGTACCAGTCCCGCAGGATTCCTCTTGGAGTGCGTTATCGTGCGGCCATCATGATTGGCAGTCCGATATGGGACTGCGGGTAAGGTCGCTTGTCTGACCCGCGGTGTGGCGCTCACAGGGGGACACTTCCTCGCCACATGACAGACAGAACACTCCTCCTGCCTCACCAGGACTCCACCATTATTTTTGTAAATATTGCTATAAACTACGAATTTAATTTTACATACACTGTAATGAAGTGGTGAGATAGATGAGTATTTCATGTTTCTTTTTTTCTTTTTTCCTTTATTTTTTTTTAGTTTTGTATATAATAGGGAACACAATTCTTCAGCAGAGTAAATTCTACCCATGTAGTGACAGAAAATAGACAGATTTCGAGACAAAAAAAAAAATCAAAACCATCGGACCGTAGAAACCTCTAATATATTGGTGTAATTCAGAATTGCAATTAATTGCTTAATAACTCAGTTGAAAATAATTTGAGCATTATTTATCGGAAAATATTTTAATACCTTGACTTTGTACCTTTCGACTACCTACTCATCAACTTGCCGCGCGTTTTCTTTTTCTTTATTTCTTTCTTTTTTTTTTTTTTTTTTGTCGACCGTCTCCTGTTTCCGCCACACCTTGCACCTCGCAGTGACAGCCACCTGCCACTCAGTAGCCGAACGGGAGACGTCGCACAAGTATTAGGTGGTCCAGGTGCCACTTCCGTTGACATAATTAGTGTAGATGCGTCGCGGGGAGCCAGTGGAGCGGGACGAATATCAGATCCCCAGTGACAGTAATGAGAGGCAGTGGCGGGGGTGATTCGGGAGCTGCAGGACCTAACTAACTATGAAATCACAGGTCTATCGCACTTTCAGCAGGAATACTCGCGAAAAGTTCTGGCCAGGCTTCCGTAGCTTGCTGAAAGGGTCCATTTGCAAGAAATAATTACTGCACAACCATTGTTTCTTATAGTGCAAAATATGAAATCATGCTTTGTCAGTGTTAAAACTAATCTCATAACTAGCATTTTTTAAACCATTAATAATTTTCCTTCGTTTTTGCGTGGAACAGAACAATGCTAATTTTTTTTTTTTTTTATATGAGCGCATCCACTGCTTTCTGATACGTTAGTACTATGAAAACGTAGGTTGAATTTTCTCCTATAGCTGCTTTCCAAGGCTCACAACTCGAATATTTTCTAGGGTGTTGCATTCCCCTTGTGGACACAGTCGTGCTTCGTCTCTCATTATTAACGTCAAAAAACAACATCGAGTATTTCCGTGTTTTGCAGGAATTTATTATGAACCAATTTCTACAAGTGGTGCTCAGGTCCGAGGGAGAAAAAGTAGCAAATGCACTTCTTGAGTTGCAAAGACCGGTCTGCCATTTCAAACCCTGACATTTTTGATGGGTAGAGCGAGAAGTATTTCACTTGGCAAGGTAGATTTTGCGTCTTTAACACTTGTACTTGTATCCAGATGTCTCGGCGCGTAAAGTCCCCTCATTGTGGCACTGTTTTATGGGCCTCAATATGTGACCGCTTCCACGCATCTCGCCTCAGGACACAAAGTAATTTAATCCTTATATCTGACCACCAGCCGTTTATCAGACCTTATCTTTCCATTTATAGGATGAAGACATTATTAAACAAAGTCCTGACCTATCTTACAAAAGTCCAGTACGTTAACATTTTTTTCCAGTCCGTCTTATCTGAACCATTTTACCACAACTGACCTATTATTAAATCATCCCCTTAGATTTAGCACTCGTCAAACGTGTTCCAAATGTTCCCTTCGGTTATCATACTCGTACGTTAGCGTGTGGCCGGGATCTCGCCGAGCCAGGTGGAGCAGGCGAGTTAGGCGGGGCAGGTGCGGGTAGGTGTAGCGGGTCATGCGGCTGGGACCTGGTACTGCGGCCACCTTCCTCCTTATCGACACTCGCCAGGCGGACCGCAACCCACACACCTGAAATTGCCGCAGTAATGTACGAGGGAGAGAAAAGGACGGCTATCTAATACATACATGGGACGCGGCGGGTCAGGCCAAGGTTGTGATGAGCGAGATTAGTGGGGATGATTGCCTTGCTTGCCCAGCGTACGATTGCTTCTGATTACGGAATTAAGTGACGTTTTATATAAGGAGCCTGACGCAATGGCTACACGTGTTACCTGCACCACTCGTCGCTTGATTCAGACTCAGGTGTTTGATAAAGGCTCTTGAAATCCCACTGTATATTTACTTAAGAATACGTCACCAATGCATTTCTATCTCTTAACAAAACTTTAACACAAAGCGCATCAAAAATATCAATCAGCGCTGAGGTTTTACTTCCATCACAAATAATAAAGCACACTGATGTCAACGGAAAGGAGGGAGGGGGGGGGGGAATATGCGTTGTGCTACTAAACAGTTCAATAAGGCCGTGTTTCAGAGGAAGGAAGGAAGATTGCGTCCAACAGTAGCATATTCCAATTGCCTCTAAGTGAACGCCGTAAGAGACACGGTACATACAACGGTGGTGATTGTCAGACACTATATATTTTATCTTCAACTCCCTATTTGCCGTAGGTACTTTGCAAAATGAGTGCCGGTGATGATTGCATGGATAGCGAATGAAGTCACTTGTTAGGAAAAAAAACACTTCCTTCTTTCTAGCATTTGCAAGTTTTATCCGCCCATCCATCCATTCAATACCAGGAACTGCCCTCCCGGTATGAGGTGTAAGTGATGATATTTACAGGCAACAGTACTTGACCGCTCCTTAAGGCACCAAGGAATACATTAGGATCAGCCCTCGCCGGCACAACCCAACACGCAAGGAGTTATAAGAAAACGTACGTTACCAGGAAACTATACATAATGGGTGGCTGAGCTCTAAGAACAGTATTACAAGACCAGTTCCAGTAATTCTCACACCAGCAATCACCGCAAAACAGTGCTGCGTACAGTGACAGATGGTGCAAATGGAGTATCCCAAAGGCAACTGCTGACCATTTATGTCGGAAACTTCCTGGCCACCTGGAAATTTATGGCAAGAAGGGAAATGTAGAAACAGACATCACACGAGAGTTACCGTGCAAGAACTCGGCGGCATCAAGAGACTCCTCCTTGTAAGTATGTTAGTCATTTCATCCACGTTAAAGCTTCATCACTGTCAATCACTTCTAACCCACATGGTCCCCCGCGTTATAAACCTTAGGTCCTCAGGCAAACAAGTCCTTTCTTTGTCCACTGCCCGCGGCCACCTCAGTTTTCATTCCTCAGGAGATATAAATGAGCACACAAGACAAGTTTGCATTAAGGAAACGTACTCGTCTCTCTCTCTCTCTCTCTCTCTCTCTCTCTCTCTCTCTCTCTCTCTCTCTCTCTCTCTCTCTCTCTCTCTCTCTCTCTCTCTCCCTAAATTACAATAGTTAGCTTGCAATTTACATGTATTTATTCTTTATATGAGTTTTCTATCTCTTATTCCCTCACAGGCGAGGATGTGATCTCGTTTATTGTTAGTTCAGCAGCCGATAAATACACACGAGGCAGGGACTTTCTGTATGTCGAGTAATCCATATAATAAACTCAATTGACTCAGGCAAAGGATCCTGCAACCCGTCTGTGCTGGCCGGGTGTATGCTGGAAGTCAGTGAGTGCATCAATGTAACTAATGTTTTTTTTTCCTTGACAGGTTTGTATTCTGCTATTAAAATTGTAAATGTATGGACAAAGTATGATGAAACGCCCTATTTGAGAATCAAGTGAAAATGGTAATAATATAAAATCACTGAGTTGTGAGCATATGCAAGCGACAGGCATACTGAGAATTGGCGCCATCTTTTATGGTCCACTGAACCTGTGCTGCCAGTACTCTCGTATGATTTTCGCATCTTTCCCGTTTTCTCTTGTACAAATTTTCCTCACATAGTCCGATACAATTCTGTTTAGTTGAGATCTGCATGGCCCAAAAGTGATGCGTCTCATAAACTTCATGACACAACGAAATATCAAGATCTGTTCGTATTTTTTTTTTTTTCGGTAATTTCCACAATGCACATCCACACGCACCTGATATGCCTGTACTCGCCCCATCATTACACAAGCATCGCTCACATAAAAGCACTTCTGTTTCGATGGAGTTAACGACAAGATTTCAAGTTTTTTTTAGTTTTTGGTGATATATTATAATGCAAAGAGAGTCTTTTGTTATTATTCCTTTATGTTTGTTTCTTATTGTGTGATGTGGCATTGTTGACTTTTCTCTTTAAACTTAATGATTTGGCATAGTGTATTTCGTAGATTTGGCAACATCGCTGTTCCTTTGCAGCTTCACCTCCTCATAAGCCTAGTTGTTGTGAAGCAAATGTGGAGTCGCGTTACGTTGGAGTGTATGTATTCCTAATGATATTGTTATTTACGGACGCTTTTGAGGTGTCTGCGGCTCATGCACTACGTTACTTGCTTGTTGTGTGATTCAGTGGCGAGAAAACCGTATAAACGTGCGTCAATTTCCAGTGATTTCGTTCGAGGTGGGCGACCGAATGAGGGAGGACCTGAGCGGCGGCATTAGGCGGGAAAAGTTGCCGCCAGACCCAAGGAACAAGGTATATTTAGAGTTTTTTGTGTCATTTATGATGTATTACGTAGTAAATGAACTGTAATAAAAGCCTGTCTTATCAGCCAATAAGCTTGTGTTAAGAGGAGATGCTTTAATTAAGGGAAAATTAAGAATGACAGTTATCGAAAGACTAGTTTAAACAGGAAGCCTTTGCCAAACAGTGCACTGGTTGGCGGCACGCTACCACCTGGACGTTGACGGAACTCAGGTACGAGTATCTAATGCCGGCGGTAGATTTGATTTTCGGTAAATCAATGAGCAGTTCCTTACGTTGAACATTAGGAAGGGAATGTGATGCGTGAAATGTGTCAGTGTAGCCCATTGATTGGAGCATAAAATGAACTTCTAACTCTCATTTGGAGTGTACAACGAGCCATCTCCAGTCCTGCACGTGAATCAAGACCGTGAATCACACACACACACACACACACACACACACCTTGCGTGGTTCCCAGTCATTCATCAGGCGGAAGGTGTCCGTTGTTATTAAACAGTTATTTGTAGCGGCCTCCTCATTGCGGCGCGAGGTGGTGGGTGGGCGGGCCGCGGAGCCCACCAGCCGCCGCCACGCCACACCTCGCTGTCACCTCGTGTGGCGGCGGCGACTCCTCCCGCCGCAAGGGAGACTTAATGGGAACCTGTTAATTGTTATTCTTAGATGGATATCAATGTTTATCTTGGTTGATGTTACTAAATACTAAATACACACGTACGGTCTCCTTATTAATACAAAAGTAAGCAGAACATATTAAAGATAATGGTGATTGTAAATTACTGTGCAAATGGACGCTATAAAAGCGATATATGTTTTGTGAAAGTTTAGTATAATATAATGATAGAATATAAATCGGACATCAGTTAATTAAGGTTGTATAGATGTGATGTTATTCAAATCTATAAATCATTCTATATACAAACATTATTTAGAATCACCTTGAGAATAATATGACGTTTAGCCCGCAGAAAAAAAAAAAATAAGTGCTGCTGTTTTGTGGTTGTAGTGGAAACTCCCCTTTATTGTGCGCTGGGTTGGGACGGGTTGGCTTCAGTGATGGGTCCGAAACTCAACCATTAGTAGCAGAATCAGGAAGAATACGAGCAGATAGAAAAGGAAAATGAAAAAAAAAAAGTGAGATAATGATAAAACCTAACATAGAATAAAATAAAATAAATGAGGACAGGGTTTTGAGGGAGACGAGGAAGAAGAGACGAAGAGAGAGAGAAAGAGTAGATATCAGAAGTAGAACATAACGGGAGAGTGGAAGGAAGAGAGAGAGAGAAAAAAAAAAAATGAGTAGGAGGAGGAAGAAAGTTTTGTCTATCCTGGCCCCTACATTCACAACCGGTTCCTTATCTCACATACGATATCTCCCTCTTCCGCGGCTTTATGGATTATCCGACCCTTGTGTGGTATTACCGGGCCTCTATCGCTGATCACCTTCATTCGCGAGGACCAGCTGACCGTACCGCTTGTATACGAGGAACGTGCGACAACATTTCTTTCATTTGCTTACAGAAAGACACGCGAGATTGCAGCATTGTAAGGGTAGGAAGCGCTGTTTACTTAAAAACCGCTACTTAAAGGGTTAGTAACTCGTGGTGTAAATATAGAGTTTAGTGTAACAGTGTTCTTTTATTTGCTTATAAAGAGATTTATAAGCTTGTGATTTTGTTAGGGTATGTAAACCTGTAAACATTTGCCGTATTTACTTATAAACCGACACTTTGGGGGCAGGTAAATCGCGGCGTAAATGTAGACTTTAGTGTAAGAACATTCTCTTATTTGCGTATAGAAAGACGCACCAGATTATTAGGATTGAGATTGGTGGTAACGCCTCTGGTTACGCTATATTTACTTAAATTCTGCCACTTAAAGGAAGCTAAATTGTAGGGTAAAGGTAGCATTCTGCGCCAGATGACATCTTGGTGACTTGAAAGGCAGTTTGAAAATTCAGTGATAAACTTTTGCCAACGTCTGTGTTTAGAAAGAGACAAATCTAAGTGTTAGTTAAGAATAGCTACTTTAAGGAAGGTAAATCGTTGTGCTGGAGTAGAATTTTGCACCGAAAAATACACTGATGGTGTGAAAAACTATCTGAGAACACTAAACCATAAACTTCCTAGTGTCTTTGTATAGAAAAAGAGAAATGAAGATCGTAAAGGAGAAATGTAGAAAAAGCCTGTTAAAGAAGGCATAAGTATAGTACTATGATAGACTTTTGCAGCGAATGATGCATTGATGAAATGACGGACCGTTTGGGAATTCCAAACGATAAACTTTTATCAATGTCTGCTTAAAAACAGAGAAATCTGGACATTAGTCTAAAAAAAAATTTAGTTTATGAAACAATAATTACATGCTATGGTAGATTTTTGCACTGGAACATGCACCGATGAACTGATGGACCGTTTGAGTACTGTAAGTGATAAACTTTTACCAGCACCTCTGTTTAGAAAAGGAGAAATCAAGCTCTTACTCTTAAAGATATCACTTGAAGGAAGGCAGATTGTGGTAGTGACGCAGACATGCTACGGAAAATACCCTGGTGACGTGAAGGACCGCTTTAAAACTCTTGAGTGATAAACTTTACCAGCGCCCGTGTTTGTGAAGAGAGAAAGCTTCGTCTTTTAATCTTAACACTGTTTTTACCTTTGTCTATTCAATCAGCGTAAAGACAGAGTTCCGTGTCCAGCTCCACCTCGATTACCTGAAAGTAGCAGATGCCACCTCGGGCCTATAAGAGTTTTTCCTAGTGTCTGCTAAGAAGTGTAAAATAAGCTCGTTTCTTTATTTACCTCGAGTTTCTTTAGTGTTTCCTCCACTTAGAGGAAACATAAAAACACAAGAAGCACCGCATCATGCACCCCGAAGCATGAGACTAAAAAAGTGACTTGATTGCACACAAAAGTGAGTAAAAATCGAGCAGTTTCACACACACACACACACACACACACACACACACACACACACACACACACACACACACACACACACACACACACACACACACACACACACACACACACACACACACACACACACACACACACACCTGTTTACCCTGGAGGTTTTTAAGAGGCCTTTTATTTTCTCTTTAATACAACCTGTCTCGTGGCGAAAGGCTGAGTGCGTGGACGAGGCCCGGATTTCATTCTGCACCCACGACATGACTCCCTCCCTCCCCGCCTTCCCTCTCCCTGCCCGCCCCCTCCGAGACCCCCTACGCGCCGCCACTCAGATTGCAGGTATTTGATGAGTAACATTCCTGGCGCAGAAATCTGGTCCCGTGCAGTGTCCGGACTCGTTCATCACTTAATGGCGCTAATCGGCCTCCGTGAGGGTGTTGACAGGGCGGGAAGGAAGAGTGGTGTGGCTGGGCGGGGTGGTGGGTGGTGCTATCAGCCGGGATATCAAACAGTATCGCGGAGTCTTGAACCATCCGATGCTCTCCTCATTTATTACTTTTAGAGCAATTACCTTGTTTTTTTTTTTTTTTGTTTTTTTTTGTTCTGATCTTTATCTCGGTGGTGAAAACTACGTAATCTTCATTTATTTAAAATTTTTGTTTGGGATTCAGAAAATATTATTTCCTCTTTGTACTTCATCGCGGTGAGAAATTTACGAGTATCTGCGCTGTGAAAACTACGTACTATATGTTGGGATTCGGAAAATATATTTCTTCCTGGTACATCATCATTGTTAAAGTTCTTATTTTCCTTCCCTTCGGTTACAGCGCCTCGTAACTAAGCCCCACTCGTTTGCAGGCGTATTTAAAACCCATTTCCTAATTGACAAAAGGGTGATTACGATGCCTTCACGCGTGCTCCCTCCCAATGCTGGCGGGCCGCACCAGACACTCCTCGGCCAGAACAAGAAATGGCTGCAGCAATCATTGAAGATACGGTGCAGCGGCAGCGTGTCTGACCAACATTCATCTCGGGCGAGGGAATCAGATAAGAGTTCGATTAGTATTCTCACCAATGGACTTCATCATTGAATTTGCACTTGAACCTTATAATACTGCTCACCAATGCAAATTTAATCCATGTGTTGGTTTGCATGTGGATCATTTGAATTTTTTTTTTATGCTTCAGCACCTGTAACCTTCTTATGGCACCTGATCCTCATGATGTAGTTTGTGCTTCTTGCTTGCGATCAGAGACAAAAGACATGCAAATCATTGCTGGTGATTGCGCAAAGTACGTGTTTATTGAGGAAAATATTTTTTTCCTTTGTGTGTGTGTACAAAATAATATCATGGGTTTTGTAATATTTCTTCTTTGTGTGGGTTTCTCCTCTCAATTGCTTTCCTTCCTTACGTACAATCTACCATCCAACCCCTTACCTCTCTCCCTCATTTCCTCTTTCTCCTAACTCACGCAGGTCAGGGGGATCATCTGAGGTCAGTCGGGGTCACGAGTGCCTGTTTACTCCATCGTAAATATTTTTTTCTCCCATCCTCTCCTCTTTCTGAATCACCAGGAATGCTCACACACACAGTTTATGCCTCAGTGCTGTGTCCGCTAAGCTATGTAAGTCTCTGTTGATCCTCACTGCTTCACCAGAACTCGTAACTTTGGAAATTGAAAGAGAAATCACCACAGTATTCTGAATTCTAGTGTCCTCGGAAATACGTAGGAAAGTGACTGAAAATGCACCCCATAAACACAAGCGTTCTATTGGAGGGGAGGTTTAATGACAGAAATTTCCGTGATGATGGACGCTGATACGAGTGAGCGAGGTCGATGATTAAAAGGATGAATGAGCCGAGTCTCCGAGTAAAAGAAAACGAACCTCTCTGCTGTTACTGAAAAACGGCGTGAGGTGGTTGCCGCTAATGTCCGGTTGATAACGAGGCATGTTCCTGTGTGTTGCCCCGCGGCGCCTTCCCAACTTTTAATGGGGGCCTTGAATGTTAGGAGCGAGCCGAGACGCGGTGTGCGAGGGCTGGAGTGGCGAAGGTGTCTACTGTGTGTGTGATTCTTGAGAGCGTGCAGAGACCAGGGCTGCAAGTGTATGTCTACAAGGGGTTATGTTGTTAGAGGGCTTGGAATCTTTACATGAGAGAGAGAGAGAAAAAGAGAGAGAGAGAGAGAGAGAGAGAGAGAGAGAGAGAGAGAGAGAGAGAGAGAGAGAGAGAGAGAGAGAGAGAGAGAGAGAGAGTTTACAAAGAAACCTTTACGTTTCTCTTCTTCTTTTTGTATGTTTGCATGTCGACTTGTTTGTTTACCCGTAAGTCTCTCAAGCTCTTCCTGTCTGTCTCTGTGTGTGTATGTGTGTGTGTGTGTGTGTGTGTGTGTGTGTGTGTGTGTGTGTGTGTGTGTGTGTGCGTGCGCGCGCGTGCATATGTGCGTGCGTGTGCGCGCGCGTGCGAGCGTATCTACATACATCTGTACTTATGACTTCATCGAAAAAAAATGCAATATTTTATCAATAAAAGCCACATTTATGAAGGCACTTCTATTGAACATTGGAGTTTTAAAGCAGCAAAAGATCTCTCGCTCGGAAACTTGTCTGGAAGCCTGTAAATTGTTACTCCAGTCTGCTTTAACCTGCCTAGTAAAGCCTTGTTGGGAGATAGTACAGAGTTTGGCTGGCGGTATTTAGTCATCAACCACCACAGGGTACAGGCGCCGCTGCTCCCAATGTTCTTGCCGCTCCTCATCCATTCCCTGACAGGCGCCTTGCTGAAGCTAACTCCTACCTCTTTTTTCTTTTTTTTTCTTCTCTTTCTCTTCTTTGTTTTGTTGATACCGATGTAGCAAACATGTTGTAAAGCAAAGCACATTGTTTACAATGAGCCATAAATGTGTGTGTGTGTGTGTGTGTGTGTGTGTGTGTGTGTGTGTGTGTGTGTGTGTGTGTGTGTGTGTGTGTGTGTGTGTGTGCACAATAAATATATTATGTCATACTTCATATACGAGATATAAACAATGAAAAAACTAAAGTATTTTTATATGTTCAAATCTGATGTTGCATAATAATCTACAAAACAAAAAAGAAACTTTTATACAATAACAATTCTTAATAGATTCTTATTGTTATCAAGTCCGTAGTGATCTTTTGTCATTAAAAAATGTTGCTGGAATATTTCGGTACGTTTTATTTGCGTACGTGATGAGCGGCCGGCGCGGCTGATCAACAACAGCACGAGGAGGCGGACAGGGTTGAGGGTTTTGAAGGGTTTATTTACTTTAATGATCGTAGCGCTGGATGGAGGTACGATATATATATAATTCCGGATTCTAACTTTAGATAGCACTCAAAACTATCAGTACAATGAACTGCAGCTTTTTTATTATTTTCTATTAAAGTAGAATACATATTCTTTGATAGTGCAATATTTATGATTATTCATGTTCACTTAAGATAACACAAAAAACTATCAATAGGATCACCTGTCGCCAGTTTTCCTTAAAATAAAACACAACTTTAATGAATTTAGCTAAGTTGAATAAGATGTAATGTTTTCTTAGTACTAAATTAATTATATATCTTTGACAGTAATAGGTTTTACTAATCAGTAAAACTTGTATCTTTTTCATTTACATAAGCAAGAATGTTTGAATCTTTAACCTTTTTGCTATTATTAAAAAAAAAAAATTAGAACAAGTTCAAAAATAGTATGTATCATTTATCATTCACATTACGTTCCCAACACATAGCATTATACGTAGGTCTTTTAGTAAGTATATTTGTCATATTTTCACTTATACATACAGTGGAATTGCTTAGGAAACACCAATAACTAATTTTGTAGCTGCGCATTGGTCAGCGTTGGGGTCCGGGGGTGAGTGTGAGGCACGAGGGGCACTTCAGCGCCGCCAGTCCGGGAAACCTGAAACACGTGCTCGAATGCCAATGCCGTCAATCAAGCCCCGAGAACCCTCTTATACTTCCTCCCTGCACCCACTTCCAGATTTCTTTCATCTCACTTTGCGGATTCTTGACTTTCGCCTCTTCTCTCATTTCCTCCAGAGATCCCTATTTATTTTCTCTCTGCAGTAATTCAACTTCTACTTGCGCTTCTTATTTTCTTTTAAACTTACGTCTCTTACTTTCCTTTATACTTTGATCTTCTCCTATGATTGTCAAAACGTCTATTTATATTTATATTCAACATGAATTGTACATGCGATGATTGCATTTAGTGGCACTGCAAGAATTGATTTATAATGTAACCAGAATTTCGGGACCATTCTAATTTTAGCTTGCTTATTTTAGCTCCTGCGGTAAGGGTTCGTTGGTAGGAACTTGAAGATGAGAGTAGAAGGAAGGTGAAGCAGTTAAGAATAAGAAGGTAGAAGTTAAAAGGAAGAAGATAGAAGTTAAGAACACTTTAGGAGTTAGAAGATAGATATATATTAGGTTAGCTTAGGAATTAGGAGGTAAGAATGAAGGGAGGCTGTATGTAAATGTTAAGAATAAGAAGGTAGAAGGAAGGAGATACAAGTTAAGAAGAACACAGTAGGAGTTAGGAGATAGGGTGAGTCAAAAGTGCAACCCAGTAACGGAGTCCAGCTATACAAATACAGATAATGCACTTGTAAAATGTTCTCAGTGTCCACTTGTACCGGCTATACTTTTACTGAACTAATTTATCTGGCCCCGAGTGTTTGCGGTCAGTCTTTCCCCCCTTACTTGTACAGCCTCAGTTACAGGAGCCTTTTAGTTATGTGACCCCAAGTCCTCTCGCTTAAGAGTACCTGTGATTGAAAAGCGTCTCGAGGGTGGGGGGTCTGACTCTCCTCCTGGGGTTTCATATCGAGGCTTGATTTATAGACGAGTGTAACCGCCCTATCAATAAGCTCGGTGAAGGAACCTTATTACTCATCTGCAACAGTTTTAGTCAGGTGGTGAATTATTGTTATCGGCAGCGGGGTTGTAACTCACAATTTTTGTCAATATCCCAGACAATGGCGAAGACTTAAGACCTGCAGCCACGACGGAGGTCTTTGTTGGCGGTAGTTTTCGATTCAGAGTGTGTTGTGCTAACTAGAAACGGGTATTGTTGGCCTGGCGATTGTGTTTTTACCGGGATACAAAATAGAGGTGGCGCAGGTAAGCCTGGTGAGAGTGGGCATTCTGCAGGTGGTGTTGTTGGAGGGCACAGAGGTGATGGCCACACAATTGGCATCGCTACCTGGCGTCTTGTTTATGAGTTGAGGTGTGATAGTGGCCAGTGTGCCGCGGTGAAGGCTGCCTCGTTATGGTGGAAGGAGGAGTGTACAGCTGGGCGTTTGGTAAGGTGGTGGTGGTGATGGCGGTGGTGATGGTGGTGGTCTAGCAGTATGGTGTTGCATTAACTTCAGTGGTGTGATGGCTGTGGTGTTGAGATATATGTATGGTTTGTTTTAGTATTCTGTGGAGTGATGTGTAGTGACTCCTAGCTGCTAGCATTACATGAAGTACCTATATTGTGAAGGTTGGCATCTAGTCCTTATATCTACTGTTCGTTAATCTTCTGTAGGTCTGTATGTATTTTAGGGCCTTTACCTGTTCATAATACGTGGCGTTCATATGAATTTTTAAATGAATGATGCGGTATTCCTGTGACCATTACAATCTCTTACCTCACTGTATACACTGATATTGGAAGGTATGAGTATTTGCATATGACCAGCATCATGTACATTTTTTTTATTGTCGAAGTGTATCAGCTCCTTACGGCGGTGTACATAGTTCCATAGAGGTGTATGAATATGAAGAGCATTCTATGGGTAATACAGTGTGTGTGTGGAAAGGAAGTGTTGCGTAAGATCCTGTTGCAGTACTGTAAAGGAAGAGCAAAGGTGCGTCTTGGGGAGGTGACAGGTGACGAGAGTGGAAAGTTGAAAGAATCCACTCCTATCCCTTCCCGCCACCACCTGACCCTCTTCGGCAAACACTGGCCAACCCTCTGCCTTTCACGTTCTTCCTCCGGCTGGACATGTTGTTGTTGCCTTGTCTTCTCTAGCACGTTTTCTCTTTTCTTTGCGGCTCGGTATCTCTCGTTCCGTGTGTCCATGGCTCGTTATTCCCTCGCTATCCGTCCTTCCTGACCTTCATCACCCACCCCCTCGCCTCCCCACAGCCGGTTTTCTCCTCAACCGGCCTAATTTCATAGCAAAACTCCTCATCCATCCAGAACATCCCGGATTACGTTTCCCTAGTGACGTGGCACTTTGAGAGAGAGAGAGAGAGAGAGAGAGAGAGAGAGAGAATTATCCCTCTCAGCAGTGCAATTCAGAACGACACACTGAATTCCTCCTTAAATAAAATCCATCACGTTGGCGCACAAACAAGTGAAAGAAGAAGAAAAAAAGAGCGTCCCTCGTGGAAAATAAGTTGAATACGAGTACACGAAAACCACAGCATCATGAATAAATACCCGAGGATGTGATGCAATTTACCTCACGCTAGACAAGGCGCAGGAGAGAGACAGAGGGAGAGAGATTCCTCAAGAGGCGCCCGTCTGTCGGAGAAGAGGCGGCCGTGGTTTTTGACGCGCAGGAGCCCCAGGACGCCCATTCACAGTGAGGAACATTACAGAGACGTGAGCGGAATATGTAAAAGGGGGTGGGAATGTGGTGTATCCAGCCGCGGCCAAACCTCACGCGGCTGTCAGATCGAGAGTGGGTGGATTGCGACGTGCGTGTGGATTAGTCAGGAGTTAGGTGGG
Organism: Scylla paramamosain; assembly: GCF_035594125.1. NCBI lineage: Eukaryota > Metazoa > Arthropoda > Malacostraca > Decapoda > Portunidae > Scylla > Scylla paramamosain. The sequence continues at coordinate 13,367,600 of NC_087155.1, read as the reverse complement.
ATTATGTAGGGCCTTTAGGGGATTACTCGCGTACCCTTCGCTTCAGCGCGCTATTGTCAGCTGAGCATGTTTCTGTGACGTGGGCTTCCCTTTGCTCTCAAGGAAGGAAGGAAGGAAGGAGGGAGGAAAGGGAGGTTAGGTTGTATGAGTATCTGGGAAACATTGCGGGTTTTTAGGAGGTTCTATGAAAGTATTCAGGAAAGTTTCTAGAGTGTTACTGGAGACTGATACGATGTGCAAGAGGTTCAAGTTGAGGTGATGAGTCGAGTTTTTGATGTGTTGCTAAAAAAAAGAGGCTGTTTTGAGGCAGGTTTTTAGTGATACAAAAAAAAAAAAAAGAAGTTACCTAGTGGAGTAGGTTGTAGCAATTTGTCTAGTTGGACTTTGGGAGTGTTACGGAAAATGCCAGTGCTGTGGAGAATGCTGAGGCGAGGTGGTGAGGCGGGGTTCCTGGGGCGCTGTGCTGTGGTATGTTGGTGAGCATCGCGGCGCTGCAGGATATGATGCCCGAGAGAAGGGTACTGACAAGAGGAATGTACGAGTACTGAGGGGAGCGGAATGCTGGTATAAAGTAAGAAGAGATACAAAGAGATACGGCAACGTTACATGTCAGCGAGACTATCAACTGCATTTGCTAGTTACCTCTATAATTCTTTACGAACTGCGGAGTCTCGTGTTGAGGGAAAGAAATGCACTATTGTATTGAAAGAACAGAGAAGGAAGAACCACAAGGACACAGATCAACCAGCATCAAGAAAATTTGCAAGTACATAATATCTATAATCCCTTACAAGTAGTGTTTTCTCTTATTAAAGAAAATAAATGCAGTGTTACATTGAAAGAACTGAGGAGGAAAAACCACAAGGACATAGACTAACCAGTATCAAGTGCATTTATAAGTATAGGACC